>NC_086452.1:248671944-248995069 GCF_028390025.1 Pseudophryne corroboree | reverse complement strand
GGAATAATACACAAATAAATGTTGGAACTGTATGGTATGTACCAACAGGGCAATAAAGAAAAAGATATGAACACTGCCGGGAACTGCATAATATTTATTAATGAGCATAAGCACAAATACGCAGATATGTGTACACCATAAAGGTATATAGACTGTACAATTTGCGTACACCCTGTGTGCAGGACGTCACATGTTTTAAACACCTTTTCTCTATCTTTTCACTTATATGTTTTATCCTATATTTCGCAAATGTTTTTTTAATATGAATTAAAAGTAAAATTATATATTTGTTAATGTGCACCACTATAAGGCAATCTTGTTCTCTCTTCATATATACATAAGTTTAAACAGCAGAAGGTGGTTAAAACTGTATTACCCCATTTTGATCATCTAGTGGACATCAGATGGGAACCCTGGTCTAATCCAGGGAAGAAATTCCCTCAGCTTAAATGGGCCTTGGCTTGCTATCCTCTCCCTACTGAGTTGTGTAACAAACGGGAGACTCCACCGCCGGTGTATTCTCATGTCCCCTGCCTTGTGGTGTCGTCCACTCTACCTCTCACCACTGTGACCTCGCTAAAAGAGCTGACTGATAAGCGTGTGGAGGGATGCCTGAAATCTATATACTCCCTTTCAGGGGCTGTTCATAGATCCACTATTGCCGCATCTAGGGCGACAAAAGTTATTGAGGTGTGGGTTCAGGCATTAGAGAAAGAACTGCCCGAGGATATTTCTGACAATGCCAGACTATAACTGTCACAATACCACTGTGTCCTCTGAGGCGAGAGTATTGGCAGCCAAGGCATCTACTACGTCTGTTCTGGCTAGCCGCATTCTGTGGTTGAGGTAATGGAAGGGGGACCTAGACTCCAAAAAGACCTTGGAGGATCTCCCCTTCACATTTTGTTTGGGTAAGATGTAAATAAAAATGTGTCTGAATTGGCAGCTGCTAAGACAGCTTTTCTTCCAACTTCTAATCCTTCTGCACAGTAGGCAATAGGGACCACTTTTTATTCCTTTTGGCCTCAAGGGAGAGCAAAGGGACAGTCATACCCGAGACAATCCCGTCAGCCTGCTTCAAAACATGACAAGCCTACTACATGACGGGGTGGGCCTCCCCCTGGGGGACCCCAGGGTGGGGGGCCGATTTCTACAGTTTGCTTAGAGCTGGTTAAAGACCATTTTAGATGCATGGGTAAGCTGTCTCCTTCAAGAGACGCCCCCCTCGCCAGTTCTGCACTAAGGCACTCCCTTTGGATCCATTAAAGGCGCAAGCTCTACAAATGGTTGTGGATTCTCTCCTGAGTACAGTAGTGGTTGTGCCGATACCTCCGTCCCAGAGGGGCAGAGGTTACTACTCGATTCTGTTTCTGGTACCGAAACCCAATGTGTCCCTCCGGCCTATACTCATCCTCAAATCTCTGAACAAGTTTGAGAGAGTGTCCAGGTTTTGTATGGAAACACGCCCAATTGTGATGGCTTTGGTATCCCTGGATATACAGGATGCATACCTATTGCCATGTCGCATCAGTAGTTTCTGCGGTTTGCTATTTGCAACCTTCACTATCAATTCCAGGCTCTGCCATTTGGTTTGGCTACGGCTCCTCGGATCTTTACCAAGGTCATGGCCGTGATGACGGTCCATCTCCAGGAAATCAGAATCCTCCCGTACTTGGACGACTTGCTTATTCTTAGGACACTAAATGAATCCCGCACCAGTATATAAGAGCTCAATAAATAAATAAATGGGAGACTCCACCGCCGGTGTATTCTCATGTCACCTGCCTTGTTGTGTCATCAACTCTGCCTCTCACCACTGTGACCTCACTAAAGGAGCTGACTGATGAGCGTGTGGAGGGATGCCTGAAATCTATATACTCCCTTTCTCTATCGTCCTAGTGGATGCTGGGGTTCCTGAAAGGACCATGGGGAATAGCGGCTCCGCAGGAGACAGGGCACAAAAAGTAAAGCTTTTCCAGATCAGGTGGTGTGCACTGGCTCCTCCCCCTATGACCCTCCTCCAGACTCCAGTTAGATTTTTGTGCCCGGCCGAGAAGGGTGCAATTCTAGGTGGCTCTCATAAAGAGCTGCTTAGAGAAAGTTTAGCTTAGGTTTTTTATTTTACAGTGATTCCTGCTGGCAACAGGATCACTGCAACGAGGGACAGAGGGGAGAAGAAGTGAACTCACCTGCGTGCAGGATGGATTGGCTTCTTGGCTACTGGACATCAGCTCCAGAGGGACGATCACAGGTACAGCCTGGATGGTCACCGGAGCCGCGCCGCCGGCCCCCTTGCAGATGCTGAAGTAAGAAGAGGTCCAGAATCGGCGGCTGAAGACTCCTGCAGTCTTCTAAAGGTAGCGCACAGCACTGCAGCTGTGCGCCATTTTCCTCTCAGCACACTTCACACGCAGTCACTGAGGGTGCAGGGCGCTGGGGGGGGGCGCCCTGGGAGGCAAATGAAAACCTATTAAAAGGCTAAAAATACCTCACATATAGCCCCCAGAGGCTATATGGAGATATTTAACCCCTGCCTGGATTCACAAAATAGCGGGAGACGAGCCCGCCGGAAAAGGGGCGGGGCCTATCTCCTCAGCACACGGCGCCATTTCCTCTCACAGCTCCGCTGGTCAGGACGGCTCCCAGGTCTCTCCCCTGCACTGCACTACAGAAACAGGGTAAAACAGAGAGGGGGGGCAAATTTAATGGCAATATTTTGATATATATAAAGCAGCTATAAGGGAGCACTTATTATAAGGCTATCCCTGTCATATATAGCGCTTTTTTGGTGTGTGCTGGCAGACTCTCCCTCTGTCTCCCCAAAGGGCTAGTGGGTCCTGTCTTCGTGTAGAGCATTCCCTGTGTGTCTGCTGTGTGTCGGTACGTGTGTGTCGACATGTATGAGGACGATATTGGTGTGGAGGCGGAGCAATTGCCAAATATGGGGATGTCACCTCCTAGGGGGTCGACACCAGAATGGATGCCTTTATTTGTGGAATTACGGGATAGCGTCAACTCGCTTAAGCAGTCGTTTGACGACATGAGGCGGCCGGACAATCAATTAGTGCCTGTCCAGGCGCCTCAAACACCGTCAGGGGCTGTGAAACGCCCTTTGCCTCAGTCGGTCGACACAGACCCAGACACAGGCACTGATTCCAGTGGTGACGGTGACGAATCAACCGTATTTTCCAGTAGGGCCACACGTTATATGATTTTGGCAATGAAGGAGGCGTTACATTTAGCTGATACTACAGGTACCACTAAACAGGGTATTATGTGGGGTGTGAAAAAACTACCTATAGTTTTTCCTGAATCAGAAGAATTAAATGACGTGTGTGATGAAGCGTGGGTTGCCCCTGATAAAAAGCTGATAATTTCAAAGAAATTATTGGCATTATACCCTTTCCCGCCAGAGGTTAGGGAGCGCTGGGAAACACCTCCTAGGGTGGACAAGGCGCTAACACGCTTATCTAAACAAGTGGCGTTACCCTCTCCTGAGACGGCCGCACTTAAAGATCCATCAGATAGGAGGATGGAAAATATCCAAAAAAGTATATACACACATGCAGGTGTTATACTACGACCAGCTATAGCGACTGCCTGGATGTGCAGTGCTGGGGTAGTTTGGTCAGAGTCCCTGATTGAAAATATTGATACCCTGGACAGGGACAATATTTTACTGTCGTTAGAACAAATAAAGGATGCATTTCTTTATATCCGTGATGCACAGAGGGATATCTGCACACTGGCATCACGGGTAAGTGCTATGTCCATTTCGGCCAGAAGAGCTTTATGGACGCGACAGTGGACAGGCGATGCGGATTCAAAACGGCATATGGAAGTTTTGCCGTATAAAGGGGAGGAGTTATTTGGAGTCGGTCTATCAGATTTGGTGGCCACGGCTACAGCCGGGAAATCCACCTTTCTACCTCAAGTCACTCCCCAACAGAAAAAGGCACCGACTTTTCAACCGCAGCCCTTTCGTTCCTTTAAAAATAAGAGAGCAAAGGGCTATTCATATCTGCCACGAGGCAGAGGTCGAGGGAAGAGACAGCAACAGGCAGCTCCTTCCCAGGAACAGAAGCCCTCCCCGGCTTCTACAAAAGCCTCAGCATGACGCTGGGGCTTCTCAAGCGGACTCGGGGACGGTGGGCGGTCGTCTCAAAAATTACAGCGCGCAGTGGGCTCACTCGCAGGTAGATCCCTGGATCCTGCAGATAATATCTCAGGGGTACAGGTTGGAATTAGAGACAGATCCACCTCGCCGTTTCCTGAAGTCTGCTTTACCAACGTCCCCCTCCGAAAGGGAGACGGTTTTGGAAGCCATTCACAAGCTGTACTCTCAGCAGGTGATAGTCAAGGTACCTCTTCTACAACAAGGGAAGGGGTATTATTCCACTCTATTTGTGGTACCGAAGCCGGATGGCTCGGTAAGGCCTATTCTAAATCTGAAGTCCTTGAACCTGTACATAAAGAAGTTCAAGTTCAAGATGGAGTCACTCAGAGCAGTGATAGCGAACCTGGAAGAAGGGGACTTTATGGTATCCTTGGACATCAAGGATGCGTATCTCCACGTTCCAATTTACCCCTCACACCAGGGGTACCTCAGGTTCGTTGTACAAAACTGTCACTATCAGTTTCAGACGCTGCCGTTTGGTTTGTCCACGGCACCTCGGGTCTTTACAAAGGTAATGGCCGAGATGATGATTCTTCTTCGAAGAAAAGGCGTATTAATTATCCCATACTTGGACGATCTCCTAATAAGGGCAAGGTCCAGAGAACAGCTAGAGATGGGATTAGCACTATCTCAAGAAGTGCTAAAGCAGCACGGATGGATTCTGAATATTCCAAAATCCCAATTAATGCCGACAACTCGTCTGCTGTTCCTAGGGATGATTCTGGACACGGTTCAGAAAAAGGTTTTTCTTCCCGAGGAAAAAGCCAAGGAGTTATCCGACCTGGTCAGGAACCTCCTAAAACCAGGAAAGGTGTCTGTGCATCAATGCACAAGAGTCCTGGGAAAAATGGTGGCTTCTTACGAAGCAATTCCATTCGGCAGATTCCATGCAAGAATTTTCCAAAGGGATCTGTTGGACAAATGGTCAGGGTCGCATCTTCAGATGCACCTGCGGATAACCCTGTCTCCAAGGACAAGGGTATCTCTTCTGTGGTGGTTGCAGAGGGCTCATCTATTGGAGGGCCGCAGATTCGGCATACAGGATTGGATTCTGGTGACCACGGACGCCAGCCTGAGAGGCCGGGGAGCAGTCACACAAGGAAGAAACTTCCAGGGAGTGTGGTCGAGCCTGGAAAAGTCTCTTCACATAAACATTCTGGAACTAAGAGCAATCTACAATGCTCTAAGCCAGGCGGAACCTCTGCTTCAAGGAAGACCGGTGTTGATCCAGTCGGACAACATCACGGCAGTCGCCCATGTAAACAGACAGGGCGGCACAAGAAGCAGGAGTGCAATGGCAGAAGCTGCCAGGATCCTTCGCTGGGCGGAGAATCACGTGATAGCACTGTCAGCAGTGTTCATCCCGGGCGTGGACAACTGGGAAGCAGACTTCCTCAGCAGACACGATCTTCACCCGGGAGAGTGGGGACTTCATCCAGAAGTTTTCCACATGCTAATAAACCGTTGGGAAAGACCAATGGTGGACATGATGGCGTCTCGCCTCAACAAAAAACTGGACAGGTATTGCGCCAGGTCAAGAGATCCGCAGGCAATAGCTGTGGACGCGCTGGTAACACCTTGGGTGTACCAGTCGGTGTATGTGTTTCCTCCTCTGCCTCTCATACCAAAGGTATTGAGAATCATACGGCAAAGCGGAGTAAGAACGATACTAGTGGCTCCGGATTGGCCAAGAAGGTCTTGGTACCCGGAACTTCAAGAGATGGTCACGGACGATCCGTGGCCTCTACCTCTGAGAAGGGACCTGCTTCAACAGGGTCCCTGCCTCTTTCAAGACTTACCGCGGCTGCGTTTGACGGCATGGCGGTTGAACGCCAGATCCTAAAAGGAAAAGGCATTCCAGAAGAAGTCATTCCTACCTTGATTAAGGCAAGAAAGGAAGTCACCGCGAAGCATTATCACCGCATTTGGCGGAAATATGTTGCGTGGTGCGAGGATCGGAGTGCTCCGACGGAGGAATTTCAACTGGGTCGTTTCCTACATTTCCTGCAATCAGGATTGTCTATGGGTCTCAAATTGGGATCTATTAAGGTTCAAATTTCGGCCCTGTCAATATTCTTCCAAAAAGAATTGGCCTCAGTCCCTGAGGTCCAGACTTTTGTCAAAGGAGTACTGCATATACAGCCTCCTGTGGTGCCTCCGGTGGCACCGTGGGATCTAAATGTAGTTTTAGATTTCCTCAAATCCCATTGGTTTGAACCACTAAAAAATGTGGATTTGAAATATCTCACATGGAAAGTGACTATGTTACTGGCCCTGGCTTCCGCCAGGAGAGTATCTGAACTGGCGGCTTTATCTTATAAAAGCCCTTATTTAATTTTCCATTCGGATAGGGCAGAGCTGCGGACGCGTCCGCATTTTCTCCCTAAGGTGGTATCAGCGTTTCACCTGAACCAGCCTATTGTAGTGCCTGCGGCTACAAGCGACTTGGAGGACTCCAAGTTGTTGGACGTTGTCAGAGCTTTAAAAATATACATTTCAAGGACGGCTGGAGTCAGAAAATCTGACTCGCTGTTTATACTGTATGCACCCAACAAGTTGGGTGCGCCTGCTTCTAAGCAGTCGATTGCTCGTTGGATTTGTAACACAATTCAACTTGCACATTCTGTGGCAGGCCTGCCACAGCCTAAATCTGTTAAGGCCCATTCCACAAGGAAGGTGGGCTCATCTTGGGCGGCTGCCCGAGGGGTCTCGGCATTACAACTCTGCCGAGCAGCTACGTGGTCAGGGGAGAACACGTTTGTAAAATTCTACAAATTTGATACCCTGGCAAAAGAGGACCTGGAGTTCTCTCATTCGGTGCTGCAGAGTCATCCGCACTCTCCCGCCCGTTTGGGAGCTTTGGTATAATCCCCATGGTCCTTTCAGGAACCCCAGCATCCACTAGGACGATAGAGAAAATAAGAATTTACTTACCGATAATTCTATTTCTCGGAGTCCGTAGTGGATGCTGGGCGCCCATCCCAAGTGCGGATTATCTGCAATACTTGTACATAGTTATTGTTAACTAATTCGGGTTATTGTTTAGGGAGCCATCTTTCAGAGGCTCCTCTGTTATCATACTGTTAACTGGGTTTAGATCACAAGTTGTACGGTGTGATTGGTGTGGCTGGTATGAGTCTTACCCGGGATTCAAAATCCTCCCTTATTGTGTACGCTCGTCCGGGCACAGTACCTAACTGGAGTCTGGAGGAGGGTCATAGGGGGAGGAGCCAGTGCACACCACCTGATCTGGAAAAGCTTTACTTTTTGTGCCCTGTCTCTGCGGAGCCGCTATTCCCCATGGTCCTTTCAGGAACCCCAGCATCCACTACGGACTCCGAGAAATAGAATTATCGGTAAGTAAATTCTTATTTTCAGGGGCTGTTCATAGATCCACTATTGCCGCATCTTGGGCGGCAAAAGTTATTGAGGCGTGGGTTCAGGCGTTAGAGAAAGAACTGCCCGAGGATATTTCTGACAATGCCAGACAATAACTGTCTCACAATACCACCGTGTCCTCTGAGGCAAAAGTATTGGCAGCCAAGGCATCGACTACGTCTGTCCTGGCTAGCCGCATTCTGTGGTTGAGGTAATGGAAGGTGGAGCTGGACTCCAAAAAGACCTTGGAGGTTCTCCCCTTCACATTTTATTTGGGGTAGACCTAAATAAAATTTTCTGAGGTTTGCTATTTGCAACCTTCACTATCAATTCCAGGCTCTGCCATTTGGTTTGGCTACGGCTCCACGGATCTTTACCAAGGTCATGGCCGTGATGACGGCCCATCTCCATCTCCAGGAAATCAGAATCCTCCCGTACTTGGATGACTTGCTTATTCAAAGGACACAAAATTAATCCCGCACTAGTATTTAAGAGCTCAATAAATAAATGGGAGACATCTCACTGTTTCCCCACCCTCATTGTGCCCATTCACTGCCTCACGGCACATGGGACATAAGCAGAAGGGGGAACACGCACACAACGCTGGGACATCTTTACTACCTCTTTTTTCTACCAGGAAGTACCTATTTCAGCACATAAATTTTTGCATTATAAAGTATACCACTTATTGCCCCTTTTTCCATTAACTATTATAACAATCCTCCCCACTCCCCCTCTTTTGCATTACTTAAAAAGGGGTTGTATTTATATTTTTGTATTGTATGAGGAGTGATGCATCAAAATCTATGTTTTCAAGTTAATGAGGAATTTGAACAGTGGTTTTCAAATTTAATTGTTTGTGGTTGGCAACATAGTTGCTGTATATGATGCTTCTGGAAACCACTGAATGATACTATATCAAGTTGGATTGACTGAAACCTATATTATTTCAAGCATTCTTGTGCTGTCTTGAACATGTGTGAACATTAGGAAGTGGTTATTTCTTAGCAAAAAATTAGAAATATGTATGATTGTGACTTAACTCTTCCTGGTATAAGGTATCTATGAGAAATGAGCCTTGTTGCATGAGGTCAAGCATTAAAGGTGGTGCTGTGTATATGATTATAGAATTGTAAAGACACACTTTGTATTTAACAAAGTGGTCATCACAAATACCGTAACGTGCATACTGTGAAAGACGCTCTGCAGGGAACTGCTAGAAACATGTTTTTTTTCTGAGATCATAATTTTATTATATAAAAGGTCTCATACATTTGATAAGTGAAAATATAAACAGTTGTTTAATTTTTTTTATCTAATTTATATATTACATGTCACATCATATTACATTTTATATTAGCCTACCCATATACCCTCACACATACTAGGAATTAATATCCTTTAATTGTGGTATTTATGATGTAGGGTAGTACACCCCCTTTTTCTATATATAATTTGTTTATAAAAAAAAATGTAAACTTTTTTTTTCTCAGGCTGACAATTAATTGTTCTATGTCTAGCCTATCAATAAACCTATTTTAACTATGTAATAATAAATGTTAAGTTTTAATTAAACTCATAAAACTAAAGTAAAAGAGTGCGCCACACATTAAGCGTTCTTTTGGTAAAGGCCCACTAGTGGTTTTTTCCAAACCCCCTAATCTTAATCATCTTCTTCTGGGGACCTTAGTATAGGGTACACACCTCAATGTTATCAGGATATAATATATCTCCTTTAGGGAGATTCGAATTATCCTAGATTGCTTCCTTTCTTTCCCACTTTATCATTTTATTTTGGAGTATTAATTTTTTATCATTCACATACAACAGATGTCCTTACCCTAATATCAGCAATGCTTTTATTTCTCTAGACTGTGTATTGGGATATCTTTGTCATCCCTTGTTGTATATCCCTATGCTTTCATATGCCCCTAGTTTCCCTGTTACACTTGGGTAGTTATGGAAATTTAATTGTTTCACCTTTATCACTTCTATATTTCGCAATCAACTTGATTTATCTTTTGTGTTGTATCTTGTATAACCATACACTGTTATCACTTCTATTAATATTCATTTACAGTGTGGTAGATGCAATTTGTATATGTATTTTAGCTGTTATAATTATTACATTAGTGGTCAGTGGTACACACTGGCCGCTGCACATTACCCACCGCCAGCCGTTTGAAATTGACACAGCATGTGCGGGAGTAGTGACCGCTGCTCCCTCTCCTCTTTACCAGGGTGGCCTGTCAGTTTCACAGCCGCCGCCGGCAGCGGGGATGCATGGGGATCATAATGGTAGTTGTGATCTGCCCGGTGTCAGCGGGAATAAGCCATGACTATTAGGTTCTCCCCTCTCCTCCCTGTCAGGGCGGCTATCAGCTGCCCAGCCACCACCGGCAACAGAAATTAGTGGGGACCAAGGGCGTAGCTACCACAGGTGCAGGCAGTGCAGCTGCTATGGGGCGCAGAGCTGAGAGGGGCCACCTTCCCTGTCAAAGTTACATGTGTTATATACAGTACATTTTTCACCATTGGGTGGTACATAGGGGTCCTTTCAAACTTTTTCCTTGGGGCCTGCAATATGTTTATGTATGCCCCTGGATGTGCTCATTGTAGAGTGGTATAAAATTACCTGTAGGGCATTTTAATGTTATATAATATGAACCGGCACTGTAATGAGGCACAATATGAATGGCGAGCACTATTTATAATGTGAATTGGGGGTACTGTGCGGCATAATGTGTACTGGCAGCTCTGAAATGTGACATAGGGTGAACTTAAGCACTACTATGATTCATAAAAGAAACTAGGGCACTACCCTGGGGCATAACATTAAATAATTCAGAAAGTGAACTAGGGCACTATTAATTATAGGGCATAAAATTAACAACTGCTGCAGAGAAGTGTCTCTCTAGAAGCATTGGGACGGGGGCCCCTTCAAAATGTTGCTGTGGGGCCCACAAAGTTCTGGCTACGCCCCTGTGGGGCCCACAACGTTCTGGCTACGCCCCTGGTGGGGACCACTCTCGCGGTGGTATAACAAGAGTATATTGCACAGTATTAAGAAGACTTTTTGAACACACAGATTTTAGTTCACAGTTTCAAACACTAATCCGAACACAGCCCACGATCATTTCACCAAGGCTTCATCAGGGCTCTAACCCGAGCCACTACTTCCGATTCTTAATATCCCCCTTGTTTGCTTCTCAGTGGTTTTGGGACCTGTCAGTCACTTGTCCCTTTCATTTGATCTCATAGGCATGATTTCTTTTACCTCTACATGTGTTTCCTGTTAATAAACTTTATTTTTTTATTTACTTTTTAATTTTTTCATCATCTGTTGTTACTTGCACATTTTTCTATATTTGACCTTTTAGATATGATTCTTGTATTCGAATTATATTTCCAATATTTCTCTAGCATCCATAAGGGATATTGGGAAGACTTAGGGGCTAATTCAGGTTGGATCGCAAATCGCGATCAAACCGGAATTGTTACAATGGCCCCGCGGGCGCATGCGCAGCGCCCGTCCTGCACATGTGCCTGCACTTTCTACAGGGGGAGCCGCAGAAAAAGCAATCGCCTCTGCCTGTCAATCAGGCAGGGGGGGTGGCAATGCTCCGTTTCCAGGGAGAAGACAGAGCGCTGCGGAGGCGACGAGAACTGTGGGCAGAGGCGGATGAACGGGGGCGTGTCGTGGGCATGATCGAGGCGGCTTCTTGATGTCACATTCAGCTGCTGCGATCAGGAAACTGGCGACGAGTCTCCTGCGGTCGCAGCTAAGCTGCGCTAGCAGGAGGCTCCCACAGTTTCTGCTGACAAGCAGAAATTGTGAACGCTCCACATTTTCTGCTTGTTCAACTGGAGGAGGCACCAGTCAGCATGCTGGGCGGCCTTGCCCAGCATGCGATCCAAAGGATAGCAGAATTTGCTATCCTTACTGAACTAGCCCCTTAGTACAATGGGGTATAGACAGAGTCCAAAGGAGCCGGTGCACTTTAAATTTCATCAACTGGGTGTGCTGGCTCCTCCCCGCCTATGCCCCCTCCCACAGGCAGTTTATAAAAAAGTGCCCTCAGGAGAGGATGCACATATCTGCAAGCTCCAGAGTTTTTCTTCAGTTGCTGTTTAAATCTTTGTTTTCTCATACATCCTAGAGGATGCTGGGGATGCTTCAAGAACCATGGGGTATAGACGGGATCCGCAGGAGACATGGGCACTTTAAGACTTTAAAAGAGGTGTGAACTGGCTCCTCCCTCTATGCCCCTCCTCCAGTTAGATTCTGTGCCCAGTGAGACTGGATGCACACTGAGGAGCTCTCCAGAGTTTCTCAGAAAAAAATACTTTTTGTTAGGTTTATTATTTTCAGGGAGACCTGCTGGCAACAGGCTCCCTGCATCGTGGGACTGAGGGGAGAGAAGCAGACCTACTTCTGCGAGTTTCAGGGCTCTGCTTCTTAGGCTACTGGACACCATTAGCTCCAGAGGGTCTGATTGCTAGGTACGCCTAGATGCTCGTTCCCGGAGCCGCACCGTCAACCCCCTTGCAGAGCCAGTAGTCAGAAGCTGGGTGAGTAGAAGAAGATCAGAAGACTTCAGTGATGGCAGAAGATTTCAGTGACTGCTTTTGAGGTACCGCGCAGCGGCCACGCTGCGCGCCATGCTCCCACATAGAAAACGGCACTGCAGGGCGCAGGGGGGGCGCCTTGGGCAGCATAAAAACCTCAATAGCAACTGGCACAAGAGTATACAGTGCCTGGGCACTAAATACAGACCCCCGCCAGTAAAAATATATAAAAATAAGCGGGACTGAAGCACGCTATTAAGGGGCATGGCTTAGCCCTCACAGCTCTGACCAGAGCCATTTTCTCATCACAGCTGCAGAGACGCTGAGCCTGGCCTCCCACACTACTATACAAGTAACGGTGCAAAACGGGGGGGTGGGGGGGTACACAAGTGATTAGGTGCTATTTTATTGAATTTAAAAGCGCTAACAGGTCTGGGCAGTATATTACATGCTTCAGAACTGGGATAGGCGCTGGGTTGTGAGCTGGCAGAACTCCCTCTGTGTTTCTCTAACAGGCTTTGCTGTGGGTCTGTCCCCTATAGCCCCAGTGTGGTTGTCGTTACGCGTGTGTCGACATGTCTGAGGCTGAGTGCTCTTCCCAGGAGGAGGCTGGAGTGGGGACAGAAAAGGCTGTGGGAGTGACCATGTCGGCACCGCCAACAGGTAATTGGGTAAATATGTTGAGTGTTTTGAATGCAAATGTGGCTCGGTTGACTAAGAGATTAGATTAACCTGAGTCTAAGAACCAGACATGGAGAAAATCCATGAAGGATGCGTTGTCGCAAGCTCAGACCCCAGAAATGTCCATTTACCCAGATAGCAGATACAGATACCGACACGGACTCTGATTCCAGTGTCTAATATAGTGATGCCAGATTGAATCCTAAACTGGCTAAGAGCATTCAGTACATGATTGTGGCGATAAAAGACGTATTACGTATCACTGAGGACCCTGCTGTTCCTGATAACAAGGGTCTATATGTTTAAATGAAAGAAACCTGAGGTAACGTTTCCTCCCTCTCATGAACTGAACGCTCTTTTCGAAAAGGCTTGGGAAAATCCTGACAAGGCACAGGTTCCCAAAAGAATTCCGGTGGCATATCCGTTCCCCTCTGGGGACAGGGAAAAGTGGGAGTCAACCCCCACAGTGGACAAACCTCTACCGCGGCTGTCCAAAAGGGGTAGCGCTTCCGTCTCCTGACACGGCAGCCCTAAAGGATCCTGTGGATCGTAAGCAGGAAAATACACTAAAATCCATTTATGTCACTACAGGTTCGCTGCTCAGGCCTGCCGTTGCTTCGGCATGGGTGAGTAGCGCTATTGAAAAGTGGGCAGATAACTTGTCATCTGAGATAGATACCCTGGACAGGGATAGCGTGCTTTTGAGTCTGGGCCATATCAGGGACACTGCAGTATATTTAAAAGAAGCTGCAAGGGATATTGGCCTTTAGGATCAAGGGCCAATGCCATGGCAGTCTCGGCTAGGAGGGCATTGTGGATTCATCAATGGAATGCTGATGCTGACTCTAAGAAGACTAGGGAGTCTCTACCGTTTAACGGTAGTGTCTTGTTTGGTGACGGCCTCACTGACCTGGTATCTATGGCTACCGCAGGTAAGTCATAATTTTTACCTTATGTTCCTGCACAACAAAAGAAAACGCCCCACTATCAGATGCAGTCCTTTCAGCCCATAAATACAAAAAAGGACGAGGGTCCTCCTTCCTTGCTGCGAGAGGAAGGGGAAAGAGGTCACAGGCTGTGGCAAGTTCCCAAGAACAGAAGTCCTCTCCGGCTTCTACCAAATCCACCGCATGACGGTGGGGCTCCTCTGCGGGAGTCCGCACTGGTGGGGGCCCGTCTCAAACTCTTCAGTCAGGTCTGGATTCACTCGGCCCTGGATCCTTGGATATTAGAAATAGTAACCCAAGGGTACAAATTAGAGTTTCAAGACGTGCCCCCTCACCGATTTTTCAAATCGGCCTTGCCAGCTTCTCTTCCAGAAAGGGAGGTAGTATGTGCTGCAATACTAAAGCTGTGTCACAATCAAGTCATTGTCACGGTATCCCCGTCACAACAGGGGGAAGGCATTTATTCGAGCCTGTTCGTGGTCCCGAAGCCGGATGGCTCAGTCAGACCGATTCTGAACCTAATATCCCTCAATTTTAATCTTTAAAAAAATTAAAATTCAAGATGGAATCTCTCCGAGCAGTGATCTCCAGTCTGGATTTTATGGTGACGGTCGACATAAAGGATGCCTACTTAAACGTCCCCATATATCCTCCACATCAGGCTTACCTGATATTTGCTGTTCAGGATTGTCATTACTAATTTCAGACGTTGCCATTTGGTCTGTCCACGGCTCCAAGGATTTTCACCAAGGTTATGGCGGAAATGATAGTTCTCCTGCGCAAGCAGGGTATCACAATTATCCCGTTCTTGGACGATCTCCTCATAAAGGCGAGATCCAAGGAGCAATTGCTGAAAAACGTTGTGCTCTCACTGACGATTCTGCATCAACATGGTTGGCTCCTTAACTTGCCAAAATCAGAGTTGGTTCCGACAACACGGCTATCGTTCCTGGGTATGATTCTGGTTACAGAATTACAGAGAATTTTTCTTCCAGAGGAAAAAGCTCTGGAAATACAGAACATGGTGAAACAGATTCTGAAACCGGCAAGAGTGTCGATTCTTCAATGCACTTGGTTGCTGGGGAAGATGGTGGCGGCCTACGAGGCCATTCAGTTTGGCAGGTTCCATGCCAGAGTGTTTCAGTGGGACCTGTTGGACAAGTGGTCTGGGTCTCACCTGGACATATACCGGAAAATAATACTATCTTCCAGGACCAGAATCTCCCTTCTGTGGTGGCTGCACGGTTCTCACCTCCTGGAGGGACGCAGTTTCGGAATTCAGGATTGGATCCTGGTGACCACAGATGCAAGTCTCCGAGTCTGGGGAGCAGTCACACAGGGGAGAAATTTTCAGGGAAAATGGTCAAGCCAGGAAGCTTGTCTGCACATAAACATTCTGGAATTAAGGGCTATTTACAACGGCATTCTGCAAGCGGAACATCTTCTTCGCTGTCTGCCCATCTTGATTCAGTCAGACAACATAACAGCAGTGGCGTACATAAACCGCCAGGGCGGAACAAAGAGCAGAGCAGCGGAGGCCACAAAAGTTCTTTGCTGGGCGGACAGACATGCAAGCGCTCTGTCAGCAGTCTTCATTCCAGGAGTGGACAACTGGGAAGCAGACTTCCTCAGCAGACACGATCTCCATCCAGGAGAGCGGGGTCTTCATCAAGAGGTCTTTGCAGAAGTGACAAGTCGTTGGGGAGTTCCTCAAATAGACATGATGGCGTCTCGCCTCAACAAGAAACTTCCAAGATATTGTTCCAGGTCGAGGGACCCTCAAGCAATAGCAGTGGACGCCCTAGTGACACCTTGGGTGTTTCCGTCACTCTGTGTTCCCTCCACTTCCACTCATTCCAAAGGTGATAAAGATTATAAGAAGAACAAGGGTTCAGGCAATACTCAATGTTCCAGACTGGCCAAAGAGGGCCTGGTATCCAGATCTTCAGGAGTTGCTCATAGAAGATCCCTGGCCTCTTCCTCTGCGGGAGTACCTGTTGCAACAAGGACCGTGCGTGTATCAAGACTTACCGCGGCTGCGTTTGACGGCATGGCGGTTGAACACCAAATCCTAGCCCAAAAGGGTATTCCCAGTGTAGTCATTCCCACACTTCTTCAGGCTAGAAAAGAAGTAACGGCAAAGAATTACCACCTTATTTGGATGTGTCTTGGTGTGAATCCAAGAAGGCTCCTACGGAGGATTTTTCAGCTGGGGCATTTGCTCCATTTTTTGCAAGCAGGTGTGGATGCGGGTCTAAAGTTGGGCTCCATTAAAGTACAAATTTCGGCCTTATCAATCTTCTTGCAGAAAGAATTGGCCTCCCTTCCAGAAGTTCAGACCTTCGTGAAAGGCGTACTGCACATCCAACCTCCATTTGTGCCCCCTGTGGCACCGTGGGATCTTAATGTGGTATTGCAGTTCCTGCAATCTCATTGGTTTGGACCTTTACGTAAGGTTGAATTAAAATTCCTTACTTGGAAAGTAGTCCTGTTGTTGGCCTTGGCATCCTGAATTGGCGGCTTTGTCTCACAAAAGCCCCTATTTAATCTTCCATGCTGATAGAGCGGAGTTGAGAACTCGTCAGCAATTTCTGCCAAAAGTGGTTTCATTATTTCACGTGAACCAGCCTATTGTGGTGCCAGTGGCTACTGACGCCTTGGCGGAATCAAAGTCTCTCGATGTGGTCAGGGCTTTGAAAATCTATGTCGCCAGAACGGCTCCTATTAGGAAAACAGAGGCTCTGTTTGTCCTGTGGGCTACCAACAAGATTGGGTCTCCTGCTTCCAAGCAGACTATTGCGCATTGGATCTGTAATACGATTCAGCAGTCTCATTCTACGGCAGGATTGCCGTTACCGAAATCGGTGAAAGCCCATTCCACTAGAAAGGTGAACTCATCCTGGGCGGCTAACCGAGGGGTCTCAGCATTACAGTTTTGCCGAGCTGCGACTTGGTTGGGATCAAACACCTTTGCGAAGTTTTATAAGTTTGATACCCTGGCTGAGGAGGACCTCTTGTTTGGTCAATCGGTGCTGCAGAGTCATCCGCACTCTCCCGCCCATTCTAGAGTTTTGGTATAAACCCCATGGTTCTTGAAGCATCCCCAACATCCTCTAGGACGTATGAGGAAATAGGATTTTAATACCTACCGGTAAATCCTTTTCTCTTAGTCCGCAGAGGATACTGGGCGCCCGTCCCAGTGCGGGCTGTATCTGCAGTTTGGTGCTGGTTACACTCATGTTGAGTTAAGTTCAGTCAGTCTGTGGCTGATGTTGGTCATGCCGTTGCATGCGTTGTTGTTGAATGCCATGTTGTACGGCGTGTTTGAGGTGTGAGCTGGTATGTATCTCACCTTAGTTATAAAAAATTTAATAAATCCTTTTCCTCGAAATGTCCGTCTCCCTGGGCACAGTTCCTATAACTGGAGTCTGGAGGAGGGGCATAGAGGGAGGAGCCAGTTCACACCCCTTTTAAAGTCTTAAAGTGCCCATGTCTCCTGCGGATCCCGTCTATACCCCATGGTTCTTGAAGCATCCCCAGCATCCTCTATGGACTAACAGAAAAGGATTTACCGGTAGGTATTAAAATCCTATTATTTTTGGTATGCTGTTTGGGTAACAGCATACCTGCACCGTGGTAATTAGGGGGTGGAGGGGGGGGGGGGGCGGTCACCAGCCTTGCGAGGTGTCAGAGCAGCTTCCCCGCTGCATGACCACCGTCCTGAGAGGTTGTTGTACATCGAGGAACTGCGCCTTGGTGGTCACAATCGCAGCACGCCGCACACCCCTAACATTAGCCTGAAGGTGACATCAGTGGTGAGTACAAACTGGGAGCCCCACTTGGTTGTCCCCCAGTTCATGGTGCGGCAGTTCATGGACACTCCTGGGAGGATCCCAGTACAGCCCCCCTGCGTACACTGGCAGCGGTGGGTAAAACCAGCACTTGTGTGATGTTTTCTACTCATAGGGACTCACTGCTAATGCTAAAAAAACTCAACAATTGCAGCAAGATGTTGCAGACCTGACTGCACGGGCAGACCAGCCCCCCCACTCTCACTCAGGACCACAAAAGCGTGGGTTACCTGCTTTACTTTCAGATTCAGATGAGGAAATGGGATGCAGTCAATTTACCGACAATCAAAATCCTGATGGTCAAAATCCCGACAAGGTCAAAATACCGACATGGTCAAAATACCGACATTTAAAATACCGACAAGGTCAAAATACCAGCATTTATAATGTCGACAGGTCAAAAAGTCGACATGACACCAGCTCACACCATACACAAAAAACATGTCGGCTAACGTGGCCTTTAACATAACTCATGCCAACCAGCATGCATAACGCAACAGCAACAGCTGTTAACATCTGAACACATGAAAACTGTGCATAAAGATAAACGTAATCAGCAGGAAAAATGAGCACTGGGCGGGCACCCAGCATCCTCTACAGACTACGAGAAAAGGATTTACCGGCAGGTAATTAAAATCCTATTTTCTCTTACGTCCTAGAGGATGCTGGGGTCAATTTTAGTACCATGGGGATGTACCAAAGCTCCCAGTACGGGCGGGAAAGTGCTAATGTTCCTGCAGAACTGACTGACCAAATTTAAGGTCGTCAGCAGCCAAGGTGTCAAACTTATAAAACTTAGCAAACGAAGTAGCTGCCGAAGTAGCTGCTTGGCAAATTTGCAATGCCGAGACACCCCGGGCAGCCACCCAGGACGAACCCACTTTCCTTGTAGAGTGGGCTTTTACCGAAGTCGGTAACGTCAATCCTGCCGTGGAATGAGCGTGCTGAATGGTACCCCTGATCCAGCGCGCAATAGTTTGTTTAGAAGCAGGACAACCAATCTTGTTGGGGTCATAAAGGACAAAACAAGATTGTTTTCCTTATCCGAGCCGTTCTTGCAACATAAGTCCTCAACGCTCTGACAACATCCAAGGACTTTGAAACGGCTGAGGTGTCAGAAGCCACTGGCACCACCACTGGTTGGTTGATATGGAAAGAAGACACAATCTTCGGAAGAAAGTGCTGACGTGTTCTCAGTTCAGCCCTATCTTCATGAAATATTAAGGACTCTTGTGTGACAGAGCTCCTAACTCAGACACTCGTCTGCCTGAAGCCAAGGCCAACAGCATGACCACTTTCCAAGTTAGAAACTTTAACTCCACCTCTTGCAGAGGCTCAAACCAATCCGATTTAAGGAACTGCAGCACCACGTTAAGATCCCATGGTGCCGCAGGAGGCACAAAGGGAGGTTGGATGCGCAGAACCCCCTTCACGAATGTCTGGACCTCAGGAAGAGGAGCCAACTGTTTCTGAAAGAAAATTTACAAGGCCAAAATTTGGACCTTGATAGACCCTAATCTCAATCCAGCATCCACACCCGCCTGTAGAAATAGGTGAAGTCGTCCTAATTGAAACTCCACCGCAGGAGACTTCTTGGATTCACACCAAGATACGTATTTTCTCCAAATACGATGGTAATGTTTGGACGTTACCCCTTTCCTGGCCAGAATAAGTGTGGGAATGATTTCAGTGGGAATACCCTTACGGGCTAGGATCTGACGCTCAACAGCCATGCTGCCAAACGCAGCCGCGGTAAATCCTGATAAACTAACGACCACTGCTGGAGCAGGTCCTCACAAAGAGGAAGAGGCCAAGGATCTTCCAGTAATAACTCTTGAAGATATGGTACCAAGCCCTCTTTGGCCAGTCTGGCGCAATGAGGCTTGCTCGAACGCCTGTTCTTCTGATGATCTTGAGAACTTTTGGAATAAGTGGAAGTGGAGGGAATAGATACACCGACTGAAACACCCACTGGGTCACCAGTGCATCTACTGCTATTGCTTGTGGGTCTCTTGACCTGGAACAATATTTCTGAAGCTTCTTGTTGAGGCGTGATGCCATCATATTTATTTTTATTATTTATTTATTAACAGTTTCTTATATAGCGCAGCAAATTCTGTTGCGCTTTACAATTTGAAATAACAATAACAAACTGGGTGATAACAGTCATAGAGGTAGGAATCATATCCACTTGAGGAACGCTCCAATGACTTGCCACCTCTGCAAAGACTTCTGGGTGGAGGCCCCATTATCCTGGATGGAGATAGTGTCTGCTGAGGAAGTCTGCTTTCCAGTTGCCCACTCCCGGAATGAAAATCGCCGACAGAGCTTTTGCATGTCTTTCTGCCCTGAGGAGTATCTTTGTCACCTCTGCCATTGCCGCTCTGCTTTTTGTTCTGCCCTGGCGGTTTATGTAAGCTACTGCCATTACATTGTCTGACTGGATCTGTATGGGACGACCTTGAAGAAGTTGTGCCGCTTGGTGAAGACTGTTGTACACAGCTCTCAACTCCAGAATGTTTATGTGAAGGAGTTTCTTGACTTGACCATCTTCCTTGGAAGCTTTCACCTTGCGTGACTGCTCCCCATCCTCGGAGGCTTGCATCCGTGGTCACCAGGATCCAGGCCTGAACCCCAAACCTGCGTCCCTCCAGGAGGTGAGAAATTTGTAGCCACCACAGGAGCGAAATTCTGGCTTTCGCTGACAAGATTGTCCTGTGATGCATGTGGAGATGCGACCCGGACCACTTGTCCAGTAGGTCCCACTGGAAAACCTTGGCATGGAATCGGCCATATTTTAGCGCCTCATAAGCTGCTACCATTTTCCCCAGCAGGCGAATACACTGATGAATTGATACTCTTCGTTGGATGAAAATTTGTTTGACCATGCTCTGGATCTCCTGAGCCTTTTCCACCGGTAGAAATAGTCTCTGTACCTCGGTGTCCAGTATCATTCCCAAAAATGATAATCTCATCGTCGGTTCCAACTGAGATTTTGGAAAGTTGATGATCCAACCGTGCTGTTGAAGTACCGTCAGGGATAATGTTATGTTCTGGAGTAGCTTGTCCCTGGATCTCGCTTTTATGAGGACATCGTCCAAGTATGGAATTATGTTGACTCCTTGCTTGCGAAGGAGAACCATCATCTCTGCCATCATCTTGGTGAATATTCTCGGAGCCGTGGAGAGCCCGAACGGTAATGTTTGGAATTGGTATTGGCAACCATCATCTCTGCCATCACCTTGGTGAATATTCTCGGAGCCGTGGAGAGCCCGAACGGTAATGTTTGGAATTGGTATTGGCAATCCTGATCAGCAAACCTCAGGTATGCTTGATGTGGCGGGTAAATGGGGACATGAAAGTAAGCATCCTTGATGTCGACTGACACCAGAAATTCCTTTTCTTCCAAGCTGGAAACCACCGCTCTCAAGGACTCCCATCTTGAATTTGCACCTTTTCAAATACAGATTCAGAGATTTTAGGTTTAAAATCGGTCTGACCGAGCCATCCGGCTTCGGCACCACAAACAGGCTTGAATACAATCCTTGGTTCTTTTGTTCGTCAGGAACCAAGGAAATTACTTTGTCTTGATATAATTTGTGTATTGCGTTCAGGACATTTGCACTGTCCTGAGCAGAAACTGGCAAGGCTGATTTGAAAATCGGCATGGGGAAGGTCTTGAAATTCCAACCTGTAACCTTGGGATACTATCTGTAGTATCCAAGGATCCAGATCTGCGTGAACCCAGACCTGGCTGAAAAATAGTAGATGTGCCCCCACCCGATCGCACTCCCGCAGGGGAGCCCCAGCGTCATGCTGTGGCTTTTGCAGAGGTAGTTGCTGACTTCTGCTCCTGGGAGCCGGATGGTGTTGTAGGTTTTCTACCTCTTCCTCTCCCTCTTCCTGTGAAAAAAGGGGTACTCTTAGCCTTTTTGTACTTGTTGGGCCGAAAGGACTGCATAGTATGAGAATTATATACTGTTTTTAGCTGGTGCAGCTGCCGATGGCAGAAATGCTGACTTGCCAGATGTAGTAGTTGATATCATGGCATCCAGCTTCTCACCAAAGAGGGCCTCACCATTGTAGGGGAGCGCCTCAATATTTCTTTTGGATTCTGCATCAGCATTCCATTGGCGGATCCAGAGTGCCCTGCGGGCTGAAATCGCCATAGCAGAGGCCCTTGAGCACAGTAAGCCAACGTCCTCCTTAGCCTCAACTAAGTAACCTGCAGAATCTGTGATATGACCTAGAATTAGAAGCATATCATCTTTATCGACCGTGTCAATATTAACAATCAAGTTGTCTGCCCACTTTTCCACTGCATTACCTACTCACGCAGAAGCAATTGTGGGCCTGAGTAATGTACCCGTAGCAATATAGATGGACTTTAAAGTCGTCTCTAATTTGCGGTCAGCAGGTTCTTTTTAATGAAGCTGACACTGGGGCAGGTAAAATGATTTTCTTCGACAACCTAGAGACTGAGGTGTCTACAATTGGGGGCGACTCCCACTTACGCCTGTCCTTATCAGGGAAAGGGTACACTACCCGCAACCTTCTAGGAATAGCAAACTTCTTTTCCAGGTTAGCCCAGGATACCTCAAAGAATGCATTTAAGTCCTTAGACGGAGGAAAGGTCACCACCTGTTTTTTATTTAATTTAAAATAATCTTTTTTCCTCAGGTGCAGGTGTTGTCAGTAAATTCTAACACCTCTTTTATAGTGACTATCATACTTAGCCAGTTTGGGGTCTACCCCCTAAAATCCCCAGTGTCGACCTCAGTGTCGGAATCTGTGTCAGTGTCCCTTTGCATAATTTGAGCCAGAGACCTTTTCTGGGAACTGGAGAGGTCCCGAGTGGATGACATTGAGAAATCAGCAAACAGTGCATCCTCCACAGACTGTCTCCAATACTTTGTCTGTTGTTCAGACTAACGACTAAACCTAGAGTTTTAATCCTGCACCAGACAAGAAAAAATATATTAAGCATAAATATAAGTAATTTAAAGTGGAAACCAGCTAGTATACATCAAAAGGCAAATCCTAGATAAATATTTGGGCTGGAGGTGCTCCTGGAATTAATGAAGAGACTTCACATAAACACTACTTTTGGGGACTAACCCCATAGGAAATTCCTTTTTGGAGCACTCTTTTAATGAAATAATTGTAAAGTTAATGAATAAAGATATGATTTTTGAAGTTAAAACGTAACTTTTATTTCTTACCAAGATAATATAAATGGGGAAAAGGAAATAATGAATATCTATTATACGTGATAATATCCCCTATCATGAAGAAAATCATACACAGATAAATTCCGTTCCTAACATGGAGCGATTAAAATCACAGCTATCCACCAGAGTTAAATTACTGGATGCGTACCCCGATGTGATCTCAATGGCGTAAGTTCTAATTCACATTAGCTAGACTATTACAAAGTCTTAGAACTTACTAAAGTTCTAAGTTCTAAGACTTTGTAATAGTCTAGCTAATGTGAATTAGAACTTACGCCATTGAGGTCACATCGGGGTACGCATCCAGTAATTTAACTCTGGTGGATAGCTGTGATTTTAATCGCTCCATGTTAGGAACGGAATTTATCTGTGTATGATTTTCTTCATGATAGGGGATATTATCACGTATAATAGATATTCATTATTTCCTTTTCCCCATTTATATTATCTTGGTAAGAAATAAAAGTTAAGTTTTAACTTCAAAAATCATATCTTTATTCATTAACTTTACAATTATTTCATTAAAAGAGTGCTCCAAAAAGGAATTTCCTATGGGGTTAGTCCCCAAAAGTACTGTTGTTCAGACTCAAAGAATTTCTTTGCCAGTTTAGACATATTACTCTGCAACTTTCTCACCCACACCGGCTCAGAACACTCTTGTGTCTCCAAAATGGGTTCTTCTGGGGAAGAACTTTCTCTAGACATGGTACACACGTGTACAGTCACACCACTCACGCACAAGGGAGCTATTGGGGACAGATCTACCCTAATGTCTATCAGAGGGACCCAGAGGGAATTGCCAGTCCACACCACGCACCCTATATGTATTGCATACAATAAATATATATATATATACAACCACAGCGCTTTTATCCAATATGAAGTCCGCAAACCTCAACACACTATGTGCTCCCCTCCCCTTCTATAACACCCTGGTACTTGTATCAGCGATGTGTGAGGAGAAGCAGCGTTCAGGATCAGCGCTCCGGTGTCTCTGTGAGGAGAAAATGGCGCCAATTGAGTGTTACTAGCAAGTCTGAGGAGAAGACCCGCCCCCTGTAATGGCGCGGTTCAGCCTCAGTAAATACAATATTTATACTGGCAGGGGTATGTACACCAGCGACTCCCATGTGTGTACTGTTATGCCAGTGAGAGTAAGGATTTCACCATGTCCCCCAGAGCACGCCCCCGACCCCCCCCCCCCCCCCCGCGCGCGTACTCTGCACCCTGTGCTGAGAGACATGCTTACGTGCAGCATCCTGCGCTAGTCCCTTTATGCCACCACGATGACCGGAGGACCCCTCTCTGCAGGTCTCCAGTAAATACTCACCAGCCTTCTGACTTCTGGCTCTGTTAGGGGGTGGCGGCAGTGCTGTGGGAGTGAGCAGCAGCCAGGCAAGGGCTGTGTTCAGTACCCTTCAGGAGTTAATGGTGTCCTGTCAGTGGAAGCAGAGCCATTGACTAATTGAGAAGTTGGTTCCTACTTCCCCCTCTAAGTCCCACGAAGCAGGGAAGCTGTTGCCAACAGCTTCCCTGTAAAATAAAAAACTTAACAAAGTCTTTTCCAGCAGAACACTGTAGCGCTCCACTGATGTGCATCCAGTCTCTCGGGCACATTTTCTAAACTGAGGTCTGGAGGAGGGGCATAGTGGGAGGAGCCAGTTCACACTGTTAAAAAGTCTTAAAGTGCCGAAGGCTCCTGCGGAACCGTCTATACCCCCCATGGTACTAAAATGGACCCAAGCATCCTCTAGGACGTAAGAGAAATAGTGTGCAGAGCGCAGCGTGGCACCGTGCCCGAAGCATGGCGAGTGCAGCGAGCCCTGCGAGGGGACGCGGTACACTTATATTGTGTCCATGTCGACCTATGTCGACATACATACAAAAAAATGAAAAACTTGTTGGCTTTTTGACCTGTCTACATTTTAAATGTCTGTATTTTGTCCATGTCAGGATTTTGACCATTAGTCAATTGCTGTCTGGATTTTGACTGTCAGGATTTTGATTGTAGGCATCTCATACCGATCCCGAGGAACTACTGGAGGAGGGGGAGGAATTGGAACCTATTACTGGGGATTCCCCTTCTACACAGGGTATTTGAACCCCTCATTTTGGCTATATAGAGACATGTTAAAACTCCCTCTAGAGGATGCTGCGACACAGCAGTCGTTTTTCTTCACACAGAACAAGCCCAGTGTCACTTTCCCTGATTCTGCAGAGTTAGATGACTTATTTAAGTTAGCATGGAAAAATCCAGATAAAAAATACAAAGGGGACTATTTACTAAAGTCCCGATTTTGTCCGAGTTTTTTTTTTCTTTCAAAGTGTCAATACGGGAATTTACTGAGCACAAATCTCGGCAGTGTTGGGGCTATTTGTAATGTTTTTCACGGCAAAGGTCAGAAATACGAATGAATAGACCATCGGTCAAACGCGGCTGTTTGTTCAGGAGGATGCCGAGTCTCTTCAGAACGACTTAGTTAAATTAGAAGCATGAGCAGCCAAATGGAGAATGTGCTTCAACACAGACAAGTGTAAGGTAATGCACTGTGGTAACAAGAACAAAAATTACACCTACCTACTAAATGGGGTAAAATTAGGGGATTCTGTACTGGAAAAGGCCTTAGTTGTCCTCATAGATAGCAAGCTAAGCAGTAGTACCCAAAGTAGGACTGCAGCAAAGAAGGCTAATAAGATATTAGCATGCATAAAACGGGGTATTGATGCTAGGGACGAGAGTATTATACTCCCGTTATATAAATCACTAGTGAGGCCACACCTTGAATACTGTGTACAATTCTGGGCACCGTACTACAAAAAGGATATCCTGGAGCTTGAAAAGGTACAGAGGAGGGCGACCAAACTAATTAAGGGCATGGAGACGATGGAATACAAGGAAAGGCTTGAAAGACTAGGCATGTTTACATTGGAAAAGCGGAGACTAAGAGGGGATATGATCAACATCTACAAATATATAAGGGGACAATACACAGAGCTTGCGCGGGACCTGTTTTTGGTTAGATCAACACAGAGGACTCGTGGACACTCGCTCAGGTTAGAGGAGAGGAGATTCCGCACAATACGGCGTAAAGGCTTTTTCACGGTAAGGACAATACGTGTTTGGAATTCCCTGCCCGAGGGAGTTGTAATGGCGGAATCTGTCAACACCTTTAAGAATGGGTTAGATAAATTCCTATTGGATAAGGATATCCAGGGGTATGGTGCATAGTCATGCATTATAGTTACTATAAATAGGGATAAAATGCAATGGCTGACAGCAGCATCAGTCAGAAATTTTAGTCAAATCATCATGCATAGGACACCACAAATAGGTTGAACTCGATGGACAATTGTCTTTTTTCAACCTCAGATACTATGTTACTATGTATGTTCATACAACATGGTAATTTACAAAGAACTTGTATTCTCAATCACTGCCGACAATAGCCAAACACTGCCGGTAAAGCATAGACTTTGCGGGGAAAAAAGCAGCAAAAAAATAGACCTGCTTTTTCCTGACGTGTTTGGATAGTCATGCACGGATCAGTGAGATCCGTACATGCTTATATGTGGGAAAGGTTCTTTTTTCCTTAAAAAATGTGGGTGACCCCAATTAACTTCGTGGTTTACCGAAGACCGCAAAGTTCCCATCATTGGGTAGAATGGAGGAGCGCTCTCCTTCATTCTAGCCAGTGTGCTCCTCCTGATTGACAGGCGCTCCCTGATTGGCTGGCGGGACCTTCAGTGACAGAAGTCACGGGGGGTTCCGGCATTCGGGGAAAGGGGTTCCATGTGTAAACATGGAACCCCTTTAGTGGCTTGGATCGGGTTTCTGGTTTGTTATTTTATTCAAGTCCCTGGATTACGTCGGATAAGAAGAGGACAGATCTACACTGGATTGGTTGTAAGTATAAAAAATTTTTTAACAGGTACCCCGTGGATTCTACTTGACAAAAGGACAGAGGGGCTCCGTGGGACACTAGGTAAGTATGTGAGTGTGTAAGTGTGCATATATGTAAATTAAAGTTTTACTTACACGGTGTGTGTGTTTTGTTTTTATTTGGGTATTTTTTTGTTGTAGAACTACAGGTACCAGCGGGCCCTTTATTTCCCCGCATGCTGGTACTTGTGGTTCTCCAAGTATCAGCTTGTGGGGGAGGCTTGCTGGGACTTGTAGTTCTACCACAAAAAAAAAATTTACACAAAGGCTATCAGCCCCCCATCCAGCGCTCAGGGATGGGGGGGACAGCCTTGGGCTTCACCCCTGGCCCATGGGTGCCTGGATGGGGGGACCCCTTGATTTAAGAGGTTCCCACTCCTCCAGGGAACCACAGCCAGGGGTGACTAGTTGTGGGGTTAATGCCACAGCCGCAGGGACCTATATAAAAGTGTCCACCGGCTGTGGCATTATCTCTCTGGCTAGTGGAGCCCAGTGGTGGTTTAAAAAATATGGGGGACCCCTACATCTTTTGTCCCCCATATTTTTTGAAACAGGACCGGACGCAGAGCCCGGTGCTGGTTGTATAAATATGGGGGAACGCTACGCATTTTTCCCCCTGTATTTTTGCAACCAGGACTGGCTCAAAGAGCCCGAAGCTGATTATACATAGGAGGGGGGACCCCACACAATTTTTTAAAAACATTTCTCTAACGTCCTAGAGGATGCTGGGACTCCGTAAGGACCATGGGGAATAGACGGGCTCCGCAGGAGGCATGGGCACTTTAAGAAAGACTTTGGACTCTGGGTGTGCACTGGCTCCTCCCTCGATGCCCCTCCTCCAGACCCCAGTTTTAGACTGTGCCCAGAGGAGAATGGGTGCACTGCAGGGAGCTCTCCTGAGTTTCCTGCTTAGAAAGCTGAAGAAACGAAGACAGAAGACGTCTCAGGTGGCAGGAGCCTTCGGTGCTTCACTGAGGTAATGCACAGCACCACAGCTGTGCGTCATTGCTCTCATACACCTCACACACTCCGGTCACTGTAAGGGTGCAGGGCGGGCGCCCTGGGCAGCAATAAAACACCTCTCCTATGGCAAAAGTATATATACATGTACAGGTGGGCACTGTACATGTATATAAAAGAGCCCCCGACATTTTTTAGTAAGTTTGAGTGGGACAGAAGCCCGCCGCCGAGGGGGCGGGGCTTCTCCCTCAGCACTCACCAGCGCCATTTTATCTCCACAGCACCGCTGAGAGGAAGCTCCCCGGACTCTCCCCTGCTTGACACACGGTGAAAGGGGGTTTTAAAGTAGAGGGGGGGCACTTTATTGGCGTTTATACATTAAGCAGCGCTACTGGGTAAACAATCTGTGTTTTTCTCCAGGGTTATATAGCGCTGGGGTGTGTGCTGGCATACTCTCTCTCTGTCTCTCCAAGGGGCCTCAGGGGGAACCTGTCTTCAGTAAAGAGATTCCCTGTGTGTGTGAAGTGTCGGTACATGTGTGTCGACATGTTTGACAAGGAAGGCTCACCTAAGGAGGAGTGGGAGTGCATGATGGTCAGGTCGCCGTCGGCAACGCCGACACCGGACTGGGTGGATATGTGGTAGAAATGGTGGGAGTAGTGTTGCGCTCAATCCAGTTGCCTTAATTAATTGATTGATTAAATACCTTAATGAACCCTTCATTTAAGTAAATGTGGATGTAATGAATAAATGTATGGAACAAATGATTTGTGGTCCTTTGCTGGACAAATGCAATGTTATGGAGACAAGTTATACTTATATAGTAAATAGGTACTGTTGTACCACTTTATTAAGATCAGGCTGGCTAAGGAAATGCCATTGGTAGGGATGAGTACTTGATGGCACCGATAATATTACCAGTGTCACTCTCGGTTATGAAATCAGTCCAGGTTGCGGCGTCCCGCACCTTTGGTTAATACGGTCTCTATTTACAGTGCACTGAAAAGTCTGTAAAGTCTCTCATACAGCGCTTTATATGCAAGTAGCAATTCATGTGTCTTTATTAGTCTTCACGGTGTGGGCATTAGCAAGTGCACATGGGGGGTATGATAGGGAGGCTCCGGACTGGTCTTACCAGCCGGCCTCAGCTACTCGTGGTGCGTCCTGGTACAGACGTCCCCTGAGAGCCGATGGGCCGGATTGGTAGTCCTGTCTAGGGCGGAGGAGAGACTCAGATAGCGCTCTATGGAGCTGCTTGCTGAGTGACTCTCGCCGCATACGGAGACTCGCTTCCTACCTTCTCCTGTGTCTGCCGCGCTCTGTCACCGGCTTCTCTATCCTCTGTTGCTCGGCAACCTGATCAGCTTCCGGGTTCTCCCGATCACGTGACCGGGTCTTGTTGGTCTAACGATCGCTGTCTCTGGTGCTTAGATGCGGTTCTGCAGAACTCCAATGTCTGTATGTAGGTGACTCCAACGCGTTTCAGCCTTTCCGAGGCCTTCCTCTCGGGAGAAGTTGCTGGACAGCGTGTCACTGTCGGTGAGGATGTTGCAGGGGCACGGCTGGATTCTCAATATACCGAAGTCCCAGCTAGTCCCTACAACGCGCCTGACCTTTCTGGGTCTGATTCTAGACACAGACCAGAAAAAGCTTTTTCTTCAGATGGAAAAGGCTCAGGAGCTCATAGCCCTGGTCAGGAACCTATTAAAGCTAAAAAAGGTTTCAGTGCATAACTGCACGCGTGTCCTGGGGAAGATGGTGGCATCGTACGATGCCATCCCCTTCGAAAGGTTCCATGCGAGGACATTTCAATGGGATCTACTGAACAAATGGTCCGGGTCCCATTTACAAATGCATCAGAGGATCACCCTGTCTCCCAGAGCCAGGGTATCTCTCCTGTGGTGGCTGCACAGTGCTCACCTCCTAGAAGGCCGCAGGTTCGGAATTCAGGGCTGGATACTGGTGACCACGGACGCAAGCCTCCGAGGTTGGGGAGCAGTCACACTGGGAAGAAATTTCCAAGGTCTCTGGTTGAATCTAGAGACTTGTCTCCACATCAACGTCCTGGAGTTGAGGGCCATATACAACGCCCTACGCCAGGCGGAGGCATTGCTTCGGGACAAACCGGTTCTGATTCAGTCAGACAATGTCACAGCAGTGGCTCATGTAAACCGCCAAGGCGGCACAAGGAGCAGAGCGGCCATGGCAGAAGCGACCAGGATTCTTCGCTGGGCGGAAGGCCATGTAAGCACCCTATCAGCTGTATTCATCCCGGGGGTGGACAACTGGTAAGCGGACTTCCTCAGTAGGCACGACCTGCATCCGGGAGAGTGGGGACTTCATCAAGAAGTCTTCGCACAGATCGTGGGTCGGTGGGGAATGCCTCAAATAGACATGATGGCGTCCCGTCTCTAAAAAAGCTAAAGCGGTATTGCGCCAGGTCAAGAGACCCTCAGGCGGTAGCTGTGGACGCTCTAGTGACACCTTGGGTGTTCAGATCGGTCTATGTGTTCCCTCCTCTACCTCTCATACCCAAGGTGTTGAGAATAATAAGACTAAGAAGAGTAAGAACAATCCTCATTGTTCCAGATTGGCCACGAAGGACTTGGTATCCGGATCTGCAAGAGTTGCTCACAGAAGATCCGTGGCCTCTTCCTCTAAGACAGGACCTGCTGCTGCAGGGGCCCTGTCTGTTCCAAGACTTACCGCGGCTGCGTTTGACAGCATGGCGGTTAAACGCCGGATCCTAGCGAAAAAAGGTATTCCGGAGGAGGTCATTCCTATCCTGATCAAGGCTAGGAAGGACGTGACATTGAAACATTATCACCGTATATGGCGAAAATATGTTTCTTGGTGTGAGGCCAGGACTGCTCCTACGGAGGAGTTCCATTTGGGTCGTCTGTTTCACTTCCTGCAAACAGGAGTGACTTTGGGCCTAAAATTAGGGTCCATAAAGGTCCAAATTTCGGCCTTATCCATTTTCTTTCAAAAGGAATTGGCTTCTCTTCCTGAAGTACAGACATTCGTGAAGGGGTGCTCCATATTCAGCCTCCTTTTGTACCTCCGGTGGCGCCGTGGGATCTTAATGTGGTATTAAGTTTCCTCAAGTCACCTTGGTTTGAACCACTCACAACAGTGGAGTTGAAATATCTCACTTGGAAAGTGGTCATGTTGTTGGCCTTGGCTTCTGCGAGGCGTGTTTCGGAATTAGCGGCTTTGTCACATAAAAGCCCCTATCTGGTTTTCCACGTGGATAGGGCAGAATTGAGGATTCGTCCTCAATTTCTGCCTAAAGTGGTCTCTTCTTTTCATATGAATCAACCTATTGTCGTGCCTGTGGCTACACGGGACTTGGAGGATTCCGAGTCCCTTGATGTGGTCAGGGCTTTGAAGATTTATGTGGCCAGAACAGCGAGGGTTAGGAAAACTGAAGCGCTGTTTGTTCTGTATGCAGCCAACAAAGTTGGCGCGCCTGCTTCAAAGCAGACTATTGCTCGCTGGATCTGTAACACGATTCAGCAGGCGCATTCTACGGCAGGATTGCCATTGCCTAAATCGGTTAAGGCCCATTCCACTAGGAAGGTGGGCTCGTCTTGGGCGGCTGTCCGAGGGGTCTCGGCATTACAGTTGTGCCGAGCAGCTACTTGGTCGGGGTCAAACACCTTTGCAAAGTTCTATAAATTTGATACCCTGGCTGAGGAGGACCTCCTGTTTGCTCAATCGGTGCTGCAGAGCCATCCGCACTCTCCCACCCGTTTGGGAGCTTTGGTATAATCCCCATGGTCCTTCCGGAGTCCCAGCATCCTCTAGGACGTTAGAGAAAATAAGATTTTACACTTACCGGTAAATCTATTTCTCGTAGTCCGTAGAGGATGCTGGGCGCCCGTCCCAAGTGCGGACTTCTTCTGCAAGACTTGTATATAGTTATTGCTTATATAAGGGTTATGTTATAGTTTCATCGGTTTAGACCGAGACTATGTTGTTTGTTCATACTATTAACTGGGTAGTTATCACAAGTTATACGGTGTGATTGATGTGGCTGGTATGAATCTTGCCCTGGGATTCCCAAAAATCCTTTCCTCGTACTGTCCATCTCCTCTGGGCACAGTTTCTCTAACTGGGGTCTGGAGGAGGGGCATAGAGGGAGGAGCCAGTGCACACCCAGAGTCCAAAGTCTTTCTTATAGTGTCCATGTCTCCTGCGGAGCCCGTCTATTCCCCATGGTCCTTACGGAGTCCCAGCATCCTCTACGGACTACGAGAAATAGATTTACCGGTAAGTGTAAAATCTTATTTTAACACTTTAAATACTGATCACAATAAAGCCCTGCACAGATCTCACTGATCCATCCGGGCTTCATTGTGTTATGTCTGGCAGTGTTTTACTAATCACTCCCGTAAAACACTGCCTGACAATACAAAGGACATCGACATCGGTGAGAAAAACTCAGCAGCTTAGTAAATTACCAGAGATGGATTCAAAAAGTTGTAGTAAAATATGTCCGATAAAATTTGAGATCAAACTCCTTCCAAATCAGCACAAACACGAAAATTAGTAAATATGCCCCCAAGTGTCAAAACGTTTTTTGCACACTTTCCTATTTGCTTCTGAAGGCAGAAAATTCTGGGAAGAAACCCCGGCTGTGGACGTATCAGTCTTCTGCCTATCCAAAAAGGCGGTTCTGACGGCCCCAGGTTCCTTCACTATGAAGGACCCTGGGGATAGGAAGATAGAGACTACACTAAAGTCTATCTACACATTGGTGGATTGGTCTCTGCTCAGGGATCACACGATCCAGGTACAGCAGTGGCGTACATCAATCGACAAGGAGGGACATAAAGTGGGGCCAGCATGCGAGAAGTGTCAAGGATACTCCTCTGGGCATAAAGAAATGCAAGAGCAATGTCCGCAATCTTCATTCCGGGAGTGGACAACTGGGAAGCGAACTTCCTGAATCGTCATGATCTCCACCCGGGAGAGTCGGGGCTTCACCATCAGATGTTTCAGCAGATTATCGACCGGTGGGGCTGCCCACAAATAGATATGATGGTTTCTCATCTCAACAAGAAGCTTTGGTTGTATTGCTCACGAAACAGGGAACCTCAGCCGAGGGCAGTGGATGCACTGACATTGCCTTGGAGTTACCGGCTGGTCTGTTTCCTCTGATTCCATTGCTCCCAAGGGTGCTCAAGCGAATCAGGAATCAAGGAGTCCAGGCACTTCTAATTACCCCGGATTGGCCTCGTAGGGCTTGGTTCGTGGAAATTCTGGACATGTCCGTCGAAGACCCTTGGCCTCTGCCACTGAGAAGAGATCTTCTTCAACAAGGACCGTTCATCTACCCGGACTTACAGCGGATTCATTTGACAGCTTCGAAGTTTAGTGGAACATCCTAGCTCACAAGGGCCTTTCCAAAAAGGTTATTGCTATCATGTTTCAGGCCAGGAAACCTGTGACGTCAAAACACTATCATATCCGGAGGAGATATGTCTATTGGTGCGAGGAATGCACACATCCACCTGCAGAGTTCCACTTGGGCCGTTTCCTCCATTTCCTGCAGGCTGGTGTGGATAAGGGTTTACATATGGGTCACATTAAGGTCCAGATTTCAGCCCTCTCAATTTATTCCAGAAGAAATTGGTAGTATTGACGGAAGTTCAGACCTTCTTGCAAGGGGTGCTTCACATTCAGCCTCCTTATGTGCCACCCACGGCACCCTGGGATTTGAACATAGTGTTGAAATTTCTACTGTCGTCCTGCTGGGTCTGTTTCAAAGACCGATCATAGCAGGTTGCTGGATGACTCATGCCATTCATACCTGGGCTACTCTGATTCAGGAAGGCCTCTCGATGGATTTGCCCCTGGTCACTACAGTGAATCTCCTGAAACACATTCAGGACACTGCACGTGTTATGTGTGACTTTCTCAAGGAGATAGGCAATATTAATGCTAGGACCTCTGCTATGACAGTGTCGGCAAGCAGGGCTTTGTGGTTGCATCAGTAGTTAGTGGACACAGAATCTAAGTGCAGTGTCGAGTCTCTCCCCTTTTTGGGGGAATGGCTCTTTGGGGTAGAATTGGATACGTGGATTTCTAAAGTTACTGCGGGGAAATCCACGTTTCTCTCCTTTGGAGCCCTGCTGGCTAGGCGTTCCTACCCGGGGCAGTCTACCCAGTCCTATTGGTCTAACAGGTTTAGATCTAGGGCCAGAGGTGCCTCCAGTGTGGCTAGAGGCACCAGAGATAAGACAAGAAAACCAGCGATCACCAGTTCTCAGGAGAGCAGCGGTACTGCTTCCACTAAGGCCTCAGCATGACTGTGCCCACCCACCCTGAGGGCATCTCGAGGTGGGAGCTCGGCTGCGTCACTTCAGCCGCATCTGGGAAAGTTCCTGCCAGTATACCTGAGTCAAGGACCTCATTTCTCAGGGCTACAAGCTGGACTTCATCAGTTCTCCTCCACAACGATTTTTCAAATCAAGCTTACCAGCTTTGGAGGATACGCATGTTACGCTGCAACAGGCCATTCTAAAATTGGTCCAATCCCAAGTCATTGCTCCAGTACCACTGCAACAACAGGGAAAGGGTTACTACTCCAACCTGTTCAAGGTTCCGAAACCGGACGGTTCGGTAAGGCCCATTTTGAATCTAAAATCCTTGAACCCTTACCTAAAGGTTTTCAAGTTCAAGATGGAATCCTTGCGAGCAGTGATTGCAGGCCTGGAAAAAAAGGAGTTCATGGTCTCCCTGGATATAAAAGACGCCCATCTCCATATACCAATTTGGTCGCCTCATCAGGCCTACCTGAGGTTTGCCCTGCTGAACGATCACTACCAGTTCCAGGCGCTACCCTTCGGCCTGTCCAGTGCTCCGAGGTTGTTCACAAAGGTGATGGCGGAGATGATGTTCCAACTCTGGATCCAGGGGGTAAATGTTGTCCCTTACCTGGATGTTCTCTTGATAACAGCAAGACCCAGGGAGCTTTTATTGCTCCATATAGACCGCACTATCCAGCTTCTGTCATACCATGGGTGGATCCTCAATTTACAGAAGTCCCACCTGGAGCCAACTCAGAGGCTCCTGTTCCAGGGAATGTTACTGGATACTGTGGCCCAAAAAGTGTTCCTCCTGGAGGACAAGGCAAGAACACTTCAGGAGATGGTCCGCATGGTTCTCTGGCCTACTCAGGTATCTATCCATCTTTGTATATGGTTGTAGGGAAAAATGGTTGCCTCATACGAGGCGATCCAGTATGGAAGGTTCCATGCCAGAACTTTCCAGTTGGATCTTCTGAGCAAGTGGTCCATTTCACATCTTCAGATGCACCAGATAATTCGGCTGTATCCTCAGGCCAGGATTTATCTCCTGTGGTGGCTGCAGTCCTCCAACCTACTGGAAGGCCGAAGTTTCAGGATTCAGGATTGGAGCCTCCTCACGACGGATGCGAGTCTGGTGAGCTGTCACCCAGTGGGCTCGGTACCAGGGCAGGTGGTCAGCCCACGAAGCCATACTTCCAATCAACATTCTGGAACTTCGGGCGATCTACAATGCTCTGCTTCAGGCCTCTCCTTTGCTTGGGGATCATGTGATCCAGGTACAGCCGGACAACACCACAGCAGTGGCGTACATCAATCGACAAGGAGGGACAAAAAGCGGGGCGTGCATGCAGAAAGAAATGCAAGAGCAATGTCCGCAATCTTCATTCAGGAGTGGACAACTGGGAAACGGACTTCCTGAGTTGTCACGATCTCCACCCAGGAGAGTGGGGGCTTCACCATCAGATGTTTCAGCAGATTTGAAAAAATCCACAAAGAAATATAAGCAGGCGCTAGTGTACTGGCTATGAGACAATGATAATATTAATACTGACTGCAACCTCACTTATTTGAGGTGCTGAGCCTCAAAAAACACCAAAATGATAATAAAAACCACAAAGAGAAGCGCTGTCACTAAAAGTATTAATATTTGATTAAAATGACCTTAATCACATTATTAAGAATTATGAGAAAACCTAAACATCCTGTGACTTTAAGAAATACTTTGGCAGCAAAACATCAAAAAATTTAGCAATTTGTATTCCTCACTGAAGGCCTCCTTTGGAACAATGTATCAATCTACCCTCTAAGCCAGGGATGGGGAACCTTCGGCCCTCCAGCTGTTGTTGAACTATACATCCCAGCATGCCCTGCAACAGTTTTTGCATGTCCAAATAGCAAAATTGTTGCAAGGCATGCTGGTATGTGTAGTTCAACAACAGCTGGAGAGCCGAAGGTTCCCCATCCCTGCTCTAAGCAATATATAATAACTCTTATAATTAAAAGGAATTCCTTAAAATAAGCTAATTGAAACACTTGAGACCATATATTGGTTGAGGGTTTGAGAGTTCATCCGTGGTGTATATAGGAATTATTCACATTGATGTCATCCGCTCAATTATTTGTGAGATCCCTATTAGCCCTTAGTTCCCAATGATGCCGTCCAGAATTGACAAGCTTTTCTTAGGAACTTATAGTAGCACAATAACAGATTAAGCGTATACTGCTATTTGGAAGTCTGTTATTATGCTTAACCCAACTTATGCAGTATGGCAACAGTAACTTTGTGTCCGTAGGGCGCCGGCTGCCCATTCTTGGACACTGCAATAGGATGAACAGGGCTTGTAGGTGATAATAGATGGAACGCTCACAGTCTCATTCAGAGCGGCATGAACATTCAAAGGCTATAATGCTCTCTCACCACTTTCCATAAGGCTTCGTCTGGAGCGTGCTGCTGGCTGTCATGAGCTGAATCTCCGTTTGGTGCAGTGAGCCAAGTGCCGAGCAATTGCCGGGTGAGACGCTGAGCGGCGGAGGCCATCAGGGACGTGCTGCTGGAATCGGTCTCTGTTCGTAGTGGTCAGTCAGGATGCCGGGCAGAAAGTCGGGCAGTGTAACCGGACGGGATGCTTGACGCGTTTCTCAGCCTCAATCCTGGGGCTGTTTCCTCAGAAGTATCGCCTCTAAAGCCCTTGGGCTCCTTTATACTCCTCTGCTCCTTGATTATCAATACACCTGTCTGTTAGTAATCACTTGAAATCAAATGGAGCTCAGCTGCCATCATTTCATTTGATCTGTTCATGACTTGCAGACTCCTATCTAAGTGGTAACAAGCAGAAAATCCCTTATCTATATATATCAGCACATTTGCAGAGAAAAAGGAGTCAGCTAAAACTATTTAAAATATACTTAAATAAAACGTTATAATATAAAAAGCAATGTCTCATAGCCAGAAATGACCCTAAATAACTATTAAACCATAACAATACTCTCAGTCATTATGTTTAGAAATCCTTCACAAACCTCCTAGTTTTTACCTCTCTAATGAAAAAAATGCTTGTAGAAATTTCATTACCATTAAAGCAACGAAACCCTACTGACACATATAATGATGCAAAATTATCCATTTATATCTGTAGAAATCCAAGAACATGGACAATAGAAATATCTAACCTAGGACCAAATAAACTCCATGACTACTAAGACTTCAAAATTTCTTATACCTGGATCCAAATGAGATCCCATTAATCAAAATATAATTAATACAGTTAGACCAAAACTTTTATTAATATATAAGGCTTGGAAAAGGGGTAGATTTTGTAGGAAAGGGAGAAAGGGAATATATGGGGTGGAGCGAATTAAAGGGAATGAGGGATACAGATCAGCTTTGCTATAAGGAGAGAAAAAGAGGAGGGGGAGAGCCACTAGCAACCACAACTCCCACCCTCCATTTTTAGATATTGTTTAATTCGATGGTATCATTAAGGCCTGCAGGGACCATGGTTCCCAATTTATAGATCCAAAATGCCTCTTTGCGACACAGTTTCTTAAATCTATCTCCCCCTCTCACTGATGGGGGGGGTCTGTTCGATAGCTTGAACTTTGATATCCTTAAGGATCCCCTTCGGACATGATCCAACATGACATGGTAAACTGTGTTCTATTCCCTTTAATCAAAAACCTCCTATGCTCTAAGAACCGAACATTTAATGTTCTTGTGGTGCGGCCCACATACTGAATGCCGCACCCACAAGTGATAACATAAATGACATAGCAAGACTGACAGTTGGGAAAAGATCTTAACTCATAAGTTTCCTTATTACTGAACGATGTGATAATATTGCAACTATGTGCTGCATGGTCACATGTATGGCACCTTGACTTGCCACACTTAAAGAAACCTTTAGGTCTTGGATTAGTGTCCAACCAGTTCCCCACAGTTGGTACTTTAGTGGAGTCTGGTCTAAGCATACTAGGTGCCAATTTTAATTTTAAATTATCAGCCTTCCTAAAGACAACTTTTTGCGTTCCTTGTATGTCATTTTTAAAATATTTATTCAATTTTAATAGACTATAGTTTTTATTGATAATACGTTTGATCTCAGTGGCTGATGTATTGTATTTGGTTATAAAGGTCAAAGAGCATTTTGAGTTAGTTTCTCCATGGGTTGCTGAATTTTGGATCTTATTTTTCTTAGGTATAAGCAGTCCTTCTCTATCCATCAAATTTACTTCTATAAGTGTTTTCTCTAATAGTTCCTTAGGATAACCCTGTTTCAAAAAAGATGCAACCAAAGCCTCTGTCTGTGTGGTATAATCCACATCATTAGAACAATTCCTACGAATTCGCATAAATTGGCCTTTTGGTATATTCGCCTTCCAGCTCTTGTGATGGCAGCTATTAAAATGGAGATATTTATTGCAATCTACATCCTTAGTGAACGTGACTGTATGCAATTGATTATCAATCACTTTTACTGTGATATGTAAACTTCAAATTAAACTCATTACTATTAAGACTCTGAATTAGGTCTGTGACAGTGGTATAATCCCCATCCCAAATTATAAATAAATCGTCAATATATCGCCCAAAGAAGACCAAGCTCGCCCCGTGTCCGCCACCCCAAATGTGGCGCTCCCCAAAGGGCCCCATATAGAGGTTGGCAAAACTCGGAGCGAACTTGGTTCCCATGGCTATGCCCAGTGACTGTAAATAAAATTGTGATTCAAACAAAAAATAATTATATGATAATATAAATTGAATTGATGAAAGTAGAAGGTTACGCAACGACTCTGTGATGGTATTATCTTCCTGTAAATAATGCTGCACCGCCAATATCCCCTTATCGTGTGGGATATTGGTGTATAGTGCTTCAACGTCACATGTTATGATCTTATATGTTTCTTTCCAGACAATTTGATTTATTTTATTTAAAAAATCTGATGTATCTCTTAAATAAGACTGCAGAGACGTTACGTAACCTTGAAGATGTGCATCAACAAATGAAGATAAATTAGTGGTAAGTGAGCCTACACCAGAAATTATAGGCCGACCGGGTGGGGTAGTGATGTGTTTGTGAATATTTGGTAAATGATAATATATAGGTATAACCAGGGCTTAAAGTAGTCCTGGTGAGGTGGTGGAACTCATGGAGGAGGACCATGGAGGCACCGGGACCTGAGGGAGGAGTAGGTGGCTGCAGCTCATCAGTAACACTAGTGCCGCCTGTATCATTGATTGACACAGATGATGGGGTGGGCTTTTCTGTTGGAATTACTGTGCAGGACAATGGAGGTGGTGGAACTAGTTCCCCCTACCATTACAGGTGGTGGAACTCAGTTCCACCTCGTTCCCCCCCACTTTAACCCCTGGGTATAACTGGGTGCAAAGAAAACCAAAAGTGCCATGTATCTTTAGAAATAGTGCCATTCACAAGAGCTGTATCTAGAAGAGTTTTTAACTCCTTCTGATAAAGAGGGGTGGGGTCAGTGGCTAGTTTCAAATAGAAAGATGTATTATTCAACTGCCTTTGTGCTTCAAGAACATAATCCTTTCTATTTTGTATAACCAGACCGCCACCCTTATCGGCCTGTCAAAAAATAAGGTCAGTGTCAGCTGTTAGCTTCTTAAGGGCTGTTCTCTCCTTTTTAGTGAGGTTATCCTTACAGAACCTATTCTTATTCCCTCTTAGTTCTACTTTTTGACATAATTTTCTAAAATCCTCCATTGTAGTGGAGTAAAAGCTTTCCACAAAGGGTCCTTGATATTGGAGAGGATAGAATTCAGATGGTCTCTTAAAGGGTGATCCTTTATTATTAACATCATATAACTTTTTAATGGGTATAGATGTTTCATGACCTTCTATATTTTCAGAAAGAAGAGATTCTAAAATTTCTAAAGGAATTTGGTCATTTTAATCTAGTACAATAGGATCCCCTATACATTCTTTTCTATTTAATTCCTTAATAGCGAAATACCTTTTACGGCTCAGGGTCCTAACAAATCTATTTAGGTCAACAAATAGTCCGAACAAATCAGGTTTTGCTGAAGGGGCAAATTTGAGGCCCTTTTTCAGCAATGTCATTTCATCAGCGGATATAGATTTATCTGAGAGATTAAACACCCCAGTGGGGTTTATCTCCTCCTGATATTCTTGTTCGGAATCTTTGTTGAACTTCCACCCTCCTCTGCATACTCTCTTTCTTCCTCCACCTCCTCTCTTCCCCTTTTTCCATTCCATTTTATATCGTTTTCCCCCCTTCTTCGAAATTGTGGAGACCTTTGATGGTTCGTGTAATGGCCCTTTTTGTAAAAAAACCTGGTTGTTGTCGATTGGATGGGGACTTCCTATTCTCCCCTCTATACGGAGAAGAGGGTCCAGGGGCCTGAGCTCCTGTATCCACAAGTGGCTCAAATCGATTGTATGTGGACACCTCTCTAAATTTGGGTTCTCTTCTGTTATGACTTTGGTACTGTCCCCGCCCTCTTCGTGAGGGATCCCCTCTGTCTAAATTGTTGTTGTCTAGATGGACTTAGACTTTGTTTCCAATAATTCCTATTGGAAGAATAGTGACGACCCCTCCTGTTACTTCTAGTTCCAGAGAAATCCCTGTGGGGCACTGTATAATTATATTCTTTAATTTTTTTGTTCTATGTGCGATTCTGGTCCTTATTATAATCCTCTCTATCTCTATTCAATTTTTCATCTTTTCTATTGATCAGCTCTTTTTCAAAATCTTCTACTCTACAATTTATCCTATTGTCTCTCATTTCAAAACTTGGATGTTGCGAGAATTTCTTCAAATCCCCATGGACTTGTTCAATTTCTTTCTGGATTTCTACAACCTTTTCTGTTCTATATTTGATTAATAATTTCATAAGATTTTTAGAACAGTCATCTAGAGCAGAGGTTCTCAAACTCGGTCCTCGGGGGCACACACAGTGCATGTTTTGCAGGTCTCCTCACAGAATCGCAAGTGAAATAATTAGCTCCACCTGTGGACCTTTTAAAATGTGTCAGTGAGTAATTAATACACCTGTGCACCTGCTGGGTTACCTGCAAAACATGCACTGTGTGTGCCCCCGAGGACCGAGTTTGAGAACCTCTGATCTAGAGCATTATTCCACTTTTCCATAAACAATTCATCCTCTTTGAATGAGGAATTTTTGAATATTCTCAAACCTCTTGGGATCAGGTCCCTGTCCAAATATTTATGGAGAGTGACCTGATCCCACCAATGACAGGTTTCCGCCAAAAACAATGACTCCAACTTATTGAATAATTTATACATTTCATTATTATCCTCAAGAACAGGTCTGTCAATAGCATCATTCGAATTAGTAATATATTTGCTTCGTCTTTCTAGACGTTCGGTGATACATTTCAGGCCTGACATGGTAACCACTATGCTGCCCACTAAACAGCAAAAAAGAAAAAATCCACAAAGAAATATAAGCAGGCGCTAGTGTACTGGCTATGAGACAATGATAATATTAATACTGACTGCAGCCTCACTTTTTTGAGGTGCTGAGCCTCAAAAAGCACCAAAATGATAATAAAAACCACAAAGAGAAGCGCTGTCACTAAAAGTATTAATATTTTATTAAAATGACCTTAATCACATTATTAAGAATTATGAGAAAACCTAAACAGCCTGTGACTTTAAGAAATACTTTGGCAGCAAAACATCAACAAATGTAGCAATTTGTATTCCTCCCTGAAGGCCTCCTTTGAAACAATGTATCAATCTACCCTCTAAGCAATATATAATAACTCTTATAATTAAAAGGAATTCCTTAAAATAAGCTCCACGCGTGGGCTAATTGAAACACTTGAGACCATATATTGGTCAGCAAAGCTGATCTGTATCCCTCATCCCCTTCAATTCGCTCCACCCCATATATTCCCTTTCTCCCTTTCCTACAAAATCTACCCCTTTTCCAAGCCTTATATATTAAAAAAAGTTTTGGTCTAACTGTATTAATTATATTCTGATTAATGGGATCTCATTTGGATCCAGGTATAAGAAATTTTGAAGTCTAAGGGGCCCTACTCATTTGACAATGCGCCGCCGAGGTGCCCGACGGCCGAAACGGCCGACGAGCGACCCGGCGGCGGGGGGGCAGTGACGGGGGAAGTGAAGTTTCTTCACTCCCCCCGTCACGCGGCTGCATTGAAGTGCAGGCAAATACGGACGAGATCGTCCATATTGGCCTGCATGCACAGCCGACGGGAGACCAGCGATGAACGAGCGCGGGGCCGCGCATCTCTCATTGCTGGAGTCTCCACACTGAAAGATATGAACGAGTTCTCGTTCATTTATGAACGAGATCGTTCATATCTTTCAGAAAATCGGCCAGTGTGTAGGGCCTATTAGTAGTCATGGAGTTTATTTGGTCCTAGGTTAGATATTTCTATTGTCCATGTTCTTGGATTTCTACAGATATAAATGGATAATTTTGCATCATTATATGTGTCAGTAGGGTTTCGTTGCTTTAATGGTAATGAAATTTCTACAAGCATTTTTTTCATTAGAGAGGTAAAAACTAGGAGGTTTATGAAGGATTTCTGAACATAATGACTGAGAGTATTGTTATGGTTTAATAGTTATTTAGGGTAATTTCTGGCTATGAGACATTGCTTTTTATATTATAAAGTTTTATTTAAGTATATTTTAAATAGTTTTAGCTGACTCCTTTTTCTCTGCAAATGTGCTGATATATATAGATAAGGGATTTTCTGCTTGTTACCACTTAGATAGGAGTCTGCAAGTCATTAACAGATCAAATGAATTGATGGCAGCTGAGCTCCATTTGATTTCAAGTGATTACTAACAGACAGGTGTATTGATAATCAAGGAGCAGAGGAGTATAAAGGAGACCAAGGGCTTTAGAGGTGGTACTTCTGAGGAAACAGCCCGAGTACGAACTTATCGAGTGCCTCGTTTGGAGAAGTAGGAGAAAAGACGAGAACGAAGTCCTAAAGATACCGTTATATGAGGGAAACACCACGTATTAACATGAGTACGGTACGCATCAAGTCATCTTACTCACTTCTATAAAAAAGAACTGAGGAAAAGAACAGAGTTCTTCCAAAGACTGTTTATTACAAACTTATTCCTGTTATACCTTTATATTGTTTTAGTAATGGATGAGCGCAGATGTGATATCTCATTTTTTTGTGTATTCCAAGCCCTAGGGTGGTTGAGTGACCACCTGTAGACAATCTCGCTGCCGCTCTCTGAGGCGCAGCAGTCCTCTATTACCCACATTTTAGAGCTCAGGGCTAGGCAGCAGTTCCTGCCAAAGGTTTACTCTGCATTCCACTTGAATCAACCTAATGTGGTTCCATCAAGTTCTGGCACTTCTGCTCCTCCGGAGGCATTGGATTCTGTGCGAGCCTTGAAGATCTATTTCAAGAGAACGGCTCGGATCAGAAAGACGGATTCCTTGTTCGTGCTATATGATGCGCAGAAAAATGGTTGCCCTGCTTCAAAGCAGTACGGTGCTCGTTGGCTTAGGCTTACTATCCAACAGGCCTATGTGTCAGCAGCCTTACCTGTACCTAAGCCTCTGAAGGCCCACTCTACAAGATCAGAGGGCTCTTCCTGGATGGCTGCCCATGGAGTCTCAGTCTTGCAACTATGCCGAGCTGCTACCTGGTTGGAGAAGAACACTTTTGTAAAGTTCGGGACATCCCCATCATACTAAGTCTTCCCAATATCCTTTATGGATGCTACAGAAAATAGGATTTTAATCACCTACCAGTAAATCCTTTTCTTGTAGTCCATAAGGAATATTGGGCGCCCTCCTCGGTGCGTTGACTTTTCTGCAGGTTCTCTTTATATGGTTACCTGTTCAGCTGTTGCTGTTTTGTTGCCAGCCGTTGCTGGTCATTTTATGTTAGTGGTGTGCTGGTGTGTAAATCTCACCACTCATTGCTGTTATGTTCCTTTCTGTTTTACCTATAACTGCCTGTAGGAGGAGGGCATAGGGGGGAGGGGCCAGCACACCTAGTTGAAGAAATTTAAAGTGCAGTGGCTCCTTTGGACCCAGTCTATACCCCATCGTACTAAGTCTTCCCAATATCCCTTATGGACTACAAGAAAAGGATTACCGGTAGGTAATGAAAATGCTATTTTTAATTACTTACTGTATATTACTATAACACAAACTCATACGTTATGGTCCCTTACTTTAACTGTGTATTTTTTAAATGTTACATTAAAATTAAAATATTGGATAATTTATAATAAACCGATTGTTTTCATTATTACAATTAGTGTCAGGGCCGGTTCTACACCTTGTGGTGCCCAGTGCAAAACTTTCCACTGGCGCCCCCCCCCCCCCCCCCCCCCTGCGGCTAAAGAGTTAGTGCGCGCCGGAGGCGTGCGCCAAAAAATAGGGGCGTGGCTTCATAGGGGAGGGGTGTGGCCACAGTTATGCCCCAAGATTTGCCCCAAGTAGTTGTGCCCCCAGTAGCTGTGCCCCGTCGCGTGTTGCTTTGCCCCCAGTAGTTGTGCCCTCTGTTGCTGTGCCCCCTGTTGCTTTGCCCCCAGTAGATTTGCCCTAGTAGTTGTGCCCCCTGTTGCTTTGCCCCCAGTAGTTGTGTTCCCTGTAGTTGTGCCCTCTGCTGCTGTGCCCCCTGTAGTTGTGCCCTCTGCTGCGGTGCTCCCTGTAGTTGTGCCCTCTGCTGCTGTGCCCCCTGTTGCTGTCAAACACACACACAAAAAAAAATACTTACCACTGCACTCGCTCCTGCTTCCCGACCACCGCTGCTGCTGATGCTCCTTCTCTGGCCTCCCGCGGCTCCTCTCTATGGGAGAGATGTCATGACATCTCTCCCTTAGCAGCGCCGCACAGACACTAGAGGTCAATAATGACCTCTGGTGTTTGTCCCTGGAGCCAGCTGCAGCGGACGCCCACACATCCCACGGCGTCCGCTGCAGCCGGGGAGTAGGGTGACTGTGGCCACGCCCCCAGGCCGCAGCGCCCCGGGCGCAGGCCCTGCTTGCTGCACCAAGAGCCGCTCCTGATTAGTGTAATCTGTGAATTCATTGTATTTGTGATTAGAATTATATAAAAAGTGACTGCGTAATATATGTGATCTACATCAATATGTGTTAAACAAATTAGTGCTGTATCTCTTTATCAAATTATGGTTCCCCTTAGGGTTCCATACTGTGTTTATTCATGTAATCAATTATCCATGGTGATGTGTAGTGTAACAATTATATTCTTGATGAGTATAGTCATTTATCCATTGGTTATATTTTATCATTTTTATTTATATTAAAAATGTTAACTCTCATATATTTTGATAATGTCAATTATTATCTTTAAACATAAAGCTATACACTATTACCGTTGAGCCGCTATGGCCACTAGACCACGTGCACGTGCTACGCACTTGGTACGCTATTTGCGTACAGAGTACCGTACGTGGTACGCACTCGGCGTACACACGCTGCGCTGAGTGTACGGAATACACACAGCGAGCGCACACACAGTTGATAACAAAGGTCATAGGTGGATTTGAACAGGTGGGCTGTGTCTTTCCCCAACTGCTCTGGTGGGAGGTATCCTCAGGATTCCCGCCGCATGTGTAATTTACAGCAAATACAGTTAATGTTCATAATCTATTTCTGTACATAACTATACGCAGGAGCGAGCGATCCTTTCCTAACTAACATCGGAATGTTACCCTTAAAATACCCTACAGCTGGATACTAGACACCACCTTTCAACCTTTATCTGACCCTTCCTATCATGCAAAGAGGAATCTCTCTGTCCAGGAACAGTTTAAACTAATCATACTCGCTGACATGGTCTAGGGGAATATTAACTACAAAATGCACTATTTGGGTTAAATATGCTACGATCGAGTCACACGCTACACGTTTACAAACTTGCCGTAAATACACATCTTATGTGCACGAGACGCTGGTGCGTCCCTTACGCAACCTGCGGGGATGTGCACGTATGGGGGACTGAGTGCACGAGCAGCGGGCATGTTTATGGGGTTAGTGCAAGGCATATGCATTACGATATTTTTCGACTTTGACAGTCTACCCTTTGGCAGTCAACAATAACTGCCACTATCTAAACAATTAAGCAGAAAAATATACAATACAATGAAATACCTATAAATGATTGGGTGGAGGGAGGAGAGGAGAAGGTGGGAAATGTATGACCTAGTGGGATAGTAAAAGCATGTATGTATGAAATTCATGTCTGAGGGGCCATTTATCATCGTGCCGTACATGTTCTAAATAAGCTTCAAGGTATTGCGAAGTATACATTAAATCCTTCTTATCCCGTATTAAGGGTCTGTAAGTGAGCTAACAAACACTACCGAGCTCTTTTTTGGCTTCTTTGTTCCAACAAAATGGGGTGCACATTAGTTGATGATACATGCAGGGGGAAAACATGTGAGTGCTACTATATGTACCTATATCACCTGTCGACTATGTGTGTCACTACCTGAAGATTGCAGAGATGAAGATAAGACATGTGTTATAAATACATTCATATGATAATGTGTTTAATTGTCCTTGGATTTCTGTTGAAGTCTTCTTCGGATAGTTGTATCTTTGCTGTAAATGGTAAGCAAAGTTTTTCAAGTGTCCATAGAAAGTTAAAGTCTCTAAAAGTTCATCAAATGTCTGTAGAAAATGTTCATCAAAGGTCTGTAGAAGTGTGCATCAAAATCTTCTTCCGAGTGGATGTCTTTTTACCTTGGAGAAAAACAAAGGAGAAACGGGTGAAAGAAACGGACCGTGGAATCACGTCTTATCACAACATTGTCTCGATTGATGGGTCATAAATTAAACCAGTTGTTGTAACAATGCCCTCGCTCCTCAAACTCATCAATTTGGTACTGCGCTTGCAATGCATTAAAATTTGAACACATCTAAATATCAAACCAATCATTATGACAACTCCTAGGACAGGCCTGGCCAACCTGTGGCTCTCCAGATGTTGTGAAACTACACATCCCAGCATGCCCTGCCACAGTTTTAGCATTCCCAAATAGCAAAACTGTGGAAAAGCATGATGGGACTTCTAGTTTTACAACAGCTGGAGAGCCACAGGTTGGCCAGGCCTGTCCTAGGATACAAAGGAGAAATTTCCCTACATTAACGATAACATTTTGAGCCCATTCTCCTAAACCTGAGAACCAATTGCGTGGGTTCAACCATGAAACCCAGCCGGTCAGTTCATTACTCACAGCAGTAAGGGTAAGGTTGTGTCTCCTTCGGAACTCCCACTTCAATTGCAAGATATCGTCCATCTTTTGATCTATGACCTCGGTTGGGTCATCAGTGCTGTTTGAGATATATGTACAGCACTTCACACCATACTGAGTTGCTAAGGTGACACAATACCCGCCTGTCACCGCTGTGATGTAATTGAGAACCATCCTGTGCTGGATCAGTTCCGTTTCGTAAGCTTGCAATTCCCTCCCGGTATACCTGAAGGTGTCATCATACATCTCGGAGATATTGTCTATCAGGTTCGCTAGCGCAGTAATATACCTAAAATTTATAACTCCTCTGGCGGTACAGGTGATAACTAGCGCGAGTAGGAGTTGAATCCCGGTGGATTCGTGGATCAAATCAGAGGCTGCGTGCTCTGTCCTATCTATAAGGTGTCTCTTAACAATGTGTTCGTAGTGAGTGTGAGTGTAAGGAGCTTGAGCATTGCGGTGAACGTCTTTCATCTTTTCATGGGTAATGGTCATTACTTCTGGCAACACTCTTCCAATGTAACACAATCCCTCTGAGTTTGGGGCAAGCCACTTATACGCCTTCCTCCCACATATGAAATATGCATCATCGGGGAGGACATATGGAACAGAATATGACATCACCATATTACAAACCTTCCAGGTGAAAAATCCTATCCCTAACTCTTTCATTTGTTCAGTACACGTATCAGGCTGTATGATATGCGCACAGTATCCTGGTGATACTTCTCCAACCCGCATGGTCCTACTTCCTAGAGTATACCTATACTGAAAATATCTCCCACCATTGGCTATTTGGGGTATAAGCTCTGAGTCTACGGGCATTCTATCGGCTCTGTGTGAAAATGCCATGGTTTGGTTGTTCCATGTCACTTCCCAATTTCCCGGCTTTCGGGGATTGGAAATGTTAAAACATACTAAGGACCTATCCACATGATATTGGTGAGCTTCAAACTAGGAGGCCTAGAAATATAAAATTTCTTGTCCACCGGTCTCCCACCCCTTAATTCAAGTACCTCATCTATTGTTAAAGAATATGGCACTAGTCCTGACTTTCTATGACCTTGAGGTACTTGTGAGCACACCCAGCATTCCGTTTGGTTTAAAACCTTACCCTTTAATGAGTGATAGTCACTCAATGGATGTCTGTCCATGTTGATATTAAGGCTGGACTGACATCTCTGGATGCACCCGTCCTCGACTAAATTGTCACAATTCCTACAGATACAGTTCTCTTCAGCTAACAATCCTTCACAATGTCTCCTAGTGTCATGACTACCAGATCGTTTTCTGATACTCGCCTTTGCTCTGTGATTGTGTTGCTCTTGGAATTCTACGAATCCGCCCTTGTCATCAGAACCCATTCCAGATCCTTTCTCGACCTCTCTGGTACTCTCACCGAAATAGACTGCTCTGGTCAACAACAGGGTCAACAAGAAAACCCGGAATGCAGTCTCTTGGGGTAAGTCCATCTTGCAGGAGGAGAAAGAAAAAGTGGTAATGGGAGGTAAAGAAAATAGTTAGAAGGGAAAGAAAAACTGTCGCGACAACCGCCTCTGATCTTGTAGTTCTCTGTGCTCAGGTGCCGTGACAACAGTCCTGCCTCTCAACCTTCCCGAAACAGACACTCCAGTGATATGGTTTCCTCCACACTCTGCTCTTTGTCACTGGTTTTCTCTGGGTCAGCGACCTTCTTACAGTGGGACGAGTGGACCCAAGTCTCTCTTTCGGCAACCTTCAATGCTGTCGTGCTGGTTAGTAAGACTTGGTACGGTCCTTCCCACCGGTCAATCAGGCAACCTGAGCGTAGAAAATTTCGAATCATTACATAATCCCCAGGTTCAATGTCATGACAATTACTGTCTGGCAGATCAGGAATCACTAGCTTTAGATTGCTGTTTTGATTCCTCAACTGCTTGCTCATCTTAACCAAATACTTTACAGTTACTTCATTGTTACATTTCAAATCATCCTGGGGGTCAATCATTACATGGGGTTGTCGACCAAAAAGAATTTCAAAGGGTGACAGATTAAGAGGGGACTTGGGAGTGGTTCTGATGCTGTACAATACAAGTGGCAAAGCTTCTGGCCACAACAATCCAGTTTCAGCCATTACTTTGCTCAACTTGTTCTTAATAGTGCTGTTTACTCTTTCCACTTTCGCACTCGCCTGTGGGCGGTACGGAGTATGCAGCTTACTATTAATTCCCATTAATTTGCACATTACCTGAAAGACTTCACCTGTAAAATGGGTACCCCTATCACTTTCAATTATCCTAGGGATACCATATCTGCACACAAATTCCTGCACGATCTTCTTTGCAGTAAACGTAGCAGTATTTGTGGCAGTGGGGAACGCTTCTACCCAATTTGAAAACACATCAATACAAACCAATACATACTTTAAGTTTCTACAAGGTGGCAATTGTATGAAATAAATTTGTATCACCTGAAAAGGGCCGTCCGTTGGCGGGATATGGGATGGTTCTGTTGGTATTGCCTTTCCAATATTCTTCCTCAAGCAGGTGAGGCATGTCATTGCCCACTTACCCGCATGGGAAGAAAATCCTGGCGCGCACCAGTAGGCTCTTACCAACTTGCACATACCTTCTTTGCCCAGATGAGTCAGACCATGTGCCGCCTCAGCTAAACTTGGAAGGTATGCTCTGGGTGCCACTGGCTTACCCTGTCCATCTGTCCAGAGTCCTGAGGACTCCTGGCCATATCCTTTTGACCTCCAGACTGCCTTTTCCTGTGGGGAACACAAATTTTGCATTTCACTCAATTTCTGTGTGTTGACGGTATTGAATACCATCAGTTGTGTGATGTCTGTCTGTATGGGGGTACTGGCTGCTGATTTAGCAGCTTCGTCTGCCCGGCTGTTACCAAGTGACACTGGGTCTTGGCTGTACGTGTGGGCTTTACACTTGATAACAGCCACTCTGTCAGGTTCTGGTATCGCTGCTAGAAGTCTTTTTATGTGGGTCGCATGCTCACGGGTGTGCCAGCTGCCGTCATGAAATTTCTGAGGCGCCATAGGGCCCCGAAATCATGCACTACTCCAAAGGCATACCTCGAATCCGTGTAGATATTGGCTGACTTACCCTTAGCCAATTCACACGCTCTGGTTCGGGCGACCAGCTCAGCAACTTGTGCTGAGTGAGGTGGGCCCAGTGGTTCCGCTTCTATGGTACCTTTGTCATCTACAACTGTGTATCCAGTACACAAGTCTCCCGAGTCCGTCTGTCTGTGGCAACTACTGTCAGTGTAAAAGGTAAAATCTACACCTTCCAGTGGGTTGTCACTGATGTCGGGCCTTGCAGTGAAATTTTGGGTCAAATATTCCATACAATCATGTGTGTCAGTGTTTGAACTAAATCCTCCTTCAACATCACTCTCATCCCCCACCCTTTGTGCCTGTCCAGGCACACCTGGGAGATACGTTGCAGGATTTAGTGCGCTGCATCTCCTTATGGTGATGTTTACAGGGGCCATTAGTGCTAATTCCCACCTTGTAAACCGTGCAGATGAGATGTGTCTGGTTTGGGCAGAATTCAGTAAGGCTGACACTGCATGAGGTGTATGGATGGTCAGGTTGTGACCCAACACTACATCCTCGCTTTTACTCACTAGCAATGCTATCGCTGCAACACTTCGCAAGCATGTGGGGAGGGAACGTGCTACGGTGTCTAGCTGAGCGCTGTAGTAGGCTACCGGCCTGCTGGCATCACCATGTTTCTGGGTTAAAACACCTGCCGCACACCCAGCACTCTCCGTGCCGTACAATTCAAAGGGTTTCCCATAATCTGGCATACCTAATGCTGGTGCCTGCGATAGGCACTGTTTGAGTCTATCAAATGCCAGTTTGGACTCATCTGTGTGCGAAATCCGATCTGGTTTGTTCGACGAGACCATCTCTTGTAAAGGTAAAGCCAGTATGGAAAACCCTGGGATCCAGTTGCGGCAGTACCCACACATTCCTAGGAAAGTGCGAATCTGTTGCTGGGTCTGTGGCAGTGTCATGTCGCGAATCGCCTGTATTCTATCAGCGGTGAGGTGTCTCGGTCCTTGTGTCAAGCAATGTCCCAAATATTTTACCTGGGTCTGGCATAACTGCAACTTATCCTTTGAAACCTTGTGTCCCGTATCAGAAAGATGAAACAAAAGCTGTTTCGTGTCTCTCAAGGACGATTCGAGTGAATCAGAACACAGCAGTAAGTCATCTACATACTGTATTAATATTGATCCGCTCTCAGGTTGAAAGGATTGTAAACAGTCATGCAAAGCCTGTGAGAAAATACTTGGGCTGTCAATGAAACCTTGTGGTAAGCGAGTCCAGGTGTACTGTACTCCTCTGTATGTAAATGCAAACAAGTATTGGCTGTCAGGGTGCAGAGGGACCAAATAGAAAGCGGAGCAGAGGTCAATAACAGTGAAAAATTTCGCAGTGGGAGGGATTTGCATAAGGATGACAGCTGGATTTGGCACTACGGGGAATTGGCTCTCAAGTATTTTGTTGATCCCCCTTAGATCCTGCACTAGCCTGTAACCCCTCCCCCCACTAGTTTTCACAGGGAAGATGGGACTATTGGCAGTGCTGGACGTCCTAACTAGGATGCCCTGTTGCAGCAAGCGCTCTATGACTGGGTACACTCCTAACTCCACCTCTGGCTTCAGGGGATACTGTGGGATTTTTGGAGCTATCCTACCATCTTTTACTTGAACTACTACAGGAGCTACATTTGCCATCAATCCAGTGTCTTGTCCATCCTTGGTCCAAAGTGACTCCGGTATCTGAGAGATCATTTCCTCTACCTTGGATGGACACCTGTCTGTAACAGCAGTGTGTGACATTAACCTTTGAGGGGAGTCTAGCATATCCTGCACTTCCTGAGCGTGATTCTCGGGTATATCTAAGAAAACACCTTCAGGAGTACAATATATGACACACTCCATCTTACACAGTAAATCTCTCCCAAGTAGATTAGTCGGAGCTGATGCAGCTAGCAAAAAGGAGTGCTTGGTCTGCAAAGGCCCTATCGTAATCTCTGCTGGTTTACTTAAAGGGTAGTGTTGTACTACTCCTGTTACTCCAATTGCTGGAATTGTTTTACCAGTGGTTTTCATACCCACCGTTGAATTTAACACTGACTTGGCCGCCCCTGTATCTACAAGGAAAGATAGTGATCTGCCAGCTACATCAATTGTGACCTCAGGTTCACTTCCAAGGCTCGCAATTAATTTCACTGGCTGCAGACTGCAGGTGTGGCCTGACCCCTATTGACCCTCCCACAGCGCGTTGGCAGCTACAATATGTGAGGGGGGTAACAGAGAATTTTCAGAGACTTGCCAGTCTCTCCTTGGTGGGTACCTCTTTGTTTCCCCTGTATGTGGCTCATAACTCCTCCTCTGTGGTTCCTGATCCCATTTGCGTATGCCATACTGTGTGTCATGTTCTGGTCTAGGGGGTCGATATACCTTATGTGGGTCTCTAGAGTTGCAGTTCCGTGCAAAATGTCCTTCCCTCTGACATTTATAACATTTTACCACATACGACTTACCATCAGGGGTCTGGGGCTTAGGCTGAGGTGGCCTTGTTGTAAGGGCCTGTATACTTACTGCCATCAGCTTATCCCCCTGTGACTCACTGTGTCTAATGATGTTCGGATCATGCCCGACAGCGGACTCTCTTAATGCAGCCACCGAGATACCTCTCCAGTGTGGTTGAGTAGTCTGTACCCTGGTTCTCAACACTTCCTTTAAACCGTCCATTAATACGGACACCACTACCTCCCTATGATGCATATTATCCTCAGTGTCTACAACCCCAGTGAATCTAGCCATTTTCTCTAATGCTCGGTGGAAATAGTCAGAAGCAGTTTCACCTTCTTTTTGTCTAATGGAGAAAATTTTGTTCCACTTGACAACAGTTGGGAAATATGCTCCTAACTGCAGATTGATCTGTTTAACATTCTCCTGATTGTATTCATCAGTGAGGGGTACCTCTTCATCCAACTTACAATCAGTAATGAATTTCACAGGGTCAATAGTAGAGGGCAACATGCCCGCAGCACTGTCCGCCAATCTTTGTTATTGGGTTCGACGGCGTTACCTAGTTCTTTAATAAACCTTTGACATGCGGCTAGATCTTTCCTGGGATCAGGAAATTCAGACATAATTGTCCTTAATTCTGTCCGGGACCAGGGACAATGCATTGCAATGTTCCTGATGGGAGTGACTCCCTGAGCGTCAGTCTTTCCATTTAGGACTGCGATCACCCTGACAGGATTAAGTTCAATCACATCACTCTGGGTTGATTCTACAATGTGAGGTGTAATTGTTTCTGCGTAATGTACAGTACCGTACTTACCTGTGGACACGACCTCACCTGTCCCTCCACTAGGGGCCTTCGCTACTGCTCTTACTGGTTGGGCCATGCCCACTGTATTATCTTGTATGGTGGCTGCTAGAGAGAGTGCCGATATCGTAGTGGGCTCATCTTCCTGGTCGCAGTCCTGAGGGAAGTTTAAGATGGGATACAACTTGCACGGGTTAGCATTAGCATCAATACACTTATCTACTTTACTTTTATCATTAATACATTTATTAAGTGCACTTTTATCGTATACCAGTATGCCATTCTCTGTAGCTATTTTCTCTCCTGTTATGTATGGTGGTGGTGGTGCTGTTGCTATCAGTTTCCTGCTAGGGTTGGAACCAGCTGCTTGAGCTAATCCCCGTTGTATCTCACCCTCCTGTTGCCATAACTGTAAATAATCATAATGTCTAATCCGTTGCTTTCCGGATTTTATCAGACATATCCTTCTCCTTAAATTTTGCAACACCTCAGGACTAAAACTGCCTACCCTAGGGAACAGTTCCCTATCGTTCACAGTCATACGTTCCCACTCATTGCATAAGATCTCTGCGTGTGATCCATATTTCTCACACATTATGTACTTCGCCGACCCTTTGGGCCGACAAATATCAACGTGAACCCTTGTTGATCGTCCCTTACTTGAGCAACTGGCCCCCATTCTTTGCAGGTATTGCCTTCTCAGCGAACCCTTACAAAAACCAACTTACTCAGTGGTAAGGCGACGGTGAAAGTTCTCCGAGCGCTTTCACCCACTTACGCCCCTATTGGCCAATACACCAAACCCTGTGCCCAGTGCCGGTCGTACCCAACCTCGGGCTCCTGTGTAACCTCTATTTACTGAGAGCGTGTGGGAGTATGCTACCCTTCCCAGTAAATATCAGTTGTTGGAGATTTCCTGAGTGAACAGCGAAACTCCCTTAAAATAAAAAAAACTTGTTACACAAATCACGTTACCTGTACAATTAGCGTCTATGATCCCACAAATTTTAGTGGGTATCAAGGTGAACTAACTAATGCACACAGTAACGTGCGGTACAGTCGCACTGCGTATAAGTAACTATTAATTATCCGCTGCACGACCAGCGGAATCGGTTGTTTAGGCTGCGAAACCTCAGCCGGAGCGTATTCTCAAAACGGGCCTATATGGGTACTACGCAAACCCCCGGGGCTGCGCTCACTACCTCTGACCTTTCTCAGGCCAGGGTTTTCAGAACTTCGCTAGGTCTGGTAAGCGGATTTCTGACTTTCGCCGACCTTTTGGTCTGCTGTAATACTAATTGCTCCTTTATACCTTATACAATGTTAACGTGAGAAAGCCACTCCCACGCCACCAAGTGTCCACTCACCTGATGTGGTCTCCTATGGGATCCCGAATTATGGATTCACAAAAACCTTTATTTGCACACTCACTCTTGCTCACTCATATACACTTTGATTTTTCTGTACAGAAAATTACTTTCATTCAGGTAAAACAGGCTAATCCCAGAGGTGATGCAATAAGAGAAGGATCTTTTAAACTAAAATTTTGGAAACTGAACAAATTTGTGCTATTATCGCGTGGCTTCCGTATCACTTAAACTAAACAATGTTATCGTGTGATTTGTATTTAGTGGGCGTATCTGTACGCACGTTGCGTAATATACGCCACGTGTGTAGGCCTTTGCGTTGCATACGCAGTCTCGCACGTGGTCCGAGACACGTGTACAAAGGCCGGATACGCCTGCAGTAACACAAATAACATGCTTCTATAAATGTAAACAATATTTAACTATAATCGCTTACCAAGCACCACACAGTATCTCCTGTATAAACCTTTATAACTGGGTCAGGCTTCGTGTGTGTGTTTACAATTACTCCCTTAAATATTACTCTTTACTTTTAACTAAATAGCAACAAATTTCTCAGCAGGTGATCAATGCTAATGGCAAACAAAAGGGTAGATATGTGAAAATACACAAATGAAATACAGGTGTGTGCGTGTGTTACGTGTGTTGCGTGCGCAGTTGGCACCAAACAGAAATTTAACAGATTTAAAAAAACAATAGCTTTACGTTCTTACCTTTCGGATCCCACCAGCATCCCTTCAAACCAAGCGGAGCAGACGCTTATCTAATCAGCACTAATGTATCCCCGACCACAAAACGGCTAACAGGGGATACTACCTTCCCGCCCTTTGCTGATAGATAAAAGTCTGCCTTGTCCTGCTAGGCTGCGGATATGAGGAGAACCAGATGATGCCCCCAATTGATAATGTCAATTATTATCTTTAAACATAAAGCTATACACTATTACCGTTGAGCCGCTATGGCCACTAGACCACGTGCTACGCACTTGGTACGCTATTTGCGTACAGAGTACCGTACGTGGTACGCACTCGGCGTACATACGCTGCGCTGAGTAACAGAATACACACAGCGGGCGCACACACAGTTGATAACCTTTAAACCTTATTAACAAACACAGTAAGAATATACACAAAAGATTGGCGCTCTACAATACATACACTATATGTGGTTGGATTCAGACGGCTGCTCACCAGTTGTGGGCGGGCTGCCCCAACAATGGATCAAAGTAAGTGTGAAAAAAGAAAGAGTGGGAGCGCAGAATGAATCCAATATATTGTTTTATTTAAAATATTAATATGTCATCCACATAAAAATGCAGTACATGAACTAGCCTAAGAATAAACAATTGATATTATATAAATGTAAACGAGACTGCCATATCTCCTGAACAAATATGAATAAAAAACCTTTAATAAACCCTAGTTAGGGCTGCATTAATGCTTCATGAAAATCAGCCGTGCGTCCACGAGCTGAAATGATTGTAAAAAGGAGACTGATAAAAAGTGCCTCTGTTATAAGTCACTGTCCTCCTTATACACAATAGAATCTCATTGGTAGAGAGTGTCCCAGTACTGGACTTGCGGACAACCGTGCTGTAGTATTATGTGGCAAATGGATAGTGATGGTCAAATTCACTTTGTGGTATATCACCTGATGTAGAAGCCTCTCCGTCAAAGGCGCTGTACTGAGCCGGGTTTGCAGCGGCTCTGTGCAGTGAACGTACAGCTGGTCTCGTCACCGGTGAACCATCCAGATGAACACGGTTGTTTAATTCTGCTGAAGGATGCTGTACCAGCCTGGATATGCAACAGTGTAAAAAGACTGGAGCAGCAGATTCTCCGGCCGCTGGTGGAAGAATCCGTATTAATTGCGGCTACGGTCCACTCGATGCATGCGGCTCACAGGGTGTCAGGAGAATATAGCAGTCCAAATGAGGTCCTTCAAAGGAATACCTTAACGCGTTTCTCGGCCCACAACGCTGGCCGTTTCATCTGATGAAACGGCCAGCGTTGTGGGCCGAGAAACGCGTTAAGGTATTCCTTTGAAGGACCTCATTTGGACTGCTATATTCTCCTGACACCCTGTGAGCCGCATGCATCGAGTGGACCGTAGCCGCAATTAATACGGATTCTTCCACCAGCGGCCGGAGAATCTGCTGCTCCAGTCTTTTTACACTGTTGCATATCCAGACTGGTACAGCATCCTTCAGCAGAATTAAACAACCGTGTTCATCTGGATGGTTCACCGGTGACGAGACCAGCTGTACGTTCACTGCACAGAGCCGCTGCAAACCCGGCTCAGTACAGCGCCTTTGACGGAGAGGCTTCTACATCAGGTGATATACCACAAAGTGAATTTGACCATCACTATCCATTTGCCACATAATACTACAGCACGGTTGTCCGCAAGTCCAGTACTGGGACACTCTACCAATGAGATTCTATTGTGTATAAGGAGGACAGTGACTTATAACAGAGGCACTTTTTATCAGTCTCCTTTTTACAATCATTTCAGCTCGTGGACGCACGGCTGATTTTCATGAAGCATTAATGCAGCCCTAACTAGGGTTTATTAAAGGTTTTTTATTCATATTTGTTCAGGAGATATGGCAGTCTCGTTTACATTTATATAATATCAATTGTTTATTCTTAGGCTAGTTCATGTACTGCATTTTTATGTGGATGACATATTAATATTTTAAATAAAACAATATATTGGATTCATTCTGCGCTCCCACTCTTTCTTTAAACACAGTAAGAATATGCTTATACTCTAAACCTTTAGTCAAATACTGTAATAATGTAATGCTTAGAAACCTTAACAATGTATATGCTGTTTGAGCGATTAAGACGCTAAGAGAGAGCCCTTTGCAGGAAAGTGAAGACACAACACCAAATTTGGTTATAACCGCAGCAGCTCTAACACTGCCGTGGATTATTAAGAGTAAAAGGAGAAAACAGTACAAATTATACACTACAAACTAACATAGAAATCTAACAGAATAACAGAGAATAATCGCTACAGAGAATATACATACGTGGGGAATCTTTTGCAAGCGCGACCTGGAGTCCAGTCCTCAGCTATCAGGTAGAAAGCCTTCAGGGAGATTGAGGCTGGCCAGGCAACAGTTGTCTTTATATACACAACATACATTCATAATACAATGGTCCCTATAATCTTATTGTTCATTGGACACAGGGATGTGTCTCTGCATTATAACAAAGGTCATAGGTGGATTTGAACAGGTGGGCTGTGTCTTTCCCCAACTGCTCTGGTAGGAGGTATCCTCAGGATTCCCGCCGCATGTGTAATTTACAGCAAATACAGTTAATGTTCATAATCTATTTCTGTACATAACTATACGCAGGAGCGAGCGATCCTTTCCTAACTAACATCGGAATGTTACCCTTAAAATACCCTACAGCTGGATACTAGACACCACCTTTCAACCTTTATCTGACCCTTCCTATCATGCAAAGAGGAATCTCTCTGTCCAGGAACAGTTTAAACTAATCATACTCGCTGACATGGTCTAGGGGAATATTAACTACAAAATGCAATATTTGGGTTAAATATGCTACGATCGAGTCGCACGCTACACGTTTACCAACTCCGCCGTAAATACACATCTTATGCGCACGAGACGCTGGTGCGTCCCTTACACAACCTGCGGGGATGTGCACCTACGGGGGACTGAGTGCACGAGCAGCGGGCATGTGCATGGGGTTAGTGCAAGGCATATGCATCACGATATTTTTCGACTTTGACAATTTCTGACCATTATTCCATTCCTTTCATTTTTATAAATAACAAAAAATATATCATATGGAACATTCTTAATATTGTGATAAGAATCCTACCATTTCTTTTATATTGATATCCAGACCATATTAAAGGACTTTAAATTAAACGTTAATATTTTTAGCAGACAAAAGATGTGATAAATTTGAAACCAAACTGTGTACAAAAGTATAGAAAATAGATAAACCAAAATGTGACATGTAAAAGTCTCATTGTGAAAAATGTGTACAATATATGTCCTATTTCATTTATATATTTATTATTGCCCTATGACCCCCCCTCCACACACACACACACACACACACACACACACACACACACAGTTTTATTTCATACCTACTCAAATCTACAAATTTTAACTAGGTACGAGATTTTCTGTCTAATCACTATGTGATACATGGTGGCGGCTGTGTAACTGACACGCCAGTCTGGCAGAAAGGATAGGGGAGAACTCAGGAGCCACAGTCGCTACTCCCGCACACGGCGTGTGAATTTCAAATGGCTGGCGGTGGGTAATGTGCAGCGGGACAGCGTGTACCACTGACCACTAATGTGATAATTATAACAGCTAAAATACATATACAAATTGCATCTACCACACTGTAAATTAATATTAATATAAATGATAACAGTGTATGGTTATACAAGGTAAAACATAAGAAATAAATCAAGTTGATTGCGAAATATAGAAGTGATAAAGGTGAAACAGTTAAATTTCCATAACTATCCAAGTGTAACAGGAAAACTAGGGACATGTGAAAGTATAGGGATATACAACAAGGGATGACAAAGATATCCCAATACACATAGTCTAGAGAAATAAAAGCATTGCTGATATTAGGGTAAGGACATCTGTTGTATGTGAATGATAAAAATGAATACTCCAAAATAAAATGATAAAGTGGGAAAGAAAGAAAGCAATCTAGGATAATCCGAATCTCCCTAATGGCCCATATACACGGTGAGATTCGGGCTATGCCTGATTCTCACTATGTGACAGGAGCCAAGTCGGCATCGCAAGCACAGAATGAGTGTGCTTGCGATTCTGATTATGTGCTATTTTGGCTAAGTGTCAATTTTGACTATCTCTTCTATAGAGATTGTCAAAATTGAATTGCCTGCACAGTCTATCTAGTCTTGCGATGCCGACCGCGCATCGGCATCATCTGCACTAACTTTTCTTACGATTTTGACTATATAGTCAAAATCGTAAGAAAAAATCTCCCCATGTGTACACACCAATAAGCAGATATATTATATCCTGATAAAATCGAGTGTGTACCCTATACTAAGGTCTCCAGAAGAAGATGATTAAGATCCCAGGTGTGGGAATATATAATTAATTCACCATATCAAAAAGACCATCACTAATAACTACTGTAACTTGATTATGTCTACTGCATGAAGAAAAAAGGTAAAGCAATTACTACACTGGGAATACAGTGTCAGAATAACAGACAGTGTTGCAACGTGAGAGAAGGGAAGTGCAAATTGTTAAGATATTGAAATGGTCTTGCTACACAGTAACAGTTAATATATTGAAAATGTTGTGTCAAGATAATAGACACTTTATTATAAACAATAAGAGGATATATGTGCAGGAGACATTTGTGAATACAGCACACACAGATTTTACAGGCAATATAGATCTTTATTAAATAAAAGGAAAAAGTTCACAGTAAATCAAACTGATCAGATTTTTTTTTTTATTGTCACACTACAGATGGAGCCATCTTTATCTTGGCCTTTAATAGGATTAACTGAGCAGGGGCAGTCGGACTTAGGTGGTCATTCCGAGTTGATCGCTAGCTGCATTTGTTCGCAGCGCAGCGATCAGGCTAAAAAATGGCAGTTCTGCGTATGCGGTGCAATGCGCACGCGCGACATATGGGCACAACGTACAATGCACTTTTGCACAGGGTCTAGCGATGCATTTCAGTGGCACTGGTTGCCGCAGAGTGATTGACATGAAGTGGGCATTTCTGGGTGGCAACTGACCGTTTTCAGGGAGTGTTTGGGAAAACAAAGGCGTGGCTGGGCGAACGCTGGGCGGGTGTGTGATGTCAAATCCGGAACTGAATAGTCTGAAGTGATCGCAAGCGCTGAGTAGGTTTTGAGCTACTCTGAAACTACACAAAAAATGTTTGCAGGCGCTCTGCGATAAAAACGTTTGCACTTCTGCTAAACTAAAATACACTCCCAGTGGTCAGCGGCATAGCGTTTGCACGGCTGCTAAAAACTGCTAGCAAGCGATCAATCTCAGAATGACCCCCTTAATCCCCTGCTGTAATGATTTAATCATCTGCTGTATTCTCTCTTATTGTATTGCAGCTGAAAACAATAGATGAAAGGCTTATGCTAATAAACCATGGTGTGCCTAGGCGCAACATAGAAGTTAAGATACTCGTGGCTCCATCTGTATATATTTCTATCACACTATATTTTAATATTTCAACAACCTTTACTGAAATAATTTTAATGCATATCACTAAAAAACAGGATTTTAATACCTACCAGTAAATCCTTTTCTCCTAGTCCGTAGAGGATGCTGGCGTCCACTTCAGTACCATGGGGTATAGACTGTTCCGCAGGAGCCATGGGCACTTTTAGACTTTTTCAGAGTGTGAACTGGCTCCTCCCTCTATGCCCCTCCTCCAGACCTCAGTATAGGAACTGTGCCCAGGGAGACGGACATTTCGAGGAAAGGATATACTTTTAATTTAACGGTGAGATTCAAACCAGCTCACACATCAACCATGCCACACAACATGGCATTCAACATAACCCATGCCAACGGGCATGATCAATTGCAGCAACATGCTGAAAATAATTGTAACACAACACTTGTGTAACTACAAAACTAAGCACTGCAGGTAAAGTACGCACTGGGTCGGGTGCCCAGCATCCTCTACGGACTAGGAGAAAAGGATTTACCGGTAGGTATTAAAATCCTGTTTTCTCATACGTCCTAGAGGATGCTGGGGTCCACTTCAGTACCATGGGGTTATACCAAAGCTCCAGTACGGGCGGGAGAGTGCGGATGACCCTGCAGCACCGATTGACCAAACTTGAGGTCCTCATCGGCCAAGGTGTCAAACTTGTAAAACTTTGCAAATGTGTTTGTCCCTGACCAAGTAGCTGCTCGGCAAAATTGTAATGCCGAGACCCCCCGGGCAGCCGCCCAGGATGAGCCCACCTTTCTAGTAGAATGGGCATTTACCAAATTCGGTATCGGCAATCCTGCCGTGGAATGAGCGTGTTGAATCGTCCCTCTGATCCAGCGCGCAATGTTCTGCTTAGAAGCAGGACACCCAATCTTGTTGGGAGCATACAGGACAAACAGAGCCTCTGTTTTCCGTATCCGAGCTGTTCTAGCGACATCAATTTTCAAAGCTCTAACCACATCAAGAGACTTTGATGCAGTGAAGGTGTCAGTAGCCACTGGCACCACAATAGGTTGGTTTATATGGAAAGACGGATGCCAAGGCCTACAGCATGACCACTTTCCAAGTGAGAAACTTAAATTCTACCTCCTGTAGAGGTTCAAACCAATCCGATTGAAGTAACTCCAACACCACATTAAGGTCCCATGGTGCTACCGGAGGCACAAATGGAGGTTGGATGTGCAGAACCCATTTCACGAACGTCTGAACTTCTGGAAGGGAGGACAATTGTTTCTGAAAGAAAACGGACAAGGCCGAAATCTGGACCTTGATTGAACCCAATCTTAGGCCCGCATCCACACATGCCTGCAGAAAATGGAGAAAACATCCTAACTGAAACTCTTCCGTAGGAGCCTTCTTGGATTCACACCAAGACACATACTGTCTCCAAATACGGTGGTAATGTCTTGACGTTACTCCTTTTCTGGCCTGAATAAGAGTGGGGATGACTTATTTGGGAATACCCTTTCGGGCTAGGATCCTGCTCTCAACAGCCATGCCATCAGACGTAGCCGCAGTAAGTCTTGATACACGCATGGCCCCTGCTACAGCAGGTCCTCGCGAAGAGGAAGAGTCCGAGGATCTTCTATGAGCAACTCCTGAAGATCTGGATAAAAAGTCCTCCTTGGCCAGTCTGGGACAATGAGGATCGCTTGAACCCTTGTTCTTCTAATGAGCTTGAGAACTTTTGGTATTAGTGGAAGTGGAGGGAAGACATACACCGACCGAAACACCCACTGTGACACCAGTGCATCCACTGCTATTGCTTGAGGGTCTCTCGACCTGGAACAATATCTCTGAAGCTTCTTGTTGAGACGAGACGCCATCATGTCTACTTGAGGAACTACACAAAGACTTGTCACCTCTGCAAAAACTTCTTGGTGGAGGCCCCACTCTCCTGGATGGAGATCATGTCTGCTGAGGAAATCTGCATCCCAGTTGTCCACTCCTGGAATGAAAATTGCCAACAGAGCTTTTGCATGTCTTTCTGCCCAGAGGAGGATCTTTGTCACCTCTGCCATAGTTGCTCTGCTTTTCGTTCCACCCTGACGGTTTATGTACGCGACTGCTGTTACATTGTCTGACTGGATCTGCATGGGTTGATCTTGAAGAAGATGCACTGCTTGTAGAAGGCCGTTGTAAATGGCTCTCAATTCCAGAACGTTTATGTGAAGACAGGTTTCCTGACTTGACCATTTTCCTTGGAAGCTTTTTCCCTGTGTGACTGCTCCCCAACCTCGGAGACTTGCATCCGTGGTTACTAGTCCTGAATCCCGAACCTGCGTCCCTCTAGTAGATGAGAACTGTGTAGCCACCACAGGAGCGAAATCCTGGCTCTGGAAGACAGGATTATCTTCTGGTGCATGTGTAGGTGGGATCCGGACCACTTGTCCAACAGGTCCCACTGGAATACTCTGGCATGGAATCGGCCAAACTGTATGGCCTCGTAGGCCGCTACCATCTTTCCCAACAACCGAATGCATTGATGGATCGACACGCTTGTTGGTTTCAAAATTTGTTTGACCATTCTCTGGATTTCCAGAGCCTTTTCTACTGGAAGAAATACCCTCTGTACATCTGTGTCCAGTATTATCCCCAGAAAGGACAATCTTGTCATTCGTTCCAACTGCGACTTTGGAAAATTCATGATCCAACCTGTGTTGTTGGAGTATGGACAGGGAGAGTGTAATGTTATGCAACCAACCGTTCTCTGGATCTCGCTTTTATCAGGAGATCGTCCAGGTAAGGGATTATATTGACTCCTTGCTGTTGAAGGAGAACCATCATCTCTGCCATCACTTTGGTGAATACCCTCGGTGCCGTGGAGAGTCCGAACGGCAATGTCTGGAACTGGTAATGGCAATCCTGTACTGCGAATCTCAGATAAGCTTGTTGAGGAGGATAAATGGGGACATGTAAGCAGGCATCTTTTATGTCCCCTTCCACCACACTAGAAATCACTGCCCTTAGAGATTCCATCTTGAACTTGAACCTTTTCAGGTAGAGATTCAGAGATTTCAGGTTTAAAATTGGTCTGACCGAGCCGTCCGGCTTCGGAACTACGAAGAGGCTTGAAAAAAAACCTTCTCCCTGTTGTGACGGCCACCAGGACAATGACTTAAACCTGACATAATTTTTGAATTGCAGCTGTTACTACTTCTATGTCCGGGATGTCAAAGTCGAAAAATATCATGATGCATATGCCTTGTACTAACCCCTCATGTACACGCGCGCTGCTCGTGCACCTGGTCCCCCGTGCGTACACATACCCGCAGGTTGCGTAGGGGACGCACCAGCGTCTCGTGCACATAAGATGTGTATTTACGGCGGAGTTTGTGAGCGTGTAGCGTGCGACTCGATCGTAGCATATTTAACCCAAATAGTGCATTTTGTAGTTAATATTCCCCTAGACCATGTCAGCGAGTATGATTAGTTTAAACAGTTCCTGGACAGAGAGATTCCTCTTTGCATGATAGGAAGGGTCAGATAAAGGTTGAAAGGTGATGTCTAGTATACAGCTGTAGGGTTTTTGAGAGTAACATTCCGGTGTTAGTTAGGAGAAGATTGCATGTTCCTGCGTATAGTTATGTGCAAAAGTAGAATATGAACATTGACTGTGTTTACTGTGTATTGTGTATGCGGGGGAAAATCCAGAGGATACCACCCACTAGAGCAGTTGGGGAAAGACACAGCCCACCTTTTCAAATCCACCTATGACCTCTCCTGTAATGTAAATGAACATCTCTGTGTCCAATAGACAAAGGGATTACAGTGACCATTGTATTGTTTTGGATGAAGTGAACAAATAGAGCTTGCAGCAAGCTTGGACACACAAGACTCTGAAGGCTTTCTCCTTGATAGCTGAGGACTGAATTCAGGTTGCGCCTGCGTAACATTCTCACGTATGTATATTTCTCTGTAGCCATTATTCTCCATTATTCTGTTTAGATTTACTTGTTAGTTTGTAGTGTATGACTTGTATTGTTTTACCTTTCATTAGAATCAATCCACGGCGGTGTTAGAGCTGCTGTGGTTGTAACCAAAACAAACGGTGTTGTGTTTCCTCTTTCTTGCCTGGGCCTTTAAAGTAGTTTAACCTGTTTAAAGTGTATAAGCTTTGTTAAGGTGTATGCACTGCGGATACTTTGTATCACCAGCGTTACTTAAGGTTTAAAGGTATTAACATCGTTGCAGTGCTTTGCTGTTAAGGTTTAAAGTATAAGCATATCATTACATTGTTTCATTAATAAGGTTTACAGTATTTCAATCAGTGTGCGTACGTGCCGCGTGTACGTTGTACCCACGGCACGGCGTCTGATACGCTAAGTGCGTATCAAATACATTACTCAGTACACAAATAGCGTACTTAGTCCGTAGTGTGTGTAATAAGACTAGCGGCCATAGCGGCTCCACGGTAACAGTGTATAGCTTTATGTTTAAAGATAATATTTGACATTATCAATTGGGGGCAATCGTCCGGTTCTCCTCCTATCCGCAGCCTAGCAGGACAAGGCAGACTTTTATCTATCAGCAAAGGGCGGGAAGGTAGTATCCCCTGTTAGCCGTTTTGTGGTCGGGGATACATTGATGCTGATTAGATAAGCGTCTGCTCCGCTTGGTTTGAAGGGATGCTGGTGGGATCTGAAAGGTAAGAACGTAAAGCTATTGTTTTTGTTTTTTTTAAAGCTGTTAAATTTTTGTTTTGATAAAGCTAACTATTTATCTTATTACATTCACTATAAATGGGTAAGAGACTCAGTACGCGATTGGCGTATGGGGTACCATAAGGGTACGCACTTAGCGTAGCAGACGCTTAGCCGTGGTCGAGATGCACATGCGACACGCTCGCTCACAACTTGCTACGCTACTAGCGTAGCGTACGCTCTTGACCACGAGGAGAACACGAGCGGCGCAGACGCTCACGGGATGACACTCAGTAAACCTTGTATGCAACACAGTGAAAGACTGAGTTTGTACTGTAAACCTTGGTTTTGTAATGTGAGCACAATGCAATGCTAATTAACCTCTATTGTATGAAAGCCTCTTGAGCGATCGAGACACTCTGAATACTCTCAGCAATGTAATAAACACACAATACCTTGCTAAGGTTCCAACACCTTTACTAACAATGTCTAGCTATGTAAAAGTTAAAACAGTTAACAGTTCATACACTACAGGCTAACATCAATATCTAAGCAGGCTAACTACACATAAATATACAATATCGTCACAATCTTATACAATAACAGAGAGAGAGAATATGGCAAATACAAACAGAGATTTAGAATGGTTACAGAGAATAACTTACACACACTGGGAACGATCGCTGCGCAGCTTCTGGTACCAGCTCCAAGTTAGACAAGATGAAAACCGTTTGTGGAGAGTGAGAGAGCTGCCCAGGCTGGCTGATCTTATATACACTGCGTACAGTACACTACAAAGGGACCTATAATCTCATTGTTCATTGAACACAGGAATGTCTCCTCGCATCATAACAAAAGGTCATAGGTTAGTTTGAACAGGTGGGCTGTGACTATATCAAACTGCTCAGGTGGGAGGGAATCTGAAGATTCCCGCCGCATGGGTAATGAATCGCAAATATAGTAAATGTCCAGAAAATACTAATGGCCATAACTATACGCAGGAGCGATTAATCTTTACCTAACCAGCACCGGATTGTTTCTAATAAAATGTTCTTTAGTTAGGTACCAGACACAGCTGCTCAAACCCTGTCTGACCCTTCGTACCATACAAAGAGGAATTCCTCTGTCCAGCGACCCTTTACATTAAACAAACTTACAGTCATTATTAAGGGGAACATTATCTATAAAACATACTATTTGGTTTTATTATTTAACATTTGAGTCGCCCGCTAGACGCACACAAACTCTACCGTAAATGCACATACCACGCGCCAATGCGCACGGCCGTAGAAGCTCCATTACGCAGCTGCGAGTATCCGCACGCACGGGAGAGAATGTGCACGTGCAGCAGGCACGCGCATGAGGTGAATATATGGCAACGTGTAGCATGATATTTTTCCGACTTTGACAGTCCACCCTTTGGCAGTCATCAATAACTGCCACTTCCTAAAACAGTTCAAAAAGAAAAATATGTCATAATGCAAATACAATTTTATGATTGGGTAAAGGGAGGAGAGGAGCAGGTGGGAAAAAGGTATGACCTAGTGAGATAGTAGAAGCATGTGTGTATGAATCCATGTTTGAGGGGTCATGTATCATCGTGCCGTACGTGTTTTAAATCAAGCTTCGAGGTATTGTGAAGTATACATTTGAATTCCTTCTTATCCCGTATTACGGGTCTGTGGATGGGCTGTCAAACTTTACCGAGCTCTTTTCGGCTTTTGGTTGTAACAAAATGGGGGAGCACATTTTAGTTGATGATACATGAATGGGGGGATATGTGAGTGCTGATATCTGTGCCTATATTCCCTATTGACTATGTGTGTCATTACCTGAAGGTTGTAGAAATGAAGATAAGAAGCAATTATGGTAAATGCAGTCATAAACTATGTGAGTTTAATATACATTTGCCGATTGAGGTCTTGTCTGAAGTCTTGTCTCGATGTACATGTTGACTGTAGTCTCCTGATGCTTTTGCTATAAATGATGGCAAAAGTTTTTCCATTGTCCAGAAAGTTAGTCACTCAAATGTTTGGGCTATCGTAAAATTTAAAGTCACTAGGGAAAATGGGGCTTGTAGCATAGTTCATCAATGGTCTGTATAAAAGAGGTTGTCAAATTCTTCTTCCAAGCGGATGTCTTTGTACCTTGGAGGAAAACAAAGGAGAATCGGGTGAAAGAAACGGACCGTGGAATCACACTTTCATCACAACATTGTCTCTATCGTTGGGTCATACATCAAATTAGTTGTTGTTAGTACAGTGTCCTCGCTCCTTAGACTCATCACCCTGGTATTACTTTTACGCTTCGCTAAAACCCGAACGCGTCTAAATATCAGGCCAACCAATATGACGACTCCCAGAATACACAAAAGAAATTTCCCTACATCCATAATAATACCTTGGGCCCATTCTCCTAAGCCCGAGAACCAATTTCGTGGGTTCAACCATGACACCCAACTGGTCAGCTCATTACCCACAGCAGCGAGTGTGAGATTGTGTTTCCTTCGAAACTCCCATTTTAATTGTAAAATGTCATCCATCTTTTGGTCTATGACCTCGGCTGGGTCTTCCGTGCTGTTTGTAATGTACGTGCAGCACTTTATTCCATATTGAGTTGCTAGGGTAACACAATACCCACCTGTCACAGCTGTGAGGTAATTGAGAATCATCCTATGCTGAACCAGTTCTGTTTTGTAGGCTTGTAACTCTTTCCCAGTGTACCTGAATGTGTCGTCATACATTTCGGTGATATTGTCTAATAAATTTGCAAGCGCAGATATATATTTATAATTTATCACTCCTCTGGCGGTACGAGTGATATCTAACGCGAGTAGGAATTGAATCCCGGTGGATTCATGGATCAGATCAGAGGCTGAATGCTCTGTCCTCTCTATCAGGTGCCGTTTAACGACGTGCTCGTAATGAGTATGAGTATAAGGAGCTTGGGCACTGCGGTGAATATCTTTCATTTTGTTATGGGTTACAGTCATTACTTCAGGCAGTACTTTTCCAATATAGCACAATCCCTCTGAGTTTAGGGCAAGCCACTTATACGCCTTCCTCCCGCATATGAAATATGCATCATCGGGGAGAACATATGGGACGGAGTATGACATTATCATGTTACAAATTTTCCATGTGAAATCTCCTAACCCTAACTCTCCCATCTGTTTAGTACACGTATCAGTTTGTACGATCTGTGCACAGTATCCTGGTGATACTTCTCCAACTCGCATGGTCCTACTTCCTAAGGTGTACCTATACCGGAAAAATTTCCTATGGTCGGCTATCTGGCGTATAAGTTCTGTGTCTATGGGCATTCTGTCGGGTCTGTATGAAAAGGTCATAGTTTGATTACTCCATTGACACTTCCCAATTTCCCGGCTTTCGGGGATTGGAAATGTTAAAGCATACTAAGGACCTATCCACATGATATTGGTGGAGCTTCAAACTAGGAGGACTAGAGATATTAAACCTCTTGTCCACCGGCCTCCCACCACTTAGCTCAAGTACCTCTCCTACAGTTAAAGGGAATGGTACTAGTCCTGATTTGCTATGGCCTTGAGGTACTTGAGAGCATACCCAACAGTCTGTCTGATTTAACACTTTACCCACTAAGGAGTGATAGTCACTCAATGGATGCCGGTCCATGTGGACATTAAAACTGGACTGACATTTCTTTATGCACCCATCCTCAACTATATTGTCACAATGCCTACAGATGCAGTTCTCTTCAGCTAACAATCCTTCACAATTCCTTCTATTGTCAATGCTACCAGATCGTTTTCTGATACTCGCCTTTACTCTGTGATTATGTTGTTCTTGGAAATCTACGCCTGCATCCTGGTCATCAGAACCCATTCCCGATCCTTTCTCGACCTCCATGGTACTCTCACCGAAACAGACTGCTCTGGTCAACATCATGGTCAACAGGAAAATCCGGATCACAGTCTCTTGGGGCAAGTCCATCTTAGAGGAGTAAAAGGAGAAAAATAAGAAGGGGGAAAGGAAATAGGAGGGAGGTGGGAACTGGAGAAAATAGCAAATGGGAAAAAGAAATCTGGCCCGACAAGCTTCCGGTCTTATTATTCTCAGCGCTCCTCCCTGAACAGACACTCTAGTGATACAACCTCTACCGTCTGTTCTTTATCACGGGACCTCTCTGGGTCAGTGACCTTTTTACAATGAGACGAATGGACCCAAGTCTCTCTCTCAGCAACCTTCAATGCTGTTGTGCTGGTCAATAAGACTTGATATGGCCCTTCCCATCTGTCAATAAGGCAACCTGAGCGTAGAAAATTCTGTATCATTACATAATCCCCAGGTTCAATGTCATGACAATTACTGTCTGGCAAATCAGGAATCACCAACTTTAGATTATCATTCTGATTCCTCAATTGCTTACTCATCTTAACCAAGTACTTTACAGTTACTTCATTGTTACATTTCAAATCATCCTGGGGGTTAATCATAACATGGGGTTGTCGACCAAACAGAATTTCAAAAGGAGACAGATTAAGAGGGGACCTGGGAGTGGTTCTGATGCTGTATAATACAATTGGCAAAGCTTCGGGCCATAACAGTCCTGTTTCAGTCATTACCTTGCTCAATTTATTTTTAATAGTGCTGTTTACTCTTTCCACCTTCGCACTCGCCTGGGGGCGGTACGGAGTGTGCAGCTTACTATTAATTCCCATCAACTTACACATTGTTTGAAAGACTTCACCTGTGAAATGGGTACCCCTATCACTTTCAATGATTCTAGGGATACCATACCTACACACAAATTCCTGCACAATTTTCTTTGCAGTAAACACAGCGGTATTTGTGGCCGCGGGAAATGCTTCGACCCAATTTGAGAACACATCAATACAGACCAATACATATTTTAAATTTCTACAAGGTGGCAATTGTATGAAATCAATTTGTATCACCTGAAAAGGGCCATCTGTCGGAGGGATATGGGATGGCTCTGTCGGTATTGCCTTTCCGATATTCTTCCTCAAGCAGGTGAGACATGTCATTGCTCTTTTACCCGCATGGGAGGAAAATCCTGGGGCGCACCAATAAGCTCTTACTAGCTTACACATTCCTTCTTTGCCTAGATGAGTCAGCCCGTGTGCTGCTTCCGCTAGACTTGGAAGGTATGCTCTGGGTGCCACTGGCTTACCATGTCCATCTGTCCAGAGTCCTGTGGACTCCTGGCCATATCCTTTTGACCTCCAGACTGCCTTTTCCTGTGGGGAACACAAATTTTGCATTTCACACAATTTCTGTGTGTTTACAGTATTAAATATCATCAGTTGTGTACTGTCTGTTTGTATGGGGTTACCAGCTGCTGATTTAGCAGCTTCGTCTGCTCGGCTGTTACCAAGTGATACCGGGTCTTGGCTATATGTGTGAGCTTTACACTTGATAACAGCCACTCTGTCGGGTTCCTGTATCGCTGTCAGAAGTCTTTTGATGTGGGCTGCATACGCTACGGGTGTGCCAGCTGCCGTCATGAAATTTCTGAGGCGCCATAGGGCCCCGAAATCATGGACTACTCCGAAGGCGTACCTAGAATCTGTGTAAATATTGGCTGATTTGCCCTTAGCCAATTCACATGCTCTGGTTAGGGCAACCAGTTCAGCAACTTGTGCTGAGTGTGGTGGGCCTAGCGGTTCCGCTTCTATGGTACCTTGGTCATCTACGACTGCGTATCCAGTACACAAGTCTCCCGAGTCCGTCTGTCTGTGACAACTACCGTCAGTGTAGAAGGTAAAATCTACATCTTCCAGTGGGTTGTCACTGATGTCAGGCCTTGCCGTGAAATTTTGGGTCAAATATTCCATACAATCATGGGTTTCATCCCCTGTATTAAATCCTCCTTCACCATCACTCTCATCCTCCACCCTTTGTGCCTGTCCAGGCACACCTGGGAGATACGTTGCAGGATTTAATGCGCTGCATCTCCTTATGGTGATGTTTACGGGGGCCATCAATGCCAATTCCCATCTTGTAAACCGCGCTGATGAGACGTGTCTGGTTTGGGCTGAATTCAGTAAGGCTGACACTGCATGTGGTGTATGAATTGTGAGGTTGTGTCCTAGCACTACATCTTCGCTTTTTGTGACTAGCAATGCTATTGCTGCAACGCTTCGCAAGCATGTGGGGAGGGATCGCGCTACCGTATCTGGCTGAGCGCTATAGTAGGCTACCGGCCTGCTGGCATCACCATGCTTCTGGGTTAAGACACCTGTTGCGCACCCAGCACTCTCTGTTCCGTACAGCTCAAAGGGTTTCCCATAGTCAGGCATACCTAATGCCGGTGCCTGCGTTAGGCACTGTTTAAGTCTCTCAAATGCCAATTCAGACTCGTCTGTGTGCGAAATCCGATCAGGTTTGTTTGAGGAGACCATCTCCTGCAAAGGTAGGGCTAGTATGGAAAAACCTGGAATCCAGTTACGGCAATACCCACACATTCCTAAAAATGTTCTAATCTGTTGCTGGGTTTGTGGCAGGGTAATGTCACGAATTGCTTGAATTCTATCAGCGGTAAGGTGTCTCAGTCCTTGTGTTAGACAGTGTCCCAAATACCTCACACGGGTCTGGCATAATTGTAACTTGTCCTTGGAAACCTTGTGTCCTGTGTCTGAAAGATGAAACAGGAGTTGTTTCGTATCTCTCAGGGACGCTTCCAGTGAATCTGAACACAGCAGTAAATCATCCACATACTGTATCAATATTGATCCACTCTCTGGTTGGAAAGACTGTAAACAATCATGCAGGGCCTGTGAGAAAATACTTGGACTGTCTATGAAACCTTGTGGTAATCGAGTCCAAGTGTACTGAACTCCTCTGTATGTGAATGCGAATAAGTATTGACTGTCAGGGTGCAGAGGTACCGAGAAGAAAGCGGAGCAGAGGTCAATCACAGTGAAAAATTTGGCAGTGGGAGGGATTTGCATAAGGATGACAGCTGGATTTGGCACTACGGGGAATTGACTCTCAACTATTTTGTTGATCCCTCTTAGATCCTGCACTAATCTGTAACCCCTCCCCCCACTCTTTTTAACAGGGAAGATGGGACTATTGGCAGTGCTGGACGTTCTTACCAGAATGCCCTGTTGTAGCAAGCGCTCTATTACAGGGTAAACTCCTAACTCCACCTCTGGCTTCAGAGGGTATTGTGGGATTTTTGGAGCTATCCTACCATCTTTTACTTGCACAACTACTGGGGCTACGTTTGCCATCAATCCAGTGTCTTGTCCATCCTTGGTCCAAAGTGATTCCGGTATCTGGGAAATCATTTCCTCTACCTTGGACGGACACCTATTTTCAACAACAGTGTGTGACATTAATCTTGTTGGGGAGTCTAGCATATCCTGCGCTTCCTGAGCGTGGTTTTCGGGTATGTCCAAGAACACACCTTCAGGAGTACAGTATATGACGCATCCCATTTTGCACAGTAAATCTCTCCCTAGGAGATTAGTCGGAGCCGATGCAGCCAGCAGAAAAGAATGCTTGGTATGCAAAGGCCCTATCGTAATCTCTGCAGGTTTGCTTAAAGGGTAGTGCTGTACTACTCCTGTTACTCCCATGGCTGGAATTGTTTTACCAGTGGTTCTCATGCCCACGGTCGAATTTATCACTGACTTGGCCGCCCCTGTATCTACAAGGAAATTTAGAGATTTACCAGCTACATCAATTGTGACCTCGGGTTCACTTCCAAGGCTCGCAATTAATTTTACTGGCTGCAGATTACAGGTGTGGCCTCGCCCCTATGGTGCGTGGTGGCCTCCCTGCATTGCGCTGGCAGCTATTACCTGTGAAGGGGGTAAATGGGAACTATCAGTGAGTTGCCAGTCTCTTTTTGGGGGATACCTTTTTGTTTCCCCTGTGTGTGGCTCATAACTCCGTCTCTGCGGTCCTTGATCCCAATTTCGTGTATCATGTCGTTGTCTAGGGGGTTGATATGATCTTTGTGCATTTTTCGATCTACAATCTCGTGCAAAATGTCCCTCTTTATGACAGTAATAACAAGTTACCACATTTGACTTACCCACAGGGGTCGGAGATTTATACAGAGGTGGCCTTGTGGTCAGGGCCTGTATACTTACGGCCATTAACTTATCACTTTGTGACTCCCTGTGTCTGGTGATATTCCGATCATGATCAATAGCGGCCTCTCTCAAAGTAGCCACCGACAGACCTCGCCAACATGGTTGGGTGGTCTGTACCCTCGTCCTCAATACTTCCTTTAAACCATCCATTAACACAGATACTGCTACTTCTCTATGATTCAGATTTGTCTTAATGTCTTCTATGCCTGTATACTTAGCCATATCCTGTAGTGCCCGATGAAAATAATCAGCAGCTGTTTCTCCCTCTTTCTGTTTGATGGAGAAAATTTTGTTCCATTTGACAACAGCTGGAAAATACTCTTTTAACTGTAAATTTATTCTCTTGACATTATCTTGGTTGTACACATCCGTAAGGGGTACCTCTTCATCTAATTTACAGTCAGCTATAAATCTCGCTGAGTTGACATTGGAGGGTAAACATGCCCTCAGCAATATCTGCCAGTCTTTGTTATTGGGCTCCACAGTATTTCCTAGCTCTCTAATGTATTTCTGGCTTGCAACTAGATCTTTCCTAGGATCTGGGAATTCAGACACCATTGATCTTAATTCCATTCGGGAAAAGGGGCAGCGCATGGCGATGTGTCTGAGAGGAGTGACTCCTGAAGTGTCAGTTTTCCCATTTGGCACTGCAATTACCCTAACGGGATTAAGTTCAATAACATCATCCTGAGTAGATTCTACAGCATGTGGTGAAATGGTTTCAGCATAGTGTATGGTGCCGTACTTACCAGTTGATACGACCTCACCTGTCCCTCCACTAGGGGCCTTTGATACTGCTCTTACTGGTTGGGACGTGCTTACTGTTGTTTCTGCTATGGTGGCTGCTAGAGAGAGTGCTGATATTGTTGTTGGCTCATCCTCTTGGTCACAATCCTGGGGAAAGTTTAAAACAGGGTACAGCTTGCACGGGTTAATATTAGCATCAACAATCTTGGTTACATTATTCTTAACATTTATACAGTTACTAAGTGCATGTTTATCATTCACCAGTGTGCCATTCTCTGTAACCACCTTCTCTCCCGTTATGTATGGTGGTGGTGGCTATCAGTTTTCTGATAGGGTTAGATCCAGCCACTTGAGCCAATCCTCTTTGTATTTCACCTTCCTGTTGCCATAACTGTAAATAATCATAATGTTTGATCCGTCTCTTTGCAGATTTAATGAGACATATCCTTCTCCTTAGATTCTGTAACACCTCGGGACTAAAACTGCCTACCCGTGGGAACTTTTCCCCATCATGCACAGTCATTCTTTCCCATTCATCGCACAAAACCTCTGTGTGTGAACCGTATTTCTCACACATTACATACCTTGCCGACCCGATTGGTCGGTTTACTAAGTCAACCCGAACCGAGGTTGATCGCCCCCTACCTGAACAACTGGCCCCCATCTTTGCAGGTGTTGCTTTCACTACCTCTGACCTTCAAATCAGGGTCTTCAGCGAACCCTTACAAAAACCAAGATGTCCGGGGTAGGCCGGCGGCGGAAGTTTACCGAGTACTCCACTCACTCGCCCACGTCGACCAATACGCCCACACACTGCCCTAGCGCTGGCGTACTCGACCTAGGGCCCCTGCGACCTGAACCTCTATTTACTGGAACATGTGGGTGTGATCCGAAGAGCACTTAACCCTTTCCAGTAACTATTGGTTGTTGGATAGTTCCCAAGTGACCAGCGAACCTCCCTTAAAATAAAAAAAATTACACAAATCACGTTAGAATGTACAAATAGCGTTTATGACCCCTCTAGCGTACGCAAATGGTACTGGGTCAAGTTACTAACTAATGCACACAATTACGTGCGGTACAATCGTTCTGCACATAAGCAACTAATCTTATGTGCGGAGCGACCAGTGGAATCGAAAATTGTGGCTGCGAATTCCTTCAGCCAGAGCTTAATGGCCTATATGGGTACCGCACCAACCCTTCCTGGTGTTGTGTTCCTTTACTCTTTATCTATAGCGGACTTCCTAGTCTGCTGTACCTAGACCTCCTGGTCTGTCTGGACCTCCTGGTCTGTGCTACAGTAGACCTCCTGGTCTGCTATACTCTAATGCTCTTTTTTTTAAATGTTTAACAAGGGATGCCTCCCAAGCCACCGTGCAGTCACTTACACGTATGTACCTCACGAGAACTCGATGATTTCCTGTGGTTCAACCCCAAAAATTAGAAACTTATATATATATATATATACACACACTCTTTCACCTCATATACTCTTTACTTTCGTTTCTGCGCAGAAATCCCTTTCATTCAGTATCGCAGGCTAATCCCGAGGAGTTGCAGCTAGAGAAGGATCTATTAGCTTAAAATTTTGGACACTGAGATCGATTTGCGCTATTATCGCGTTTGCCTCCTTATCGCCTAACTAAAACAATACTATCGTGTGATTTGTATTATGTGGGCGTACCCAGACGCTCCGTTGCGTAATATACGCTCCGTGCGTCGGCCCTTGCGTCGCGTACGCTAGTCCCGCCCTTTGTTAGAGACACGTGTACGCAAGCCAGGTATATTCACAGAAATACAATTAACACGTTTATATCAATGTAGATGATCTTTAACTGTAATCATCTACTGAACACCACACCGAACTTCCTTGTATCTTTAGGCAAGCCGTGCGCGTGTTTTACAAATTATTCCTTAACGTATTAATATTACTTTTAACTACCAATAGCAACAAATCTTTCTCAGCACGTTATCAATTGTGAAATGGCAAACAGGAAAGTGATATGTGAAAATACACAAATGAAAAGAAATACAGGTGTGTGCGTGCGTGCGTGCGTGTGTACGCAAAACAGAAATAAACAGTTTTAAAAGACAATAGCGTATTGTTCTTACCTCCGGTTCCGGATTCCACCAACACTCCTTCAACGTAGCGAAACAGACGCTTATCTAGCCAGCACTACTGTATCCCGATACGAAGGGATACTGCCTTCCCGCCCTTGCTGACAGATAAAGTCTGTGTTCGCTAGTGCGGATATGTGGAGGACGGACGAGCCGCCAATTGATAAAGCGAACTATTTATCTTATTACATGCACTATAAATGGGTAAGAGACTCAGTACGCGATTGGCGTATGGGGTACCGTAAGGGTACGCACTTAGCGTAGCAGACGCTTAGCCGTGGTCGAGACGCACATGCGACACGCTCGCTCACAACTTGCTACGCTACTAGCGTAGCGTACGCTCATGACCACGAGGAGAACACGAGCGGCGCAGACGCTCACGGGATGACACTCAGTAAACCTTGTATGCAACACAGTGAAAGACTGAGTTTGTACTGTAAACCTTGGTTTTGTAATGTGAGCACAATGCAATGCTAATTAACCTCTATTGTATGAAAGCCTCTTGAGCGATCGAGACACTCTGAATACTCTCAGCAATGTAATAAACACACAATACCTTGCTAAGGTTCCAACACCTTTACTAACAATGTCTAGCTATGTAAAAGTTAAAACAGTTAACAGTTCATACACTACAGGCTAACATCAATATCTAAGCAGGCTAACTACACATAAATATACAATATCGTCACAATCTTATACAATAACAGAGAGAGAGAATATGGCAAATACAAACAGAGATTTAGAATGGTTACAGAGAATAACTTACACACACTGGGAACGATCGCTGTGCAGCTTCTGGTACCAGCTCCAAGTTAGACAAGATGAAAACCGTTTGTGGAGAGTGAGAGAGCTGCCCAGGCTGGCTGATCTTATATACACTGCGTACAGTACACTACAAAGGGACCTATAATCTCATTGTTCATTGGACACAGGAATGTCTCCTCGCATCATAACAAAAGGTCATAGGTTAGTTTGAACAGGTGGGCTGTGACTATATCAAACTGCTCAGGTGGGAGGGAATCTGAAGATTCCCGCCGCATGGGTAATGAATCGCAAATATAGTAAATGTCCAGAAAATACTAATGGCCATAACTATACGCAGGAGCGATTAATCTTTACCTAACCAGCACCGGATTGTTTCTAATAAAATGTTCTTTAGTTAGGTACCAGACACAGCTGCTCAAACCCTGTCTGACCCTTCGTACCATACAAAGAGGAATTCCTCTGTCCAGCGACCCTTTACATTAAACAAACTTACAGTCATTATTAAGGGGAACATTATCTATAAAACATACTATTTGGTTTTATTATTTAACATTTGAGTCGCCCGCTAGACGCACACAAACTCTACCGTAAATGCACATACCACACGCCAATGCGCACGGCCGTAGAAGCTCCATTACGCAGCTGCGAATATCCGCACGCACGGGAGAGAATGTGCACGTGCAGCAGGCACGCGCATGAGGTGAATATATGACAACGTGTAGCATGATATTTTTCCGACTTTGACAGTTTGGTGCCAACTGCGCACGCAACACATAATACAAGCATACACCTGTACTCTGCATATCTGATCATATTGTTGCAAAACAAGGTAAAATAACTTCAGGGGCTCGCATGATGTGTGATTTCTAAGTGACAAAGGAAGCCGCATGGTTTGTCCTCCATTTTGGACTAACCACATGGCCTGTCCACCATTTTGTGTAACCCTTATGGATGTGGAAGGGGGAGGAGCAGCGGCCATTTTGGGAAGGTCATTTTTTTCTAAATGGCTGATTTTCACTGCCCGAATAATCAGCCGTCCTTGGTCAAAAAGAAATCACCATTTATGAGTTACCAATGCATTTATTTAACCAATGCCATAGTCAATTACAAATAGATTCAGATGGGGCTTAATAAAAGTTAATAGTAAGATGAATACGTGATGTAAGAACCACATACAGATAAACAAAGTTTTTTTTTTATTTACCTCTAGGATTCAGTTAAACTCTGCTTGTTGTAAGATAGCCATTGAAATGCAAATTAACCTGTGTGGCTGCTTTTTCCTGGCAGTGAAAAACCACCTTCACAGACAGTCAAAAGCACATTCGTATGCAAATTAGAAGCACTTAATGAGTAAATGAGTCTCAGGAGACCAGTGAATGGTACATAGATATAATATTATAATTATGTGTGTGTGTTTATATCAATGTATGTTCTGCAAGATAGCTATCCAATATGAATCATACTATTGGAAGCATTGATTACTAGATTCATTTAGACCTGTATTTTGTGTATTCTGCATAGCTACTCGCTTGTTGCCATTAGCATTGATTATTAGATCTATTTTGACCCGTGCTGAAAAATTTGTTGCTATTTAGTTAAAAATATAAAGTAATATTTAAGGGAGTACATGTAAAACACACACGCAGCCTGGCCCAGTTATAAAGGTTTATACAGGAGATACTGTGTGGTGTGGGTAAGCGATTATAGTTGAATATCGTTCACATTTATAGAAGCGTGTTATTTGTATTGCTGCGGACGTATCCGGCCTTTGTACACGTGTCCTGGACAGCGTGCGGGACTGCGTATGCAACGCAAGGGCCTACACACGTGGCGTATTTTACGCAACGTGCGTACAGATACGCCCACTGAATACAAATCACACAATAGCATTGTTTTAGTTTAGGCGAGAAGGTAGCCACGCGATAATAGCACAAATTGATCAGTATCCAATATTTAGTTTAAAAACCTTTTTTTCTGTATTACCTCTGGGGAAAGCTATCAGTTAACAGGAAATGATTTTTCTGATCAGAAAACTATAGAATGATAGTGTGGGCTGAAAAAGGTATGAGTGTATTGAACCCCGCTTGGTGTTCTTGGTGATCTTGGTGAAGCTTGGTGAAGCACGGTCTAGGTGAAAACGTGCGAGCACGGTGCAGGTGTACACGTGCGACGGAGTGTGATAAAAGTTTTCATGGTATTACGCTCCGGCTGTTGTGGAGCACAGTAGGGAGACTCCAATGATCCTACCATTTATAGATAACAAGTGTCTATAAGTGGTACGATTGGACCGCATGGTTGTATGTGTAACACGTGACGCAACGTGATATGAGGTTGCATATTTGTGCGTAAATCTTGTCCTCATACGTGTTGTAGGGAGCACATGCAAGCGTGATTTGTGTAAAGTAAAAGTTTAGGGAATTTTTGCTGGTCTCTCAGAAAAATCTCTAGAGATAGGGCCTGCAACGGCTACACGAGTCTGCTAGAAGGCGGACCGGGGATACTCGGAGCAGAAGAAGCTGGTGGAAGAGCTTTGAGAACTTCCACCGTGGACTACTGTGTTTGGTGCATTTTAGGAAGTTTTTCTGTGTTAAAAAGGTCCACAATGGAAGCCAAGTGCACAACACAGGGACGTTTAGCAGTCAGGGTTCAGACTGCAGAGCTCAGACCCCGGGGGTCTGCTTGGTTAGTAATGTGGGGGAAGTATGGTCCCCACACTGAGACCTTTTGTGATGAATGGACACGAATGACTGTGGGGGATAAAGCACCATTTCCTGGGATAGGTAGTTTTGACTCAGAGGTATTGCATAATCTAAGGCTTAGGATCTGTCTCATAAAATTCCAAAAACAGAGGATCAGACACACAAACTGTTTATATTTATGGCAACGAGAGAGTGATGTACAGAGGGAATTAGCTTACACAGCTGGTTCCAACCCTAGCAGGAAACTGATGGCAACTGCACAACCACCGTACATAACAGGAGACATAATGGCTACAGAGAATGGCATACTGGTATATGATGATAATAGTGCACTTAATAAATGTATTAATGACAATAAGAGTAAACGTAATAAATGTTTTAATGACGATAGGAGTAAAACTGATAAATGTATAAATTCTAACCCGTGCAAGTTGCACCCCATGTTAAACTTCCCTCAGGATTACAAGCAAGAAAGTGAGCCCAGCACGAGGTCGGCACTTTCTCCAGCAGCCACCATACAAGACACCCAGGTGGGCACGGCCCAATCGGTAAGGGCAGTAGTAAAGCCCCCTAACGGAGGGTCAGGTGAGGTCGTGTCCACAGGTAAGTACGGTATTGTACATTATCCACAGACAATTGCACCTCACATTGTAGAGTCAACACAAGATGGTGTAATTGAACTAAATCCTGTCAGGGTGATTGCAGTCCCCAATGGGAGGACTGACGCTCAGGGAGTCACTCCCGTCAGGAACATTGCAATGCATTGCCCCTGGTCCCGGACAGAATTGAGGACAATTATGTCTGAATTTACCGATCCTAGGAGAGATCTAGCCGCATGTCAAAGGTTTATTAAAGAACTAGGTAACGCCGCCGAACCCAATAACAAAGATTGGCGGACATTGCTGAGGGCATGTCTACCCTCCAATATTGACCCTGCGAAATTCATTACTGATTGTAAGTTAGACGCAGAAGTACCTCTCACTGAGGAATACAATCAGGAGAATGTTAAACAGATCAACCTGCAATTAGGAGTATATTTCCCAACTGTTGTCAAGTGGAACAAAATTTTCTCCATTAGACAAAAAGAAGGTGAAACTGCTTCTGACTATTTCCACCGAGCACTGCAGGAAATGGCTAGATACACTGGGATCGCGGACATTGAGGAAAGTGTACATCATAGAGAGGTAGCTGTGTCCGTATTAATGGTAGGTTTAAAAGAAACGCCGAGAACCAGAGTACAAACCACTCAACCTAACTGGAGAGGTATCTCGGTGGCTGCATTAAGAGAGTCCGCTGTTAAGCACGATCGGAACATCAGTAAACACAGGGAGTCACAGGGGGGTAAGCTGATGACCATAAGTATAAAAGTCCTAACAACGAAGCCACATCAGCCTAAACCTCAGACCCCTGTTGGTAAGTCGTATGTGGTAAAATGTTATAACTGCCAGAAGTAAGGACATATTGCACAGAGTTGCAGATTTAGAGACACACATAAAGTCAGACCCCCTAGACAAGAACACGAGCAAAGATATGACACACGTAATTGTAATCAGGGATTATATAGGAAAAATTTTGGGCCGCACCTGTAATTTGCAGCCAGTGAAGTTGATTATTAGCCTAGGTAGTAAACCTGAGGTCACAGTTGATGTAATTGGTAGGTCATTCCTTGTAGACACAGGGGCGGCCAGGTAAACTCTGTGATTTATCTTTAAATGTTTCCTCTTCATCTCTGACGTTCACCAGCAGAACCACAGCTCAAACGTCACATGTCTACTTGGTCTTTTCAGAGGTCTACCCAACCCCAGTATATCTTACCAGCATCGTTGTGCCTGGGTGGAGAGTGGAAATACTGGTGGGGGAGACTGTGCAGAGATACCTATAGACATGTTGGTGTGACAGCCTGATGGTGAACGGAAATCTGACAATTTTTCTCTTTTTCTATTATTCTCTCTCTTTTTTGTTTTCTCCTGTTCTACGGATGGTATGTCACACAACAGTTAAACAAATGGTAATGCAAGATTTATGCTCCCTACAGAAAAGTCGCCGACTCGGAGAGAACAGCATGTCACTGGAGTGTCCGTTTTGGGAAGACTGAGAGGCAGCACTGTTGAGACGGCATCTGAGCAAGAAGAACAAAAAGACTAGAGGCGGTTATCGTACCAATTTTCTTTCCCTTCTAATTATTTTCTTTACCTCCCATTATCACTCTTTCTTTCTCCTCCTGCAAGATGGACTTGCCCCAAGAGACTGCATTCCGGGTTTTCCTGTTGACCCTGTTGTTGACCAGAGCAGTCTATTTCGGTGAGAGTACCAGAGAGGTCGAGAAAGGATCTGGAATGGGTTCTGATGACACGGACGGATTCGTAGAATTCCAAGAACAGCACAATCACCGAGCAAAGGCGAGTATCAGAAAACGATCTGGTAGTCATGACACTAGGAGACATTGTGAAGGATTGTTAGCTGAAGAGAATGTATCTGTAGGAATTGTGAAAACATAGTTGAGGACGGGTGCATCCAGAGATGTCAGTCCAGCCTTAATATCAACATGGACCGTCACCCATTAAGTGACTATCACTCATTAGTGGGTAAGGTTTTAAACCAAACGGAATGCTGGGTGTGCTCACAAGTACCTCAAGGTCAGAGCAAGTCAGGACTAGTGCCATACTCTTTAACAATCGATGAGGTACTTGAATTAAGGGGTGGGAGACCGGTGGACAAGAAATTTAATATTTCTAGGCCTCCTAGTTTGAAGCTCCACCAATATCCTGTGGATAGGTCCTTAGTATGTTTTAACATTTCCAATCCCCGAAAGCAGGGAAATTGGGAAGTGACATGGAACAACCAAACCATGGCATTTTCACACAGAGCCGATAGAATGCCCGTAGATTCAGAACTTATATGCCAAATAGCCGACGGTGGGAGATATTTTCAGTATAGGTATACTTTAGGAAGTAGGACCATGCGGGTTGGAGAAGTATCACCAGGATACTGTGCGCATATCATACAGCCTGATACGTGTTCTGAACAGATGAGAGAGTTAGGGATAGGATTTTTCACCTGGAAGGTTTGCAATATGGTGATGTCATATTCTGTCCCATATGTCCTCCCCGATGATGCATATTTCATATGTGGGAGGAAGGCTTATAAGTGGCTTGCCCCAAACTCAGAGGGATTGTGTTACATTGGAAGAGTGTTGCCAGAAGTAATGACCATTACCCATAATAAGATGAAAGACGTTAACCGCAATGCTCAAGCTCCTTACACTCACACTCACTACGAACACATTGTTAAGAGACACCTTATAGATAGGACAGAGCACGCAGCCTCTGATTTGATCCACGAATCTACCGGGATTCAATTCCTACTTGCGTTAGATATCACCCGTACCGCCAGAGGAGTTAGAAATTTTAGGTATATTAATGCGCTAGCGAACCTGATAGACAATATCACCGAGATGTATGATGACACCTTCAGGTATACTGGGAGGGAATTGCAAGCTTACAAAATGGAACTGATCCAGCACAGGATGGTTCTCAATTACATCACAGCGGTGACAGGCTGGTATTGTGTCACCCTAGCAACTCAGTATGGTGTGAAGTGCTGTACATATATCACAAACAGCACCGATGACCCAACCAAGGTCATAGATCAAAAGATGGACGATATCTTGCAATTGAAGTGGGAGTTCCGAAGGAGACACAACCTTACCCTTACTGCTGTGAGTAATGAACTGACCGGCTGGGTTTCATGGTTGAACCCACGCAATTGGTTCTCAGGTTTAGGAGAATGGGCTCAAAATGTTATCGTGAATGTAGGGGAATTTCTCTTGTGTATCCTGGGAGTTGTCATAATGATTGGTTTGATATTTAGATGTGTTCGGATTTTAATGCATTACAAGCGCAGTACCAAATTGATGAGTTTGAGGAGCGAGGGCATTGTTACAACAACTGGTTTAATTTATTACCCATCAATCGAGACAATGTTGTGATAAGACGTGATTCCACGGTCCGTTTCTTTCACCCGTTTCTCCTTTGTTTTTCTCCAAGGTAAAAAGACATCCACCCGGAAGAAGATTTTGATGCACACTTCTACAGACCTTTGATGAACAGTTCTACAGACCTTTGATGAACTTTTTCACAGACTTTGCAAAACACTTTAGAGACTTTAACTTTTTATGGACACTTGAAAAACTTTGCTTACCACCCACTGCAAAGATGCACCTATCCGGACAAGACTTCAACAGACGCCCATGGACAATCACACACATTACCATATGAATGTATTTATAACACATGTTTCTTATCTTCATCTCTACGATCTTCAGGTAGTGACACACATAGTCGACAGGTGATATAGGTACATATATTAGCACTCACATATTATCCCCCTCCATGTATCATCAACTAATGTGCACCCCATTTGTTGGAACTAAAAGCCGAAAAGAGCTCGGTAGAGTTTGTTAGCCCACTTACAGACCCTTAATACGGGATAAGAAGGATTCAATGTATACTTCGCAATACCTCGAAGCTTATCTAGAACATGTACGGCACGATGATACATGACCCCTCAGGCATGAATTTCATACATACATGCTTTTACTATCCCACTAGGTCATACATTTCCCACCTTCTCCTCTCCTCCCTACACCCAATCATTTATAGGTATTTCACGGTATTATATATTTTTCTGCTTAATTGTTTAGATAGTGGCATTTATTGTTGACTGCCAAAGGGTGGACTGTCAAAGTCAAAAAATATCATGATGCATATGCCTTGTACTAACCCCTCATGCACACGCGCGCTGCTCGTGCACCTGGTCCCCCATGCGTACACATACCCACAGGTTGCGTAGGGGACGCACCAGCGTCTCGTGCGCATAAGATGTGTATTTACGGCGGAGTTTGTGAGTGTGTAGCGTGCGACTCAATCATAGCATATTTAACCCAAATAGTGCATTTTGTAGTTAATATTCCCCTAGACCATGTCAGCGACAGAGAGATTCCTCTTTGCATGATAGGAAGGGTCAGATAAAGGTTGAAAGGTGATGTCTAGTATCCAGCTGTAGGGTATTTTGAGAGTAACATTCCGGTGTTAGTTAGGAGAAGATTGCATGTTCCTGCGTATAGTTATGTGCAAAAGTAGAATATGAACATTGACTGTGTTTACTGTGTATTGTGTATGCGGGGGGGAATCCAGAGGATACCACCCACTAGAGCAGTCGGGCAAAGACACAGCCCACCTTTTCAAATCCACCTATGACCTCTCCTGTAATGTAAATGAACATCTCTGTGTCCAATAGACAAAGGGATTACAGTGAGCATTGTATTGTTTTGGATGAAGTGAACAAATAGAGCTTGCAGCAAGCTTGGACACACAAGACTCTGAAGGCTTTCTCCCTGATAGCTGAGGACTGAATTCAGGTTGCGCCTGCGAAACATTCTCACGTATGTATATTTCTCTGTAGCCATTATTCTCCATTATTCTGTTTAGATTTACTTGTTAGTTTGTAGTGTATGACTTGTATTGTTTTACCTTTTATTAGAATCAATCCACGGCGGTGTTAGAGCTGCTGTGGTTGTAACCAAAACAAACGGTGTTGTGTTTCCTCTTTCTTGCCTGGGCCTTTAAAGTAGTTTAACCTGTTTAAAGTGTATAAGCATTGTTAAGGTGTATGCACTGCGGATACTTTGTATCACCAGCGTTACTTAAGGTTTAAAGGTATTAACATCGTTGCAGTGCTTTGCTGTTAAGGTTTAAAGTATAAGCATATCATTACATTGTTTCATTAATAAGGTTTACAGTATTTCAATCAGTGTGCGTACGTGCCGCGTGTACGTTGTACCCACGGCACGGCGTCTGATACGCTAAGTGCGTATCAAATACATTACTCAGTACGCAAATAGCGTACTTAGTCCGTAGTGTGTGTAATAAGTCTAGCGGCCATAGCGGCTCCACGGTAACAGTGTATAGCTTTATGTTCAAAGATAATATTTGACATTATCAGGGAGAGAAGCTGGCAAGGTTGATTTGAAAAATGAACATGGGGGGACGTCTTGAAACTCCAGTTTGTATCCATGGGACACTATTTGCAAGACCCATGGGTCCAGGCCAAATTGAACCCAGAGCTGACTGAAAAGTTTCAGACATGCTCCCACCCGAGCGGCCTCCCGCAAGGGAGCCCCAGCATCATGCTGCAGATTTGGCAGAAGCAGGGGTTGATTTCTGCTCCTGTGATCCTGGGGATGCTGTGGACTTTTTTCCTCTTCCCCTCTCTCTACCTGCAAAGAAAGGGGAACCTTTACCCTTTTTGTATCTGTTGGGCCAAAAGGACTGCATCTGAGAGTGATCTGTCTTTTTCGCCGGCGCAGGAGCATAAGGCAAGAATGTCGACTTACCAGTGGTAGCTGCAGAGACTAAAGCATCCAGCCCATCTCCAAACAAGGCCTCACCTTTATACGGGAGAACCTCCATATTTCTTTTGGAATCTGCGTCAGCATTCCATTGGCGAATCCACAACGCCCTCCAAGCTGAGACTGACATGGTAGCGGCTTTTGAACCTAAGAGCCCAATATCTTTCATGGCTTCTAGCATGTATGCAGCAGCGTCTTTGATATGACCTAACGTTAGGAGTATCTCGTCTCTATCTATTGTCAATTCAGATGACAAGTTATCTGACCATTTTTCGATAGCACTACTCACCCACGCACAAGCAATGGTGGGTCTGAGTAGCGTACCATTGGCCACATAAATAGATTTTAACGTAGTCTCCAACTTGCGGTCTGCCGGCTCCTTTAGTGAAGCCACCCCAGGCACAGGGAGAATCACCTTTTTAGTTAATCGTGACAGGGCACCGTCTAAAACGGGGGGCGACTCCCACCTTTTCCTGTCCTCTGCCGGAAAAGGATAAGCAACCTGAATTCTTTTGGGAATCTGAAGTTTCTTTTCAGGGTTTGCCCAAACTCCCTCAGAGAGAGTATTTAGCTTGTGAGAAGGAGGGAAAGTTACGATAATTTTCTTTTCCTTATAAAAATAAGCCTTCTCCTGAGGTAAAGGAGTGGCTTCCGTAACTTCTAAGGCCTCCTTTATAGCAAAAATCATATATTGAATGCTTTTTGCCAATTTAGGATCTATTCCCCTGGAATCACTAGTGTCGACACAGGAATCAGAGTCCGTGTCGGTATCAGTTAGTACTATTTGTGCAAATGGCCTCTTATGTGACCCAGAGGGATCCCCTGTGGATGAAAAGGCAGAACTATGAAAAATCACATCTTCCACTGATTTTCTCCAGTTTTCTGCATGAGACTCAGACTTATCCAATCTCTTCCTGATATGATTCACACTATCACGTAATTCTTTCACCCATTCAGGCTCGTGGTGTGCCAGCAGCGCCACCACATTACAACTCTGTGTCCCTAAAATGGCTCCCTCAAGGGAAGAACTCACTGCCTCAGACATGTCACACACGTGCACAACCACACCACAGACACTCCGGGACTTATACGGGACAGACCCACAGTAAAATCTGTCAGAAGAACACAGAAAGGTTTTGCCAGTTCACAACGCTTTTATAATGATAAATTCACCATACAGCACCAAATTATACTGTGCCCCCCCTGTTTTGCACCCTGATACTTGGTTCAGAAGTGGAGGAGGACCAGCGTTCTTCTCTGCAGCTTGCTAGGAGAAAAAATGGCGCTGAGTAGTGTGCTGGCTGACTGAGGGGGAAGCCCCGCCCCCTTAATGGCACGTTTCCCCTCAGACTTTTCAATACTATTTTTATACTGGCGGGGTTAGGACTGTGCCTCAGCATCTTATGTCCCCTTGTTAGCCAGTTTTGAGTAGGTTCATGCTGCCCAGGGTCCCCCCCCCCCCCCCCCTAGCGCCCTGCACCCTGCTGTGCCTGTGTTGATGGGCAGCATGGCGCGCTGCGTTCCTGCCCGCCGCGCGGTACCTTTTAGCCATCACGATGACTGAAGATCCTCTTCTGTACACTCACCTGTCTTCTGACTTCTGGCTCTGTAAGGGGCGTGATGGCGGGCAGTGGGAGTGAGCGCATAGCCGCAGCTAGTGTTCAGTACCCTTCAGGAGCTAATGGTGTCCTGTCAGCCAGAAGCAGAGCCATGAAACTATTCAGGAAGTTGGTTACTACTTCTGCCCCCTAAGTCCCACAAAGCAGGGAGACTGTTGCCAGCAGTCCTCCCTGAAAATAAAAAACCTAACATAAAGTCTTTCAGAGAAACTTAGTAGAGCTCCCCTGGAGTGCATCCAGTCTGCCTGGGCACATTTTCTAAACTGAGGTCTGGAGGAGGGGCATAGAGGGAGGAGCCAGTTCACACTCTGAAAAAGTCTCAAAGTGCCCGTGGCTCCTGCGGAACCGTCTATACCCCATGGTACTGAAGTGGACCCCAGCATCCTCTAGGACGTATGAGAAATAAAGCAATTTAAGCAATTAATTGGTTCAAGAGTGCATTGAGGATACTGTTTCCTTTGTTCTTCTCTTTCTTTTTCTGTATTGACCTGCTGATTCTGGCAAACTCCCACGAAGTCCTCCTCAGTCGTTGGGTTTTCTGCAATCCCACGAATGGCTCATAAATTGGAAAAAGTCCTCACTGGTTCCGGCTCAGAGCATGGTGCACCTAGGGGCACTCTTGGACACACACAGTGAGTGACTCTTCCTGTCTCCAGACAAAGTCCTGAAGCTTCAGGACAGGACTCAACACGTCATTCGTCGCCCCAGAGTGTCGATACACTTGGCGATGCAAGTCTTTGGCCTGATGGTGTCGTCCTTCGACATGGTGGAGTACGCTCAATTTCACTCTCGTCCTCTGCAACGGTTGATTCTGTCAAAATGGGACAGCCTACCTCATCGGATCAGGTACCAGATGGTCTCGTTGACTCTGGAGGTTTGCCTGTCGCTGTCCTGGTGACTCCAGGACCAGCAATTGTGCAGAGGTCATCGTTCTGGATCCCCAACTGGGTCCTGCTGACAACGGACGCCAGTCTACGGGGATGCGGAGCGGTGTGGGAGCAACACTCGTTTCAGTGTTGTTGGACCAGGGAGGAATCAATCCTCACCGATCAATATTCTGGAACTAAGGGCAGTGTTCAATGCGCTAACCCTTGCCCTGCCTCTAGTATGGAACAGGCCTGTCCAGGTACAGTCAGACAATGCCACCATGGTGGCATACATAAACCATCAAGGTGGCACTCGAAGCCGCATGGCAATGATGGGAGTGCCAAAAATCCTTTGCTGGGCGGAATGTCATCTGCTGGCCATCTTGGCAGTGTTCATTCCGGGCGTTCTACACTGGGAAGTGGACTTTATGTCACCAGGACATTCACTCCAGAGAATGGAGCCTGCATCCAAAATTCTTTCAACTCCTAGTGGACAGATGGTGCCTAACAGATGTGGACCTGATGGCGTCTCGACACAACTACAAGGTTCCGGTCTTTGTATCGCAGACCAGGTATCCTCAGGTAGCATTTGTGGACACACTGGCGGTTCCATGGAACTTTTAGCTGCCTTACATATTTCCTCCGGTGTCGCTCCTGCCCAGGGTATTGCGGAAGTTCAAGCAAGAAAGAGGAATGTTTATCCTAGTCGCTCCGGTGTGGCCCAGACGGCATTGGTTCTCAGACCTGCAGGGTCTGTCGACAGGGCGTCCCCTTCTACTTCCACAGCGTCAGGGCCTCCTCGTGCAGGGCCCTTGTCTCTATCCAGACCTGGCCAGACTGGCTTTGATGGCATGGCTCTTGAAGCATCACTCCTGAGGGCCAAAGGATTTACTGAGGCGGTCATTCAAACTATACTGAAGGCCCGCAAACCGGCCTTTGTCCGGAATTATTACAGGGTTTGGCATACTTATTTTACCTGGTGTGCTGATAAGAACTATGACGCTGGTAGATTTAATACATCCAGAATGCTTGCTTTTCTATAAAGAGGCCTGGACTTAGGTCTTCGTCTGGCCTCCCTCAAGGGTTACATATCTGCCTTGTCGGTGCTGTTTCAGCACAAGATTGCCTCTATACCTGTGTGCATACGTTCACTCTGGTTGTTCTGTTTATTCAGCCTCCCTATGTCCCTCCAGTGGCTCCATGGGATCTGTCTGTTGTGCTGAATGCCCTTCAAGAATCTCCATTTGAACCTCTTGAGTCGGTGGACCTTAAATGGCTCACGGCCAAGGTCCTGTTCTTGCTGGCTATTGCCTCTGCAAGAAGGGTGTTGGACTTAGGAGTCTTGTCCTGTCGTCCACCCTTTCTGATCTTTCACTGTGACCAATCAGTTCTACGAACTCGACACGGTTATTTGCCTAAGGTGGTGTCATCATTTCACATTAACCAAGAGATTGTGGTTCTGGCCTTTATCTCTTTGGACTTGTCAGCCAAAGACTATTCTTTGGATGTGGTAAGGGCTCTTCGTATCTACGTAGAGAGGACTACCTCGATTAGGCGGTCGGATGCCCTTTTTGTCCAGTTTGGTTTTCACAAGCGTGGCTGGCCTGCAAACAAGCAAACCTTGGCTAAATGGAATAGAATGGTGATTGCACAAGCTTATGTGCAGGCTGAACTCCCAGCTCCTGCTGCGATTTAGGCCCATTCTACTTGGTCAGTTGGACCTTCTTGGGCAGGCCTGCCGTGTCGTGTCCGCAGAACAACTGTGCAAGGCGGCTATGTGGTCCTCGGTGAACACATTTCTTAGGTTCTATGCCTTTGATACCTTCACCTCCCAGGATCCTTCTTTGGACGCCAGATTCTCACATCTGCTAAAGCGCGTCACCTCCCTTGAGGAACTGCTTTAGGACATCCCCAATGTTTCCCTGTGGAAACCTGTGTACCCTGCTGCAGAAAAGAAGTGTTATGGTAGACTTACCAAGGTTAACAATTTTTCCGCGAAGTACACAGGGTTCCACAGGGCACCCACCCTGATGCACCTTGCTTCTTTGGGTTGTATGGCATTAACTGCTGGTACCTTCTCCTGTTGAGAGTATGTGGTTCTATGTGATTAACATCTGCCTTCTCTCTTGACTGCTCCTGCATTGGACTGGTTGTCGAGACTGAGCTCTCAGTGCCTGGAGGCAGGGTTATATAGTAGGCATCATGGGACAGGCTAAATCTTTAGCCTGTTGGTGCCTCTGGATCAATATCTACTCCACACCCCCATGTTTCTCTGTGGAACCCTGTGTACTTTGCAGAAAAAGTGTTAACCATGGTAAGTCTACCATAACACTTCTTTTATTTATTCTGTATAAAGAAAAGATGTAAAGGAAACTTCAACTTGATAATTTTGTTATACTTTGCATAACTCTTACATACTGTACAGTATTACAGAACATAAAAATACAATCAGTGAAAATTATACAAATGATGTACCATATGAAAAAATGGTCGGAGCTGGTCATAAGTCACTAAACATGTAGGTCGTTAAGTGAGGTGCATATGTATGTATAGATAGATAGATAGGTGCGTGTGTTTGTGTGTGTGTGGTGGGTACATTCTACTTTTTGGCCACAAGATGTTCTCACGGTTATTTAAAAAAAAAATTGTTTGATAGCCAATTAACATGATGGCGAGATGATTTATAGCCTATATTACTCAGTGAAAACCCCATCAAAATCTGTTCAGTGGTTATTAAGTTTGCCTCGGACATACATACATACATACATACATACATACAAACAAACAATTATGTCCTTTATAATAAACAGCTAACACTACTCCTCACCTCTGTCGAGGAAATTCAAGTGTTTTGCATGTTGGCGGCCACAAGATTTTGATCAAAGGAGCAATTCAAGTATTGCTCCATTCAGGTGTGCACAGCCACTGGCGCTAATATTACTGTTATGTTGTACCGTCATTTTTGATGGACTGGTAACTACGTAGAGTTGTGCTGCAGGCACTATTTGTGTTTTGGTTTTGGTTCTAATTCCCCGCTCGTGTTTTGGTTTTGGATTGGTTTTTTCCAAAACCACCCTTTTGTGTTTTTGATCTGGATGATTATAGAAAAAAACATAAAAACGGCTAAAATCACAGATACTACGGTATTATTAACCTCAATAACATTAATTTCCACTCATTTCCAGTCTATTCTGAACACATCACACCTCACAATATTGTTTTTAGGCCAAAAGGTTGCACCGAGGTGGCTGTATGACTAAGCTAAGCAACACAAGTGTGTGGCACAAACACCTGGCCCATCTAGGAGTGGCACTTAAAAAACTAGGCAACAAACAGCACATCATGCAAAGAAGAAAGAGGTGCAATGAGTTAGCTGTATGACTAAGCTAAGTGACACAAACAATTGGCCCATCTAGGAGTGACACCGCATTGTCAGACAGGAGGGCAGATATAAAAATGGCCCTAAACAACAAGGGCTAAAGGTAATGCCCCTTGTTGATGCCCCCCAGTAGTAATGTCCCCCCGTAGTTTGCCCCCAGTAGATGCCCCTGCTGCATTAAGGAAGAAAAAAACATAATACTTACCGAGCCCCGTTCCCGCTTCCGGCCTGCAGTCTTCCTCCTCCCTGGGCGTCCGCTCCTCAGTCAGCACTATGAGAGAGACATCATGACTGAAGTCTCTCCTATAGCGCACACCGCACAGTGACAGCGCCGGAAGCCGGAGCTCAGTACTGAGCTCCTGCCTCCGGCTGCTGCTGTGCAGGGAGACGGGCGCCCGCTGGTAACACAATCTCAGCGGGCGCCCGTCATCTGCCTGTGCGGCGCCGGCGGCGCGGGGAAAGGGGGGGCGGTGGCCACAAATGACAGGGGGGGCACGGGCCCGAGTGCCCCCCCCTGGATCCGCCACTGCATATACACCAGTGTCGCTGGACATATACGGCAGTATCACTGGACTGGATTTATACGCCAGTACCACTGGAATTATATGGCAGAATCACTGGATTTATACGCCAGTACCACTGGAATTATACGGCAGGATCACTGGAATTATACGGCAGGAACCCTAGAATTATATGGCAGGATCTCTGGATTTATACACCAGTACCACTGGAATTATACGGCAGGATCACTGGATTTATACGCTAGTACCACTGGAATTATATGGCAGGATCACTGGAATTATACGTCAGGATCACTGGATTTATATGTCGGTACCACTGGAATTATACGGCAGGATCACTGGAATTATTCGGCAGGATCAATGAATTTATATGGCAGTACAGCTGGACATATACGACAGTATCAATGGACATATACGGCAGTATCACTGGACTGGATTTATACGTCAGTACCACTGAAATTATACAGCAGGATCACTGGATTTATATGTCAGTACCACTGGAATTATACGCCAGTACCACTGGAATTATACGGCAGGATCACTGGAATTATACGGCAGTACCGCTGGACATATACGGCAGTATCAATGGACATATACGGCAGTATCACTGGACATATACGGCAGTATCACTGGAATTATATGTAAAAGCAAAAGATATTCCCGCACCAGCAAAGATTTTTCCAAATAGTTGTTCTCTTTCCCTTATGACAGATTTAATAAGTGGATTACACACCTTATAATTGTCCGGGAATGCTACCCCTGGTTTAGGAGACTATAGTACAAACACACAGAGAAAGAAGCCTTTTTTGGGGGTGCACCGAGATTCAAATAATTGTAAATTAATATATAACTTTTATTTCTATCATTAAAAAATATATTTTTCAGCCATATGAAATATAAAAAAGTAAGTGAAAGTAAAGTAAGAAAATAGTGAATTTTAAAATTAATTATCTTCCACAGAGACTGCTGCTGCTGTGACAAAGATTCCTCTTGTAATAAAGGCTCAGTGGCCCCTGCTGTTATTGAGATGTTTGTTACATATAATTCTGCTGATTTTCTATGTCTCTATCCAGCAATCACCAGTAATTCTTCTGATCTGTTTTAACCAGACATCTCTAATAAAAAATAAATCGTATCTGGTGTTTCATCTCAATAAAGCTTAATTATTTATGAAAATATATGTCTTTACTGTAGTTTTTATTAATGCACTGAGAGACACTCACTTATTCATATATACTGTTGTTATGCTCTTGTTTTTATTTCACCAATGTGTCTGTCTAGTTTGTTACATTTGTGGCGATTGTCAATTCACAGAAATATGTATTTGATACATTGATACTTAATGCCAGCACCGTTTCCACTCTTTATAGCCCGGGTGTTCAGCTAGATTATCTATGCCTGGCTGTACAGTTATTCATTGATCACAGCACCTAGTATTATCACAATCCTATGTGTGCATAGGATGCCCTGACGAAGCAGCCTCTGTGAAACGTGCGTTGGCGTTTTTCAGAGACTGCTGCTATGCTATGATAATGCTGAGATAATCTGCTGCTAATTTAAATGGAAATATAATGTCATTTACTATGCAATTTATTGTAGTGAACTGATCCATGCTGAGCTGAGTGTTGGCGGGGCGCCGTAGGCGCACGCAAAAAATATAGGGAAAGAAGTGTGGCCACAAAATAATACCAATTCATATAATGGTGCACAGTAGTCTCCATTATTCAAATTACGCCGCACAGTAGCGCCACTACACCAGGTAGAGCCGCTTTTTCACATTACGGCAGACAGCGTCCCCTTTTTATACATTACAGCAGACAGCGTCCCCTTTTTACACATTACGCCAGACAGCGTCCCCTCTTTACACATTATGGCAGACAGCATCCCCTTATCACACATTAAGGCAGACAGCGTCCCCTTTTTTACACATTACGGCATACAGCGTCCCCCTTTACACATTACGGCAGACAGTGTCCCCCTTTTTACACATTACGGCAGACAATGTCCTCTCTTTACACTTTATGGCAGAAAGCGTCCCCTTTTTAAACATTAAGGCAGACAGCGTCCCCTTTTTTACACATTACGGCAGACAGCGTCCCCTTTTTTACACATTACGGCAGACAGCATCCCCCTTTTTACACATGGCAGACAGCATCCCATATAAACATATGTATATATATATATATATATATATATATACACATATACACACTCACACACACATTACATACATAGACACACATAAAGCAACACAGAGAGCCAAAAATTCAAATTTTATAAACCGCAGCATAATAACAAAAACAACATTATAACAGCAGGATGATTTAAACAAAAAATAAAAAATACAGCTAGCTTACTTTTTTTTCTCTGCAGCTGGCAAGCTGCTTGTGACACTCTGCTGGCTGGCTCCACAAACTCTTCTTTCCTGCAGCCTGCGTGCCCAGCCAATGACTGAGCCGTCGCTCAGCTGTCCTGAACTTCTATGCGGCGCTGGAGTCTCTGCTGTTCGGTTGCCAGGGCAACCTACAGAGAGCCGTCGGAGGAGCGCAGTGCCGCAGCTCGGAGGCTCTGACCGCGACCGCCGCCTGCCCAATCACCCGCCGATCAGTGAGCCGCCTCCTCAGGGACTGGCAGTGGGAGCGCAGCCAGGGGGAATATGCGCTCTAACTAGGTGTGCGCTGTGGGCAATGCCTCTTCAGCACACACCTAGTTATGGCGCTGACTGCAATGGACTGTATTTATACAGCAGCAATGGACATATGGCAGCAGAGGATACCACCACTGTGACTGGACTGATGCAGCACAAGACACCACCATTGAACTGATGCAGCACAACACAGCACCACCGAACTGGACTTATACAGCAACACTGGACATATGGCAGCAGAGGACACCACCACTGTGACTGGGCTGATGCAGCACAATACACCACCACCGGACTGATGCAGCACAACACAGCCCCACTGGACTGGACTTATACAGCAGCACTGGACATATGGCAGCAGAGGACACAACCACTGTGACTGGACTGATGCAGCACTAGACACTAACACTGAACTGATGCAGGACACTGAGGACGGAGACACGTCCTCTCTCGACAATCTCCAATGCCGGAGTGAAAATGGCGGTGACGCGCGGCTCCTTATATGGAATCCAAACCCCACGGGAATCCAACAGCGGGATGATGACATTTTGCCTCGTTCTGGTTTCCGAGTCATGCGGGAAAACCCGAGCCTGACTCGGATCTGGACTCGGGCAGTGAAGTCCGGTAGGGTTCGGTTCTAAGGGAACCAAACCCACTCATCTCTAGTAACTAGTATATATACACGCATTAATTTGTACCCTTTATATGCAGTTCTTTTTGAAGAGAATCTTTTTTTGACTTGGACTTATTTAATTCACTCACATTGAAAATAAAATCTATTTTTTAGTGATGTGCACCGGAAATTTTTTGGGTTTTGTGTTTTGGTTTTGGATTCGGTTCCGTGGCCGTGTTTTGGATTCGGACGCGTTTTGGCAAAACCTCCCTGAAAAATTTTTGTCGGATTCGGGTGTGTTTTAGATTCGGGTGTTTTTTTTACAAAAAACCCTCAAAAACAGCTTAAATCATAGAATTTGGGGGTCATTTTGATCCCATAGTATTATTAACCTCAACAACCATAATTTCCACTCATTTCCAGTCTATTCTGAACACCTCACAATATTATTTTTAGTCATAAAATTTGCACCGAGGTCGCTGGATGGCTAAGCTAAGTGACCCAAGTGGCCGACACAAACACCTGGCCCATCTAGGAGTGGCACTGCAGTGTCAGACAGGATGGCAGATTTAAAAAATAGTCCCCAAGCAGCACATGATGCAAAGAAAAAGAGGTGCACCAAGGTCGCTGGATGGCTAAGCTAAGCGACCCAAGTGGCCGACACAAACACCTGGCCCATCTAGGAGTGGCACTGCAGTTTTCTAGTGAGAGGATGAGTGCTTCCATCCTCATGTGAATCTGAACAACTAGCCATGAACATAGGCCAGGGCCTCAGCCGTTCCTTGCCACTCCGTGTCGTAAATGGCATATTGGCAAGTTTACGCTTCTCATCAGACGCTTTTAATTTTGATTTTTGGATCATTTTACAGAACTTTTGTAGTATACTTGACGACACAGAGGTAGAGCAGTGGACTACTGTACCGTACTGCTACATATATACTGGTGGTCAACAAAATTCTGCACTGTCCTCCTACTATATACTGCGCACAACTAAAATGCAGCACAGGTATGGATGCATAGCATACTTGACGACACAGAGGTAGAGCAGTGGACTACTGTACCGTACTGCTATATATATATATATATATATATATATATAGCAACAGTAAGGGATGGTACGGCACTCCAAGCGTCTAAATAATTCAGTCTTATAGCAGCATAATGAAAGACAACGTTTCAGTGCTTTTATTGTAGCACTTTCGTCAGGTCAGCATATGAACAAATGAACAAGAACCTACCTTTATAGCAGCCCAAAATCACCCAGTGACTGGCGTCTTCCGGGAGGCGGATCACCCGCCCGCTCCGGCCGGCGCTCAAGCAATGACGTGCACCTAGGCTCCGTCATCATTGTGCTCCCCATCACCAAGGTAACGGAATACAAGCTGTTGAGATATAATGGAGTGCTAAGCAAGAGCTACATCATGTAATCCATTATATAAACTGGTATACCACAGACTAGCACCCATACAATATAGTAAAACTTTTTAACTGCATGCCATAAATACACATATCGATTAGCCTATACAGGACAAATACCTATTTGATTTTACCCTGACAGTGTTAGCAGGTACTAATCCAAAAATGACAATAGTGCCAAGATTGTATATCAGTATTAAATAATGATGGAACAGCTGAAACACTAAAAAGGTAATAACCCTAAAAAAAGCATCCGAGGCCAATGTGATCATTCAGGCCTCTCGGATGCACTGTATCCAATCTATGAATCCATTGAGATTCCAGTTGCAACAATCGTCTGCCACGATCCCCTCCTCTGGGCAAAGGTTGAACCTGATCGATCATTCTATAACGTAATGACACCAGAGAGTGGCGAGCCTGACTGAAGTGTCTGGCCACCGGTTGTTCACTATCCCCCTTCACAATCGCGGTCTTAATTGCTGACCTGTGGGCTGCCATACGTTCCTTGAACATACGTTCGGTCTTACCGACGTATGACAGCCCACAGGGGCATATCAGTTGGTACACCACAAATTTCGATGAACACGTGAATCGGTATTTGATATAAAATGTATGGCCAGAATGTGGATGCTGGAAAGTCTCTCCAGCAATCAAGAACTGGCATGTGGTACAAGTGCACCTAAAACAGCCCTTCTTTAAACCCAGTCTTACTTCTGATCTAGGGGAACGAGATGTAATATCAGTGTGAACCAAGATATCCCTGAGGTTCTTGCCTCGTTTGTAGCATGACATTAATTTGGTATCTGCAAGTTTTAGTTCTGGATCACTTTGGACTAGTATCCTCTATGGTGTATGTCAATTTCAATAGGCAGATCCACCCGGTGAAATTGACATACACCATAGAGGATACTAGTATCAACTATCTTGATGTCAACATCACCTTGGAGGCAGGGTATATTCAAACATCCATATTCTCAAAACTGACAGATCGGAACAACCTTTTACATTATGCCGGTTTCCATCCAATACCTCTTAAACACGGGCTGCCATATTCACAGTTTGTACGTGTCAGACGTATCACGTCTGACCCTGTTCTGGCAGAGACCCAAATGAATCAGATGATGTCAAAATTCATTGAGAGAGGGTATCATATTGATTCTCTAGAACAAGCAAAAAATAGGGCCCTTAATTTAGACAGAGCAGATACCAAATTAATGTCGTGCTACAAACGAGGCAAGAACCTCAGGGATATCTTGGTTCGCACTGATATTACATCTCGTTCCCCTAGATCAGAAGTAAGACTGGGTTTAAAGAAGGGCTGTTTTAGGTGCACTTGTACCACATGCCAGTTCTTGATTGCTGGAGAGACTTTCCAGCATCCACATTCTGGCCGTACATTTTATATCAAATACCGATTCACGTGTTCATCGAAATTTGTGGTGTACCAACTGATATGCCCCTGTGGGCTGTCATACGTCGGTAAGACCGAACGTATGTTCAAGGAACGTATGGCAGCCCACAGGTCAGCAATTAAGACCGCGATTGTGAAGGGGCATAGTGAACAACCGGTGGCCAGACACTTCAGTCAGGCTCGCCACCCTCTGGTGTCATTACGTTTATAGAATGATCGATCAGGTTCAACCTTTGCCCAGAGGAGGGGATCGTGGCAGATGATTGTTGCAACTGGAATCTCAATGGATTCATAGATTGGATACAGTGCATCCGAGAGGCCTGAATGATCACATTGGCCTTGGATGCTTTTTTTAGGGTTATTACCTTTTTAGTGTTTCAGCTGTTCCATCATTATTTAATACTGATATACAATCTTGGCACTATTGTAATTTTTGGATTAGTTCCTGCTAACACTGTCAGGGTAAAATCAAATAGGTATTTGTCCTGTATAGGCTAATCGATATGTGTATTTATGGCATGCAGTTAAAAAGTTTTACTATATTGTATGGGTGCTAGTCTGTGGTATACCAGTTTATATAATGGATTACATGATGTAGCTCTTGCTTAGCACTCCATTATATCTCAACAGCTTGTATTCCGTTACCTTGGTGATGGGGAGCACAATGATGACGGAGCCTAGGTGCACGTCATCGCTTGAGCGCCGGCCGGAGCGGGCGGGTGATCCGCCTCCCGGAAGACGCCAGTCACTGGGTGATTTTGGGCTGCTATAAAGGTATGTTCTTGTTCATTTGTTCATATGCTGACCTGACGAAAGTGCTACAATAAAAGCACTGAAACGTTGTCTTTCATTATGCTGCTATAAGACTGAATTATTTAGACGCTTGGAGTGCCGTACCATCCCTTACTGTTGCTGTCACTTCCTCGTTCGGGCACCCGGCGCACAATTACCATCGACAGGAGAGCCGAACCATCCTCTGTATGTATATGTATATATATATATATATATATATATATATATAGAATAGCTGGTGTTTGGCACTCCTAGTTCAAACGCTTAGCTGCAGCCGGTGCCATCATAAATGGATAAATACACAGGACAAGGATGCGGCACTCTAGGCTTAAGTAATCCACAGCAAGATTTGTAGTTTGCAACGTTTCAGTAGACCAACCTACTGTCGTCAGGCTTTAATGACAAATAAGAATAAGTACATACCTTTATAGTAACACCATTGTGCATTCCCGCCAGCTCGTCCCGGGACCACACACCCGCCGAGCCGCGCAGGCTGTGACGTCGTCATTGCTTGACGGCGCCGTGTGACGTACCCATCACCATGACTACCAAATAAACAGTGCAGAAAGAAGCTGTGCGTCCTAAAACAATACAGACCACATCAAATCATTAAATACATAGCGGACGTAACCACATTATTTTAGATAACTCAAGAATTTAGATACAAATCGTAAACAGACCTTAACAATTAAGTCATTTCAGGAAGCAAGTGTAAGAAATTGATTCATTTAGACCTCGCGGGTGTATTACCCCGAAGCGGAGAATCCATTTAGTTTCAAGTTGTAATAGTTTAGCACCTCTATTGCCTCCTCTCAAATCTACCGGGATATGGTCTATCATCCTATACCTTATACTATGTATTGGGTGTTTAAAATGCACAAAGTGCCTGGCTACCGGCTGCTCACTATTGCCCGTGTCTAGGGCATTACGAATGGCAGACCGATGTGCGGACATTCGCTCTTTGAACTTTCGTTCGGTCTTGCCGATATAGCTCAAGCCGCAGGGACATATAATTTGATAAATTACATAATTGGAATTACATGTCAATTGATGTCGAATGGAGATTTTTTTGTCCTGTTTGAGAGTGATTAAAACTATCTCCTGTAAGGAGATACTGACACGTTACACAGGAACATTTGATATTACCAAGCTTAATACTAGTAGATAGGAATGATTTTACTACAGGTTCTCTTTTTTATTTAGCTATATCTGTTTTTACTAGCAAATCACAAAGGTTTTTTCCTCGTGAATAGCACGGCATTAGATTAGTATCTCTCAAGTAAAGATTTTCATCTGAAGTAATAATTGGCCAGTGCTTTTTAGTTATTGAATTAATCTGGGGTGATTTTACATGAAATTTGTTCACCCATGGTAACACTGTTTTACCCCTCCTCGCTTTTGTCATACTAGAGAGAAGACTCTCTCGATCCAGGGCCATTACCTTATTTTTAGAGCACAACAGCGCTTTCAATGAATAGCCTCTACCTATCAGTTTGTCAATAAGAGAATCAATCTGTGATTCGGCTACCTCCTTATTACTGTTTATACGCCTAATCCTTATCATCTGAGAATAGGGTAAACCTCTCAGCATAGATTTCGGATGGCAGCTATTTGCATGTAAAAGCTGTTGTTTGTCCGTTGGTTTTACAAAGAGTGTAGTGGTCAAAGTCGAATCATTAATCTGAATTTGTACATCCAGGAAGCTGATAACATTCTGATTCATACTGTAGGTGAATTTGATGGGTCCTTCTGTGGCATTATAGTCGGTTAACATATTTTCCAGCACTGTGTGGTTACCTTTCCACAGGATGATAAGATCATCTATATATCTATTAAATAACAGCGCTTGGGAGGAGAATAGAGGACTGTTGTAAAACAAATCCTCCTCTACTCCAAACATAACTATATTTGCGTAGACTGGCGCCACAGAAGAACCCATCGCACACCCCTGTGTTTGCAAGTAAAATTGTTTATCATATAAGAAAAAAATCATGGTCAAAATCAATTCAAGCAGTTGTAATATCACATCGATTTTAGCTGGATTAAAGACTTTTTTTCTCTCTAAAAATCTTTTCACCGCCACCAGACCGAACTGGTGCGGAATTGATGTATACAGACTAACTACATCTACAGCAACCAACCATGTATCTTTAGAAACAGTAGTTACCTTTTTCAGATTATTTAACAAACTCGTTGTGTCTAAAAGAAAACTTGGTTCATCGCGTATAAGGGGTTGTAGCCACGCATCTAATAGACAGGCTGAAGGTTGCAGCAATGAACCCTAGCTGACACTATGGGGCGGCCTGGTGGAGGGTTTAAACCTTTATGGATTTTTGGAATTAAATAAAAAACCGGTACTAATGGGTGCTCTGGTACTAAAATATTGAATAGATCATCTGTAATTAAATTCACTACTAAGGCTTGTTGTAAAATTGCTTGGAGTCTTCTCTTACAAAGACCTGTTGGATTAGATTGTAATTTAGTATAAATTTGAGTGTCAGAAAGTTGTCTAAGGGCCTCTTTGTTGTAATCAGAAAAGTCCTGTAGGACAATGGCCCCTCCCTTATCCGCTGAACGGATAATTAGATTATGATTATTAGAAAGGGATTGTAGTGCCTCTCTTTCTTGTAAAGTGAGATTCGGATGACAGGAGGCCCCATTCTTAGTGGCTGCCCCCACATCCTGTTCTAATAACCTCATAAACGTTTTGATACTAGGGTTATACGAAATCGGCTCAAAGGCCGATTTGGGAAGAAAAGGTTTTAACTGTATAGGGACTGGTACTTTCTCCACTGGTTTGTAATCAGGATTATTTTTAAAGTGTTCTTTCAGCTTAATCTTCCTTTGTAATGAATGTTTTTCAATGTTTAATTGCAGAGGGTCAAACGGAACGGATGGAACAAAGGACAAGCCTTTATTCAATAACTTTATTTCCGTAGATGATAATTCATATGAAGATAAGTTCACTACGTTGTCTTTTTGATTGTCGGCGGACGTCCTGCTCTTCCTCTGCCTTTCGTTTTGGCCACTTCTCCTGGTGCGCCATCTTTGCCTTGATTTCTCACACCTCTTGAATTGATTTTGACCATGAATTTTTTCTTATATGATAAACAATTTTACTTGCAAACACAGGGGTGTGCAATGGGTTCTTCTGTGGCGCCAGTCTACGCAAATATAGTTATGTTTGGAGTAGAGGAGGATTTGTTTTACAACAGTCCTCTATTCTCCTCCCAAGCGCTGTTATTTAATAGATATATAGATGATCTTATCATCCTGTGGAAAGGTAACCACACAGTGCTGGAAAATATGTTAACCGACTATAATGCCACAGAAGGACCCATCAAATTCACCTACAGTATGAATCAGAATGTTATCAGCTTCCTGGATGTACAAATTCAGATTAATGATTCGACTTTGACCACTACACTCTTTGTAAAACCAACGGACAAACAACAGCTTTTACATAGTGATGAGCGGGTTCGGTTTCTCGGAAACCGAACCCCCCCGAACTTCACGCTTTTTACACGGGTCCGAGGCAGACTCGGATATCCCGCCTTGCTCGGCTAACCCGAGCGCGCCCGAACGTCATCATCCCGCTGTCGGATTCTCGCGAGGCTCGTATTCTATCGCGAGACTCGGATTCTATATAAGGAGCCGCGCGTCGCCGCCATTTTCACACGTGCATTGAGATTGATAGGGAGAGGACGTGGCTGGCGTCCTCTCCGTTTAGATAGAGAGTGAGACACTTGATTTACTGGAGCATTAGGAGTACTCAGAGAGTGCAGAGTTTTGCTGATAGTTATACTAGTGGTGACCACCAGTTTTATTTATTATTTAATATAATCCGTTCTCTGCCTGAAAAAAAACGATACACAGTCACATACCATATCTGTGCTCAGCCTCAGTGTGCTGCATGATAATATCATCTATGTATATCTGACTGTGCTGAGTAGTGCTCACTGCTCACACAGCTTAATTGTGGGGGAGACTGGGGAGCAGTTATAGCAGGAGTACATATTTAACAGTGCACACTTTTGCTGCCAGAGTGCCAGTGTGACTGACCAGCAGTGACCACCAGTATATTGTCTGCCTGAAAAAGTGAAACACTCGTGTGGTGTTTTTTTTTTTTTATTCTATAAACGCATTCTGCTGACAGTGTCCAGCAGGTCCGTCATTCATTATATTTCTATCTTCTTCATACTAGTAGTTTAGGAGTCTGCAGTGCTGACAGTGTCCAGCAGGTCCGTCATTATATAATATATACCTGTCCTGCAGTAGTGATATATATATATTTTTTATATCATTATCATCCAGTCTATACTAGCAGACGCAGTACGGTAGTCCACGGCTGTAGCTACCTCTGTGTCGGCAGTCGCTCGTCCATAATTGTATACCTACCTGTGGTGGGTTTTTTTTTCTATCTTCTTCATACTAGTAGTTTAGGAGTCTGCAGTGCTGACAGTGTCCAGCAGGTCCGTCATTATATAATATATACCTGTCCTGCAGTAGTGATATATATATATATATATATATATATATATATATATATATATATATATTTTTTTTATATCATTATCATCCAGTCTATACTAGCAGACGCAGTACGGTAGTCCACGGCTGTAGCTACCTCTGTGTCGGCAGTCGCTCGTCCATAATTGTATACCTACCTGTGGTGGTTTTTTTTTTCTTTCTTCTTCATACTAGTAGTTTAGGAGTCTGCAGTGCTGACAGTGTCCAGCAGGTCCGTCATTATATAATATATACCTGTCCTGCAGTAGTGATATATATATATATATATATTTTTTTTTTTTTTTTATATCATTATCATCCAGTCTATACTAGCAGACGCAGTACGGTAGTCCACGGCTGTAGCTACCTCTGTGTCGGCACTGGCAGTCGCTCGTCCATAATTGTATACCTACCTGTGGTGGGGTTTTTTTTTTCTATCTTCTTCATACTAGTAGTTTAGGAGTCTGCAGTGCTGACAGTGTCCAGCAGGTCCGTCATTACACAATATATACCTGTCCTGCAGTAGTGATATATATATATTTTTTATATCATTATCATCCAGTCTATACTAGCAGACGCAGTACGGTAGTCCACGGCTGTAGCTACCTCTGTGTCGGCAGTCGCTCGTCCATAATTGTATACCTACCTGTGGTGGTTTTTTTTTTCTATCTTCTTCATACTAGTAGTTTAGGAGTCTGCAGTGCTGACAGTGTCCAGCAGGTCCGTCATTATACAATATATACCTGTCCTGCAGTAGTGATATATATATATTTTTTATATCATTATCATCCAGTCTATACTAGCAGACGCAGTACGGTAGTCCACGGCTGTAGCTACCTCTGTGTCGGCACTGGCAGTCGCTCGTCCATAATTGTATACCTACCTGTGGTGGTTTTTTTTTTTTCTATCTTCTTCATACTAGTAGTTTAGGAGTCTGCAGTGCTGACAGTGTCCAGCAGGTCCGTCATTATATAATATATACCTGTCCTGCAGTAGTGATATATATATATATATATTTTTTTTTTTATATCATTATCATCCAGTCTATACTAGCAGACGCAGTACGGTAGTCCACGGCTGTAGCTACCTCTGTGTCGGCACTGGCAGTCGCTCGTCCATAATTGTATACCTACCTGTGGTGGTTTTTTTTTTCTATCTTCTTCATACTAGTAGTTTAGGAGTCTGCAGTGCTGACAGTGTCCAGCAGGTCCGTCATTACACAATATATACCTGTCCTGCAGTAGTGATATATATATATTTTTTATATCATTATCATCCAGTCTATACTAGCAGACGCAGTATGGTAGTCCACGGCTGTAGCTACCTCTGTGTCGGCAGTCGCTCGTCCATAATTGTATACCTACCTGTGGTGGTTTTTTTTTTCTATCTTCTTCATACTAGTAGTTTAGGAGTCTGCAGTGCTGACAGTGTCCAGCAGGTCCGTCATTATACAATATATACCTGTCCTGCAGTAGTGATATATATATATTTTTTATATCATTATCATCCAGTCTATACTAGCAGACGCAGTACGGTAGTCCACGGCTGTAGCTACCTCTGTGTCGGCACTGGCAGTCGCTCGTCCATAATTGTATACCTACCTGTGGTGGTTTTTTTTTTTTCTATCTTCTTCATACTAGTAGTTTAGGAGTCTGCAGTGCTGACAGTGTCCAGCAGGTCCATCATTATACAATATATACCTGTCCTGCAGTAGTGATATATATATATTTTTTTATATCATTATCATCCAGTCTATACTAGCAGACGCAGTACGGTAGTCCACGGCTGTAGCTACCTCTGTGTCGGCACTGGCAGTCGCTCGTCCATAATTGTATACCTACCTGTGGTGGGTTTTTTTTTTCTATCTTCTTCATACTAGTAGTTTAGGAGTCTGCAGTGCTGACAGTGTCCAGCAGGTCCGTCATTATACAATATATACCTGTCCTGCAGTAGTGATATATATATATTTTTTATATCATTATCATCCAGTCTATACTAGCAGACGCAGTACGGTAGTCCACGGCTGTAGCTACCTCTGTGTCGGCAGTCGCTCGTCATCCATAAGTATACTAGTATCCATCCATCTCCATTGTTTACCTGAGGTGCCTTTTAGTTGTGCCTATTAAAATATGGAGAACAAAAATGTTGAGGTTCCAAAAATAGGGAAAGATCAAGATCCACTTCCACCTCGTGCTGAAGCTGCTGCCACTAGTCATGGCCGAGACGATGAAATGCCATCAACGTCGTCTGCCAAGGCCGATGCCCAATGTCATAGTACAGAGCATGTAAAATCCAAAACACCAAATATCAGTAAAAAAAGGACTCAAAAATCTAAAATAAAATCGTCGGAGGAGAAGCGTAAACTTGCCAATATGCCATTTACCACACGGAGTGGCAAGGAACGGCTGAGGCCCTGGCCTATGTTCATGGCTAGTGGTTCAGCTTCACATGAGGATGGAAGCACTCAGCCTCTCGCTAGAAAAATGAAAAGACTTAAGCTGGCAAAAGCACAGCAAAGAACTGTGCGGTCTTCGAAATCACAAATCCACAAGGAGAGTCCAATTGTGTCGGTTGCGATGCCTGACCTTCCCAACACTGGACGTGAAGAGCATGCGCCTTCCACCATTTGCACGCCCCCTGCAAGTGCTGGAAGGAGCACCCGCAGTCCAGTTCCTGATAGTCAGATTGAAGATGTCAGTGTTGAAGTACACCAGGATGAGGAGGTTATGGGTGTTGCTGGCGCTGGGGAGGAAATTGACCAGGAGGATTCTGATGGTGAGGTGGTTTGTTTAAGTCAGGCACCCGGGGAGACACCTGTTGTCCGTGGGAGGAATATGGCCATTGACATGCCTGGTGAAAATACCAAAAAAATCAGCTCTTCAGTGTGGAAGTATTTCAACAGAAATGCGGACAACATTTGTCAAGCCGTGTGTTGCCTTTGTCAAGCTGTAATAAGTAGGGGTAAGGACGTTAACCACCTCGGAACATCCTCCCTTATACGTCACCTGCAGCGCATTCATCATAAGTCAGTGACAAGTTCAAAAACTTTGGGCGACAGCGGAAGCAGTCCACTGACCAGTAAATCCCTTCCTCTTGTAACCAAGCTCACGCAAACCACCCCACCAACTCCCTCAGTGTCAATTTCCTCCTTCCCCAGGAATGCCAATAGTCCTGCAGGCCATGTCACTGGCAATTCTGACGAGTCCTCTCCTGCCTGGGATTCCTCCGATGCATCCTTGCATGTAACGCCTACTGCTGCTGGCGCTGCTGTTGTTGCTGCTGGGAGTCGATGGTCATCCCAGAGGGGAAGTCGTAAGACCACTTTTACTACTTCCACCAAGCAATTGACTGTCCAACAGTCCTTTGCGAGGAAGATGAAATATCACAGCAGTCATCCTGCTGCAAAGCGGATAACTGAGGCCCTGGCATCCTGGGCGGTGAGAAACGTGGTTCCGGTATCCATCATTACTGCAGAGCCAACTAGAGACTTGTTGGAGGTACTGTGTCCCCAGTACCAAATACCATCTAGGTTCCATTTCTCTAGGCAGGCGATACTGAAAATGTACACAGACCTCAGAAAAAGACTCACCAGTGTCCTAAAAAATGCAGTTGTACCCAATGTCCACTTAACCACGGACATGTGGACAAGTGGAGCAGGGGCAGACTCAGGACTATATGACTGTGACAGCCCACTGGGTAGATGTATTGATTCCCGCCGCAAGAACAGCAGCGGCGGCACCAGTAGCAGCATCTCGCAAACGCCAACTCTTTCCTAGGCAGGCTACGCTTTGTATCACCGCTTTCCAGAATACGCACACAGCTGAAAACCTCTTACGGCAACTGAGGAAGATCATCGCAGAATGGCTTACCCCAATTGGACTCTCCTGTGGATTTGTGGCATCGGACAACGCCAGCAATATTGTGTGTGCATTAAATCTGGGCAAATTCCAGCACGTCCCATGTTTTGCACATACCTTGAATTTGGTGGTGCAGAATTATTTAAAAAACGAGAGGGGCGTGCAAGAGATGCTGTCGGTGGCCAGAAGAATTGCGGCACACTTTCGGCGTACAGGCACCACGTACAGAAGACTGGAGCACCACCAAAAACGCCTGAACCTGCCCTGCCATCATCTGAAGCAAGAAGTGGTAACGAGGTGGAATTCAACCCTCTATATGCTTCAGAGGTTGGAGGAGCAGCAAAAGGCCATTCAAGCCTATACAACTGAGCACGATATAGGAGGTGGAATGCACCTGTCTCAAGCGCAGTGGAGAATGATTTCAACGTTGTGCAAGGTTCTGCAACCTTTTGAACTTGCCACACGTGAAGTCAGTTCAGACACTGCCAGCCTGAGTCAGGTCATTCCCCTCATCAGGCTTTTGCAGAAGAAGCTGGAGACATTGAAGGAGGAGCTAACACAGAGCGATTCCGCTAGGCATGTGGGACTTGTGGATGGAGCCCTTAATTCGCTTAACAAGGATTCACGGGTGGTCAATCTGTTGAAATCAGAGCACTACATTTTGGCCACCGTGCTCGATCCTAGATTTAAAACCTACCTTGGATCTCTCTTTCCGGCAGACACAAGTCTGCTGGGGTTCAAAGAACTGCTGGTGAGAAAATTGTCAAGTCAAGCGGAACGCGACCTGTCAACATCTCCTCCTTCACATTCTCCCGCAACTGGGGGTGCGAGGAAAAGGCTCAGAATTCCGAGCCCACCCGCTGGCGGTGATGCAGGGCAGTCTGGAGCGACTGCTGATGCTGACATCTGGTCCGGACTGAAGGACCTGACAACGATTACGGACATGTCGTCTACTGTCACTGCATATGATTCTCTCCCCATTGAAAGAATGGTGGAGGATTATATGAGTGACCGCATCCAAGTAGGCACGTCAGACAGTCCGTACTTATACTGGCAGGAAAAAGAGGCAATTTGGAGGCCCTTGCACAAACTGGCTTTATTCTACCTAAGTTGCCCTCCCACAAGTGTGTACTCCGAAAGAGTGTTTAGTGCCGCCGCTCACCTTGTCAGCAATCGGCGTACGAGGTTACATCCAGAAAATGTGGAGAAGATGATGTTCATTAAAATGAATTATAATCAATTCCTCCGTGGAGACATTCACCAGCAGCAATTGCCTCCACAAAGTACACAGGGAGCTGAGATGGTGGATTCCAGTGGGGACGAATTGATAATCTGTGAGGAGGGGGATGTACACGGTGATATATCGGAGGATGATGATGAGGTGGACATCTTGCCTCTGTAGAGCCAGTTTGTGCAAGGAGAGATTAATTGCTTCTTTTTTGGTGGGGGTCCAAACCAACCCGTCATTTCAGTCACAGTCGTGTGGCAGACCCTGTCACTGAAATGATGGGTTCGTTAAAGTGTGCATGTCCTGTTTATACAACATAAGGGTGGGTTGGAGGGCCCAAGGACAATTCTATCTTGCACCTCTTTTTTCTTTCATTTTTCTTTGCGTCATGTGCTGTTTGGGGAGTAGTTTTTGGAAGGGCCATCCTGCGTGACACTGCAGTGCCACTCCTAGATGGGCCAGGTGTTTGTGTCGGCCACTTGGGTCGCTTATCTCTTAGTCACACAGCTACCTCATTGCGCCTCTTTTTTTCTTTGCGTCATGTGCTGTTTGGGGGGTGTTTTTTGGAAGGGCCATCCTGCGTGACACTGCAGTGCCACTCCTAGATGGGCCAGGTGTTTGTGTCGGCCACTAGGGTCGCTTAGCTTACTCACACAGCTACCTCATTGCGCCTCTTTTTTTTCTTCTTTGCGTCATGTGCTGTTTGGGGGGTGTTTTTTGGAAGGGCCATCCTGCGTGACACTGCAGTGCCACTCCTAGATGGGCCAGGTGTTTGTGTCGGCCACTTGGGTCGCTGAGCTTAGTCATCCAGCGACCTCGGTGCAAATTTTAGGACTAAAAATAATATTGTGAGGTGTGAGGTGTTCAGAATAGACTGAAAATGAGTGGAAATTATGGTTATTGAGGTTAATAATACTTTGGGATCAAAATGACCCCCAAATTCTATGATTTAAGCTGTTTTTTAGGGTTTTTTAAAAAAAACACCCGAATCCAAAACACACCCGAATCCGACAAAAAAAATTCGGTGAGGTTTTGCCAAAACGCGTTCGAACCCAAAACACGGCCGCGGAACCGAACCCAAAACCAAAACACAAAACCCGAAAAATTTCCGGTGCTCATCACTAGTTTTACATGCAAATAGCTGCCATCCGAAATCTATGCTGAGAGGTTTACCCTATTCTCAGATGATAAGGATTAGGCGTATAAACAGTAATAGGGAGGTAGCCGAATCACAGATTGATTCTCTTATTGACAAACTGATAGGTAGAGGCTATTCATTGAAAGCGCTGTTGTGCTCTAAAAATAAGGTAATGGCCCTGGATAGAGAGAGTCTTCTCTCTAGTATGACAAAAGCGAGGAGGGGTAAAACAGTGTTACCATGGGTGAACAAATTTCATGTAAAATCACCCCAGATTAATTCAATAACTAAAAAGCACTGGTCAATTATTACTTCAGATGAAAATCTGAACTTGAGAGATACTAATCTAATGCCGTGCTATTCACGAGGAAAAAACCTTCGTGATTTGCTAGTAAAAACAGATATAGCTAAATTAAAAAGAGAACCTGTAGTAAAATCATTCCTATCTACTAGTATTAAGCTTGGTAATATCAAATGTTCCTGTGTAACGTGTCAGTATCTCCTTACAGGAGATAGTTTTAATCACCCTCAAACAGGACAAAAAATCTCCATTCGACATCAATTGACATGTAATTCCAATTATGTAATTTATCAAATTATATGTCCCTGCGGCTTGAGCTATATCGGCAAGACCGAACGAAAGTTCAAAGAGCGAATGTCCGCACATCGGTCTGCCATTCGTAATGCCCTAGACACGGGCAATAGTGAGCAGCCGGTAGCCAGGCACTTTGTGCATTTTAAACACCCAATACATAGTATAAGGTATAGGATGATAGACCATATCCCGGTAGATTTGAGAGGAGGCAATAGAGGTGCTAAACTATTACAACTTGAAACTAAATGGATTCTCCGCCTCGGGGTAATACACCCGCGAGGTCTAAATGAATCAATTTCTTACACTTGCTTCCTGAAATGACTTAATTGTTAAGGTCTGTTTACGATTTGTATCTAAATTCTTGAGTTATCTAAAATAATGTGGTTACGTCCGCTATGTATTTAATGATTTGATGTGGTCTGTATTGTTTTAGGACGCACAGCTTCTTTCTGCACTGTTTATTTGGTAGTCATGGTGATGGGTACGTCACACGGCGCCGTCAAGCAATGACGACGTCACAGCCTGCGCGGCTCGGCGGGTGTGTGGTCCCGGGACGAGCTGGCGGGAATGCACAATGGTGTTACTATAAAGGTATGTACTTATTCTTATTTGTCATTAAAGCCTGACGACAGTAGGTTGGTCTACTGAAACGTTGCAAACTACAAATCTTGCTGTGGATTTCTTAAGCCTAGAGTGCCGCATCCTTGTCCTGTGTGTATATGTATATATATATATATATATATATATATATATACTGGTGGTCAGCAAAATTCTGCACTGTCCTCCTACTATATACTACGCACAACTAAAATGCAGCACAGGTATGGATGCATAGTATACTTGACGACACAGAGGTAGAGCAGTGGACTACTGTACCATACTGCTATATATATATATACTGGTGGTCACAGCAAAATTCTGCACTGTCCTCCTACTATATACTACAATGCAGCACAGATATGGAGTGTTTTCAGGCAGAGAACGTAGATGTTTGCAGCACACTGAGCACAGATATTTGCAGCACACTGAGCAGAGATATTTGCAGCACACTGAACACAGAAACTGAGAGAACGCAGCCACGTCCTCTCGCTATCATCTCCAAAGCACGAGTGAAAATGGCGGCGACGCGCGGCTCCTTATATAGAATGCGAATCTCGCGAGAATCCATCAGCGGGATGATGACGTTCGGACGCGCTCGGGTTAACCGAGCAAGGCGGGAGGATCCGAGGCTGCCTCAGAACCGTGTAAAATGGGTGAAGTTCGGGGGGGTTCGGATCCCGAGGAACCGAATCCGCTCATCACTAATTTCAATATGTCAGTCTTCCTGCAAAGTGATATAGAGGCATTACCTGACTACTCTGTGTGCACTTCACTTACAGTGCATCCGGAAAGTAATTACAGCGCTTCACTTTTTCCACATTTTGTAACATGGAATAATAGGATTTTAATTACCTACCGGTAAATCCTTTTCTCGTAGTCCGTAGAGGATGCTGGGGTCCATATTAGTACCATGGGGTATAGACAGGTTCACTAGGTGCCATTGGCACTTTAAGAGTTTGAGAGAGTGGGCTGGCTCCTCCCTCTATGCCCCTCCTACCAGACTCAGTCTAGAAACTGTGCCCGTGGAGACGGAGATCTTCAAGAGAAGGATTTAACACAGATAGTGGCGAGATTCACACTAGATCACACACAAGGCAAACCAAGCTAACTAGCTTGATAGATCAGCAACGGCTGAACAAGATTACTTACCAAGTAACAAAACAGTACTTACCAAGAACTAAGCAGTACTGAACTAAATAACCACTGTAGGATCACGAAGCGCTGGGCGGGCGCCCAGCATCCTCTACGGTCTACGAGAAAAGTTTTTACTGGTAGGTAATTAAAATCCTATTTTCTCTTATGACATAGAGGACGATGGGATTCACATTAGTAGCATGGGGATGTACCAAAGCTCCTGCAGAACCACTTGACTAAACTTTAGGTCCTCAGAGGCCAAAGTATCGAACTTGTAGAACTTTGTGAACGTGTTCGAACCCGACCAAGTAGCTGCCCGGCAGAGTTGTAATGCCAAGACACGCCGGGCAGCCACCCAGGAAGAACCCACCTTACGAGTAGAGTGGGCCTTAACAGACGTAGGACTATCGGTTCACTATCCAGCATGCATATTCTACAGCAGGCTTGCCATAAGCCTGCTGTAGAATATGCATGCTGGATAGTGAACCTGATCCAGCGAGATATCGTCTACTTAGAAGCAGGACACCCAATTTTCTTGGGATCATACAGGACAAACAGAGAGTCCGACTTTCTGTGACAAGCAGTCCTCATTACATAGATCTTTAGAGCCCTTACAACATCCAAGAACTTTTATGAAATTGAGGAGTCAGTCGCAACTGGCACCACAATAGGCTGGTTGATATGAAATACCGACACAACCTTCGGAAGAAACTGCTGACGTGTCCGCTGCTCAGCTATATCTTCATGGAAGATCAAGTATGGGCTTTTACATTACAAAGCCCCCAACTACAATACACGTCTAGCAGAAGCTAAAGCCAACAAAGTGACAGCCTTCCACGTGAGAAACTTGACCTCAACCTCCTGTAGAGGTTCAAACCATTCCGACTGGAGGAACTGCAACACCACGTTGAGATCCGAGCTCACGAAGGGAGGTTGGATGTGCAGAACTCCCTTCAAAAAAGTCTGAACCTCAGGGAGGACAGCCAACTGTTTCTGGAAGAAAATGGATAGGGCCGAAATCTGGACCTTTATGGATCCTAACCTCAGGCCCATATCCACACCTGCTTGCAGAAAGAGGAGAAAATGTCCTAGTTGAAACTCCACCGCAGGAAACTTCTTGGACTCACACCAAGATACATATTTTTTCCAAATACGAAGATAATGTTTTCATGTTACTCCTTTCCTAGCCTCTATCAGGGTAGGAATAACCTTGTTCGGAATGCCCTTTTGAGCTAGTATCTGGTGTTCAACCTCCATGCCGTCAAATGTAGCCACGGTAAGTCTTGATAGGCGAATGGCCCCTGCTGCAGCAGGTTCTGCTGAAGAGGAAGAGCCTCAGCTCTTCTAGCAGTAGATCCAGAAGATCCGCGTACCAAGTCCTTCTTGGCCAGTCCGGAGCAATGAGGATTGCCTGAACTCTTGTTCTCCTTATGAGTTTGAGAACTCTTGGAATGAGTGGAAGTGGAGGAAACACGTACACTGACTGGAAACACCCACGGAGTCACTAGGGCATCCACCGCCACTGCATGTGGATCCCTCGACCTGGAACAATACCGCCGAAGCTTCTTGTTGAGATGAGAGGCCATCATGTCGATCTGGGGTACGCCCCAAAGATCTGTTACCTCCTTGAACACCTCCGGATGGAGACCACACACTCCTGGGTGGAGGTCGTGTCTGCTGAGGAAGTCCGCTTCCCAGTTGTCTACTCCCGGAATGAAGATCACTGACAGCGCCAACGCGTGTTTTTCTGCCCAGAGGATGATTCTTTTTGCCTCTGACATTGCAGCTCTGATCTTCATTCCGCCCTGTCGGTTTATGTATGCCACTGTCGTTACATTGTCTGCCTACACTTGAACGGCTCGATTTCTCAGAAGATGGGCCACTTGGAGAAGACGGCTCTTAGTTCCAGAATGTTTACTGGCAGGCCAGCTTCCAGACTTGACCACCTTCCTTGGAAGGTTTCCCCTTGAGTGACTGCGCCCCAGCCCCGGAGACATGCATCCGTGGTTATAAGGACCCAGTCCTGAATCCCGAACCTGTGGCCCTCCAGAAGATGAGGTATTTGCAGCCACCAGAGGAGTGAAATCCTGGCCTTTGGTGACAGATGTATTCTCTGGTGCATGTGTAGATGGGATACCGATCACTTGTCCAGGAGATCCAGTTGGAAGGACCGAGCATGAAACCTCCCATACTGCAGAGTCTCGTAAGTGGCCACCAACTTCCCCAGAAGGCGAATGCACTGATGAACCATGCCGACACCCGGGCTGGCTTAAGGACATCCCGGACCATTGTTTGTATCACCAACGCTTTTTCCTCTGGAAGAAACACCCTCTGCACTTCCATGTCGAGGATCATTTCCAGAAAGGATAACCTACTGGTTGGCTCCAAATGTGACTTTGGAAGATTCAGGATCCAACCATGGTCCCTGAGAAGCTGGGTCGTGAGAGCTATGGCCTGTAACAGCTTCTCAATAGACAATGCCTTTATCTGCAGATCGTCCAGGTATGGAATTATGTTCACCCCCTGTCTGCGGAGGAGAACCATCATTTCCGCCATCACCTTGGTGAATACCCTCGGTGCTGTGTAGAGGCTGAATGGCAGGGCCTGGAACTGAAAATGACAGTCCAATAGTGCGAATCAGAGATAAGCTTGATGCGGCAGCCAAATTGGAATGTGGAGGCACGCATCCTAGATATCCAGGGATACCAGGAATTTCCCCTCCTCCAGACCTGATATCACTGCCCTTAGAGACTCCATTTTGAACTTGAACTCCCACAGAAAGGGGTTTAATGATTTTTAGTTCAGATTGGGCCTGACCAAACCATCCAGTTTCGGTACCACGAAAAGATTCGAATAGTAACCTTTGTTTTGCACCTGGGGAGGAACTGGTACAATAACCTGTGCCTCCACCAGCTTCTGGATGGCTTCCTGTAGGGTAGCCATGTCTGCCGGCAAAGCTGGCAAGCCTGATTTGAAGAACCAGTGAGGAGGGAGATCTTGAAATTCCAGCCGGTATCCCTGGGACACAATATCTAGTACCCAGGGATCCAGCCCGGATGACACCCAGACGTGACTGAAATGTCTGAGCCTCGCTCCCACCGGCCCTACCTCCAGGCCGTGCTGTCCACCTTCATGCTGAGGACTTTTGCGTGCCTGAAGCAGGTTTCTGTTCCTGGGAACCTGCAGCAGCAAGTTTCTTGGATTTTGGTCGACCTCCTCTAAAGAAGGTGTTGGACGGGTGGCCTTTCTTGTTTTAGCAACCCGAAAGTACTGTGATGCAGCTGAACGAAAAGGTTTCTTCGCAGCAGGTGCAGCTGAGGGAAGAAAAGGTGACTTAACCGCTGTAGCCGTGGAGATCCACGCATCCAAAGCTTCCCCAAAGAGAGCCTGACCTGTGTAGGGTAGGGTCTCCACACCTCTCCTGGATTCCGTGTCGGCAGACCACTGGCGCAGCCACAGTCCTCGACGAGCTGAGACAGACATGGAAGAAATTCCTGCAGCTATTGAACCCAGGTCCTTCATGGACTCCTCCATAAATCCTGCAGAATCCTGAATGTTACGTAAAAACAATTCAACGTCACTTTTATCCATTGTATCAAAATCCTCAAGTAACGTGCCTGACCACTTTACTATAGCTTTGGAAATCTATGCACAGGCAATAGTAGGCCGTAGTATCGCCCCTGAAGCAGTGTATATGGATTTGAGCGTAGTATCAATTTTGTGATCAGCCGGCTCTTTTAAGGCGGTAGATCCTGGAACAGGTAAAACCACCTTTTTAGAGAGTCTGGATACAGACATGTCCACTATGGGTGGGTTTTCCCATTTTTTCCTATCTTCCTCAGGGAAGGGAAAAGCAACCAGACCCCTTCTAGAGATCTGGAATATTTTCTCCGGGTTTTCCCAAACTTTCTCAAATATAGCATTTAATTCTTTGGACAGAGGAAAGGTTAGTGGGGCTTTCTTATTGTCAGTGAAGTAAGCCTCCTCAACCTGCTCAGGTGTTGTATCTGCAATATTCAACACATCCCTTATAGCCTTTGTCATCAACTGCACCCCTTTAGCAAGAGATGCAGCCCCCCTGAGCACATCTCCATCACCGTCTGACATGTCAGAGTCGGTATCCGTGTCATCCTGCATAATCTGTGCAAGAGCACGTTTATGGGAAACTCCAGAGGGGGGCCCTGAGGACCAAACTGCGATAGAGTTCTGTAAAGCCTGAGTTGCATATTCATTCTGTGTGTAGAAATATGATAAATCACAGATTTGATAGAGGATAACCATTCAGGCTCCCTTGCTGGTATCTGCGCTAAAATAGTGCAATCCTGATTACATGGAATGGGATCATCCTGAGAGGACATATCCTCTGCTGCATATGACACAGAGATTGGAGCCAACCCACACACAGCGCTTTACAGGTATATAAGACCCCAACCCAGCGCTGACTGTGCACCTTAATAGGTTACACAGTCTTTACACAGCCTCCCCCCCCTTCTACAATCCCCTGGTACCGTAAGAGATAGCTGGAGTTGCTCTGGAGGGACTGCACTTCACTGACAGCGTTTCTACAGGCAGGAAAATGGCGCTGAGCGCTGCTGGGTCCGCTCTGAGGAGAAGCTTTGCCCCCTTAATGGCACTGTCTTCCCGCTCTTCATAAGATTATACTGACCTGAGGATTTGTTCTGCCAGAGATCCTGGGACCCTGACAGTCTTGAGAGGTCAGTGTAGGGTGTAGGAGCTGGCTCAGGGCACTCCTCACAGCACCGCACTATGTACCACTGAGCCCTGGAGCGCAGTTAGTATTGCGCTCCTTACCCTGTTGCCGCCATCTTCACACCAGCTCCCCGCTTGCTAGGGGGCCGGTGGCTGACTCACCACCGATCTTCTGGCTCTATAAGGGGGTGGTGGTATGCTTCCGGAGTGAGCGATCCCCTGTGGCGGGGAACGTTCTATCCCCTCAGGAGCTCAGTGTCCTGTCAGCGGAGATAGTGGCTCAGACCCCGCAGGGCAGACACTACTCCCCCCCCCCCCCCCTTAGTCCCATGAAGCAGGGAGGCTGTTGCCAGCAGCCTCCCTGTAAAATAAAAAACTCTAAAATAAACTTTTACTAAAGAAGCTCTGTAGAGCTCCCCTAGCTGTGACCGGCTCCTCTGGGCACATTTTCTAAACTGAGTCTGGTAGGAGGGGCATAGAGGGAGGAGCCAGACCACACTCTCAAACTCTTAAAGTGCCAATGGCTCCTAGTGGACCCATCTATACCCCATGGTACTAATGTGGACCCCAGCATCTTCTAGGACGTAAGAGAAAAATTAATACTTTGTTGATGCACATTTGGCAGCAATTACAGCCTCAAGTTTTTTTGAATATGATGCCACAAGCTTGGCACACCTATCTTTGGGCAGTTTCTCCCATTTCTCTTTGCAGCACCTCTCACACTCCATCAGGTTGGATGGGAAGAGTCGATGCACATCCATTTTCAGATCTCTCTTAAGAGATGTTTAATCAAATTCAAGTCTGGGCTCTGGCTGGCCACTCAAGGATATTCACAGAGTTGTCCTGAAGCCACTCCTTTGATGTCTTGGCTGGTTTTCATCCAGGATGTCTCTGTACATTGCTGCATTCATCTTTCCCTCTATCCTGACTAGTCTCCCAGTTCCTGCCGCTGATAAACATCCCCACAGCATGATGCTGCCACCACCATGCTTCACTGTAGGGATGGTATTGGCCTGGTGATGAGCGGTGCTTGGTTTCCTCCAAACATGACGCCTGGAATTCATGCCAAAGAGTTTAATCTTTGTCTCATCAGACCAGAGAATTTTGTTTCTCATGGTATGAGAGACCTTCAGGTGCATTTTGGCAAACTCCAGGTGGGCTGCCATGTGCTTTTTTACTAAGGAGTGGCTTCTGTCTGGCCACTCTACCATACAGGTCTGATTGGTGGTTTGCTGCAGAGATGGTTGTCCTTCTGGAAGGTTCTCCTCTCTCCACAGAGGAATGCTGTAGCTCTGACAGAGTGACCATCGGGATCTTGGTCACCTCCCTGACTAGGGCCCTTCTCCCCCAATCGCTCAGCTTAGATGGCTGGCCAGCTCTAGGATTGATGATGGAGGCCACTGTGTTCATTGGGGCCTTCAAAGCAGCAGATATTTTTCTGTACCTTTCCCCAGATTTGTGTCTCAAGACAATCCTGTCTTGGAGGTCTACAGACAATTCCTTTGAATTGCTTGGTTTGTGCTCAGACATGCACTGCCAAGTGTTGGGACCTTATATAGACAGGTGTGTGCCTTTCCAAATCATGTCCAATCAACTGAATTTGCCACAGGTGGACTCCAATTAAGCTGTAGGAACAACTCAAGGGTGATCAGTGGAAACAGGATGCACCTGAGCTCAATTTTGAGTGTGAATATTTATGTACATGTGATTTCGTAGTGTTTTATTTTTAAGAAATTTGCAACAATTTAAAAAAAACTTTTTCACGTTGTCATTATGGGGCATTGTGTGTAGAATTTTGAGGGAAAAAATTTATTTATTCTATTTTCGAATAAGGCTATAACATAACAAAATATGGAAAAAGTGAAGAGCTGTGAATATTTTCCGGATGCACTGTACAGTATTCACTGTAAAAAAACAATATAAAAGTCTGTCAGTAAATGTGTGTTTTAGCCTCTGAACCACAGTATAAGTTTGAATTGCTTAAAAACTATGAAAACGTACTTTTTTGTAAACATATTCCTTAAAGTCTGGCTTACCGCTTGTTTTTATTATATTCTATCTTCCAAACAAGATCATATCACAACATAAGAGTTTTGTAAAGTCTATACAGTATATATATATAAATATATATATATATATATATATATATATATATATAAACACAAGAGGGTTCTGCACTCTCATCAAAGTTCCTAATGGTGGTTGCTCCCGACAGACGAAATGTCCGCAAATGTAGACGAGAATTCCACGTGGTGGAGGGTGCACTCTCACTGTGTATAAAGTCCACACATTTCTTCAATAATTTTTTTTTATTGTAGCCTCAAAGGTTTCGACGTTTCGATCCAAAAACCAGGATCTTTTTCAAGAAGGGCCATACATGAATCATCAAATCCAATCATAATATAATGAAGCCGAATAATTAAAAGTATATCTAGAAAAAATGGAACATAAACATGACTGAGCCTCCCAGGTCCCAATATATAACAATATTAGCGACAATGCTTGTATCAACATAAACTACTACATAATACCAGATTTAGAAAAAAGAAACTCATATACCAAGAACAGGTGGCAGAGTAGTGAGACTACAAGGAGGAATAAAAACACCCTGTGTTCACCACTGGTCTTAAAATGCATGCAAGGCCTACCCCTCCTCACCTCTATCAGAACATTCCAATGGGGCTGCATGTCTGAACTGCTGTATACCAAGTGTGGAGAATGTCCATATAATCACAGTTGTTCAACCAAACCACTGCTGTAATCAAAGGATATCTCTATTATAAACGTGTATCAGAATCAAATGTATATATCAAACCTTGTTACCACATAAATACCTATGGGTCTGGAAAGGTGTGTACAAGACTACACCTGGATAAGGCATTCTTCCACTCAGGGTCAACAGCTGCAGGATCTCAAAAAGGACATTCACATTGTCCTTTTTGAGATGCATTTGATTCTGATACACGTTTATAATAGAGATATCCTTTGATTACAGCAGTGGTTTGGTTGCAGAGCTGTGATTATATGGACATTCTCCACACTTGGTATACAGCAGTTCAGACATGCAGCCCCATTGGAATGTGCTGATAGAGGTGAGGAGGGGTAGGCCTTGCATGCATTTTAAGACCAGTGGTGAACACAGGGTGTTATTTTATTCCTCCTTACCTTAGTCTCACTACTCTGCCACCTGTTCTTGGTATATGAGTTCCTTTTTTCTAAATCTGGTATTATGTAGTAGTTTATGTTGATACAAGCATTGTCGCTAATATTGTTATATATTGGGACCTGGGAGGCTCAGTCATGTTTATGTTCTATTTTTTCTAGATATACTTTTAATTATTCGGCTTCATTATATTATGATTGGATTTGATGATTCATGTATGGCCCTTCTTGAAAAAGATCCTGGTTTTTGAATCGAAATGTCGAAACCTTTGAGGCTACAATAAAAATTTTCTATTGAAGAAATGTGTGGACTTTATAAACAGTGAGAGTGCACCCTCCACCACGTGAAATTCTCGTGTGTATATATATATATATATACGTAGAAAGAAATCGGCGGCACTCCAGGACTTTCAAATAGTAAAAAGTGTATTTAAGACATCACAAAATACAACATGTGACCGACGTTTCGGGGCCCGTAGCCCCTTTTTCAAGGTGTATGTGATGAGTGCCAAAAGCTTACCTTATATGCCGTGAAGTACCTGCCAAAGGTGATGAGGACGGACGCCTCCGGCCACTCCGTCTCCGCTGCGCTCCCTGGACTTCCGGGGTCCGCTACGGATGACGTCATGCGTCGGGTTGCCATAGTAGCAGCCGCCGCATCAGATTGCGCTGGCCAGGGCTGTCAGGAAAACAAACAAACAAGTGAAATGAATTAAAATATGGGGCACCCATGCAATTTGTACTTAATCTAGTTAAGCCTGATGAAGCAGAGTGAAAGAACTTATTGTAGTGCACGAACATAGAAAGGGGAACTTGCTAGGAGGGATACTGTGTTAGTGCTAATGCACAACCTAACAATATCTCATAAACAGTTGTCACCACCATGTTGGTTAATACTGATACAGAGAAGCCCAAACTTGGTTATGTTACCCTATGTCTATTGATTGGACCCCATTATGTGGAATCACCATAGGCAATACATAGGTTATCTGGTCACCATAGGCTAAAGTCGTGCACACCGGAGCTAGTGAATGGCAGACAGTGATAACCCCTCTATTCCCCTATATACTAGGGTATCTATAGGAAAGTCCATCTTGTTCAAGCCTTCAAAAAGTCCAGCATATTCTGTCCAAATTAGTGAAGGGAATTCCACGCAATCTTTTTGTTCAGACCCCTGGGGCTTGTCGTATTGAATTTGAAGATCCATCTTGCTTCCAATGTGAGGAGTTTCCCTCCTCTATCTCCTCCACGTATGGTATCTGGTACGTGGTCTATAATAATATGTTTGAGAGAGTTAAGTGGATGTCTCATCTCAGCGAAATGCCAGGCTATTGGTTGGTCTATTTTCTTCCCAGTCAGGGCTTGACTGATGGCTGATCTGTGTAGGGCCATACGCTCTCTGGCTGTCCTGATGGTTTTACCCACATAGCCTTTTCCGCATGGGCATACAATTAAGTAGACTATGTATTTAGAGGTACAGGTTAGGACATGTTTTATATGTCCCACTTTCTCAGACAGGGGAAATTTAAAGGAAGACCCGGTCAGCACATGTGTGCAGGTGGTGCACCCTAGGCACCTATAGCACCCAGGGGCTTTCGTTAGAAAATTAGAGGAGGGGATGTTGCTAAACCCTGTTATATCTGGATGGACTATACTGTCCTTAATGTTCTTTCCTCTCATGAAGCAAGACATGGGTCTCTTGGATCTGAAGCACTTGAGGTTCTCGTCTGTCGCCACTATAGGCCATAGAGCTCTAACTGCTCTCTGGACCACAGGGCTAGATGATGTATATGTGGTTTTCCATGGAATCACCTGTTGGGCTGGTTCTTTGGTCTTAATGGACAGTATGGACCCTCTGTCCATGGAAAGCATTTCTTCCTTCTGGTGTTTTAATAGGGACCAGTCGTATCCTCTTTGGACAAATTAATGAACTACCGAATCAAGTTGGGTTGCCAACGTTGTTCGGTCACTGTTGATCCTGGCTGTTCTCAGCATTTGGGATCTTGGTAAACCTTTGATCAAGGATCTTGGATGATGACTGTTAGCCCTCAAAAGGTTATTCTTGTCTGTCGGTTTTGTATACACTGTCGTAGACAAGACCTGGTTCAAAATTGTGACATGGACATCCAGATAATCAGCCGCTGTGTTGCTACATTTGAAGGTGAACTTGATCGGTGAATTAATGGAGGCAATGTGTCTCATCAACTGCATGAATTTGTCTTCACCTCCTGTCCACAACATGAAGATGTCGTCTATGAATCTTGTGTATAGCAAAATATGCTCTGATATGGTGTCATCATTGAAGAAAAATTTCTGTTCCTCCTGCAACATAAAGATGTTTGCGTAAGACGGAGCAACTGAGCTCCCCATGGCACAGCCCGACCGTTGTTCATAAAATTTCCTATTGAAAAGGAAATAATTTCTCCGCAGCGTCAGTTCCAGTAGTTGTAAGAACAACCCGTGTCCAATGCAATGGACATCTTCCTGTATCAGGAACCTCTTCATCGCATCTAGTCCCTCATCATGAGGGATACTTGTGTATAAATTACACACATCCATTACACACAATAGTGTGTTGGAGGGGATGTTTTGAAGACTCTTAAGTGCGTGAAGGAATTCTGTCGTGTCCTTAATGGAAGTGGGCTGTTTCTTGACAAGTGGTTGCAAAATAAAGTCCAGAAACTGAGATATTGGCTGATATAGTGAGGTTCGTGCGGAAGTGATGGGGCGCCCAGGAGGGTTGTCCAAATTTTTATGGCTTTTGGGAGTTGTAAATAGAATTGGTACTACCGGAAATTGCTGAGTGAGGGCTTTGTGAAGTTTGACTGAAATAAGCTGATCTTTTTTAGCTTTGTTCAAGATATCATCCAGTTCCAGTTTGTATTGGGCGGTAGGGTCTCCTTCTAACGGTGAGTAGGTATTTGAATCCGCCAGTTGCCTATCAATTTCTCTGATATAATCAGATAGGTTTTGGATTACGATCCCCCCTCCCTTATCCGCTGATCTAAATACTACATCAGTATAGCCACTTGGGTCTTTAAGGGCTGCTTTCTCTGCCCTAGACATGTTGTGATGGACTCCCTTTGATGCTTTGGAATATTTGTCCACTGAGGTGTCCAGGAGTCGTGTGAAGGTCTTAATTGAAGCATTTGTTGAAGGCGGGTCGAACGTGGAACATGATCTATTGTATAGAAAATCAGAGATGGTATCCGGTGTTTGGTCAGAATGCTTGTCCTGGTGGAATTCTTGCAGGCGCAGTTTTCTGGAAAATCGATGTGATTCAAGGTTCCATGTGAAATTGTCGTGTGGGTTCGTAGGCACAAAGGAAAGTCCCTTGTTCAGGACCGCCATTTCGGTATCACTAAATGTCCTGGTGGACAGATTAAAAACTAGAGTTTCTTCTTGGCAACCGGATTTCTGGTGCCTCTTGTTTTGGCCACCCCTGCGGGTGGGAGATCTTTTGGGTGGCTTGATTTCAGGGCCCCTTGGGCTTTTTCTAAAGGGATATCGGTGGCCCGTGCAGAGTCTTCTGAGTCCCCCGCTGCAAACTCACTATCACTAGTAGTGGAGGCTTTTCTGAGCGATTGCCCTTCTCTCCGCCTCCTCCAACCTGGATTAAATCTAGGCTGTCTCTGGCCCGGGGCAGAACGCTCTCCCCCCATGATCCACTTATAGACTTTGTTTTCCTCATAGTCAGCTTTGACTAAGTCCAATTTATTATGCTTAAAGCGGATTAATTCCCTCCTGTAACTTTCGCATTGGTTTTGCAGCTTGGGAATCCAGTCCTGAGTTTGGTCCTGCTGGAGAATCTGTAGATATACACGTTCAAATTCAGCAATCTTATCTCTGGTGTTTTTCAGCTCCCGGCCCACTTCTTCTACGACTAAGAGTATAAGGTCCATGCTGCACTTGTTGAGGATGCCAATCCATCTTGCACAGAAATCCGGGTTATGTCGGCCCAACGTGGGGATGTTTTTAACCCTAAAGCCCCTTGGGATCATGTGGTCTCTATGATAATCTGACAACGATATGCCATGGAGTAAAAAATCGGTTTCTTTTTTCTTTAGTTTGAGAAGTTGTTGGAATGTGTCCCTCGGGTCCAATACGGATTCAGTGGGAGGTAAGCACTCTTTAAATCGTAACCGGTCTGCATCTTCCTCTGTGAAGCTGTAGGTATCTCCTTTGTTGGAAATCACTCCCCTGCGACCCCTTTGGTCCATATTAGTTTGCAAAGTGCTGGGTGCATCCATAGTGGAAAAGTGCACTGTGCCCAAAGAAAGTGCTGAGTGTCCTATGTGGGTTAGTGTCCTATATTAAAACGGGAATCCACCTCTGAAAAACTTATTTAGTTAATACGGGGTGCCTTGGCTCGAGAGAAGCAGGTGCCTCAGATAATATATACAAACAAAGCAGCCTGGCACTCTCTGAATGCGTCCAATGACCGGCCCAGGTGCCCTCCGGGGTTTAGTAGCAATACGTAGAAAGAAATCGGCGGCACTCCAGGACTTTCAAATAGTAAAAAGTGTATTTAAGACACCACAAAATACAACATGTGACCGACGTTTCGGGGCCCGTAGCCCCTTTTTCAAGGTGTATGTGATGAGTGCCAAAAGCTTACCTTATATGCCGTGAAGTACCCGCCAAAGGTGATGAGGACAGACGCCTCCGGCCACTCCGTCTCCGCTGCGCTCCCTGGACTTCCGGGGTCCGCTACGGATGACGTCACGCGTCCATGCGTCGGGTTGCCATAGTAGCAGCCGCCGCGTCAGATCGCGCTGGCCGGGGCTGTCAGGAAAACAAACAAACAAGTGAAATGAATTAAAATATGGGGCACCCATGCAATTTGTACTTAATCTAGTTAAGCCTGATGAAGCAGAGTGAAAGAACTTATTGTAGTGCACGAACATAGAAAGGGGAACTTGCTAGGAGGGATACTGTGTTAGTGCTAATGCACAACCTAACAATATCTCATAAACAGTTGTCACCACCATGTTGGTTAATACTGATACAGAGAAGCCCAAACTTGGTTATGTTACCCTATGTCTATTGATTGGACCCCATTATGTGGAATCACCATAGGCAATACATAGGTTATCTGGTCACCATAGGCTAAAGTCGTGCACACCGGAGCTAGTGAATGGCAGACAGTGATAACCCCTCTATTCCCCTATATACTAGGGGCCCCAAAATCAAGCCACCCAAAAGATCTCCCACCCGCAGGGGTGGCCAAAACAAGAGGCACCAGAAATCCGGTTGCCAAGAAGAAACTCTAGTTATTGATCTGTCCACCAGGACATTTAGTGATACCGAAATGGCGGTCCTGAACAAGGGACTTTCCTTTGTGCCTACGAACCCACACGACAATTTTACATGGAACCTTGAATCACATCGATTTTCCAGAAAACTGCGCCTGCAAGAATTCCACCAGGACAAGCATTCTGACCAAACACCGGATACCTTCTCTGATTTTCTATACAATAGATCATGTTCCACGTTCGACCCCCCTTCAACAAACGCTTCAATTAAGACCTTCACACGACTCCTGGACACCTCAGTGGACAAATATTCCAAAGCATCGAAGGGAGTCCATCACAACATGTCTAGGGCAGAGAAAGCAGCCCTTAAAGACCCAAGTGGCTATACTGATGTAGTATTTAGATCAGCGGATAAGGGAGGGGGGATCGTAATCCAAAACCTATCTGATTATATCAGAGAAATTGATAGGCAACTGGCGGATTCAAATACCTACTCACCGTTAGGAGACCCTACCGCCCAATACAAACTGGAACTGGATGATATCTTGAACAAAGCTAAAGAAGATCAGCTTATTTCAGTCAAACTTCACAAAGCCCTCACTCAGCAATTTCCGGTAGTACCAATTCTATTTACAACTCCCAAAAGCCATAAAAATTTGGACAACCCTCCTGGGTGCCCCATCACTTCCGCACGAACCTCACTATATCAGCCAATATCTCAGTTTCTGGACTTTATTTTGCAACCACTTGTCAAGAAACAGCCCACTTCCATTAAGGACACGACAGAATTCCTTCACGCACTTAAGAGTCTTCAAAACATCCCCTCCAACACCCTGTTGTGTGTAGTGGATGTGTGTAATTTATACACAAGTATCCCTCATGATGAGGGACTAGATGCGATGAAGAGGTTCCTGATACAGGAAGATGTCCATTGCATTGGACACGGGTTGTTCTTACAACTACTGGAACTGACGCTGCAGAGAAATTATTTCATTGAAAAGGAAATAATTGTGTCCATGTCACAATTTTGAACCAGGTCTTGTCTACGACAGTGTATACAAAACCGACAGACAAGAATAACCTTTTGAGGGCTAACAGTCATCATCCAAGATCCTTGATCAAAGGCTTACCAAGATCCCAAATGCTGAGAACAGCCAGGATCAACAGTGACCGAACAACGTTGGCAACCCAACTTGATTCGGTAGTTCATAAATTTGTCCAAAGAGGATACGACTGGTCCCTATTAAAACACCAGAAGGAAGAAGTGCTTTCCATGGACAGAGGGTCCATACTGTCCATTAAGACCAAAGAACCAGCCCAACAGGTGATTCCATGGAAAACCACATATACAACATCTAGCCCTGTGGTCCAGAGAGCAGTTAGAGCTCTATGGCCTATAGTGGCGACAGACGAGAACCTCAAGTGCTTCAGATCCAAGAGACCCATGTCTTGCTTCATGAGAGGAAAGAACATTAAGGACAGTATAGTCCATCCAGATATAACAGGGTTTAGCAACATCCCCTCCTCTAATTTTCTAACGAAAGCCCCTGGGTGCTATAGGTGCCTAGGGTGCACCACCTGCACACACATGCTGACCGGGTCTTCCTTTAAATTTCCCCTGTCTGAGAAAGTGGGACATATAAAACATGTCCTAACCTGTACCTCTAAATACATAGTCTACTTAATTGTATGCCCATGCGGAAAAGGCTATGTGGGTAAAACCATCAGGACAGCCAGAGAGCGTATGGCCCTACACAGATCAGCCATCAGTCAAGCCTTGACTGGGAAGAAAATAGACCAACCAATAGCCAGGCATTTCGCTGAGATGAGACATCCACTTAACTCTCTCAAACATATTATTATAGACCACGTACCAGAGACCATACGTGGAGGAGATAGAGGAGGGAAACTCCTCACATTGGAAGCAAGATGGATCTTCAAACTCAATACGACAAGCCCCAGGGGTCTGAACGAAAAGATTGCGTGGAATTCCCTTCACTAATTTGGACAGAATATGCGGGACTTTTTGAAGGCTTGAACAAGATGGACTTTCCTATAGATACCCTAGTATATAGGGGAATAGAGGGGTTATCACTGTCTGACATTCACTAGCTCCGGTGTGCACGACTTTAGCCTATGGTGACCAGATAACCTATGTATTGCCTATGGTGATTCCACATAATGGGGTCCAATCAATAGACATAGGGTAACATAACCAAGTTTGGGCTTCTCTGCATCAGTATTGACAAACATGGTGGTGACAACTGTTTATGAGATATTGTTAGGTTGTGCATTAGCACTAACACAGTATCCCTCCTAGCAAGTTCCCCTTTCTATGTTCGTGCACTACAATAAGTTCTTTCACTCTGCTTCATCAGGCTTAACTAGATTAAGTACAAATTGCATGGGTGCCCCATATTTTAATTCATTTCACTTGTTTGTTTGTTTTCCTGACAGCCCCGGCCAGCGCGATCTGACGCGGCGGCTGCTACTATGGCAACCCGACGCATGGACGCGTGACGTCATCCGTAGCGGACCCCGGAAGTCCAGGGAGCGCAGCGGAGACGGAGTGGCCGGAGACGTCCGTCCTCATCACCTTTGGCGGGTACTTCACGGCATATAAGGTAAGCTTTTGGCACTCATCACATACACCTTGAAAAAGGGGCTACGGGCCCTGAAACGTCGGTCACATGTTGTATTTTGTGATGTCTTAAATACACTTTTTACTATTTGAAAGTCCTGGAGTGCCGCCGATTTCTTTCCAGGTATTGCTACTAAACCACGGAGGGCACCTGGGCCGGTCATTGGACGCATTCAGGGAGTGCCAGGCTGCTTTGTTTGTATGTATATATATATATATATATATATATAAATGCGAAAAGCCATCACTCCCTCACTGACTGACTCATCACTAATTCTCTTACTTCCCGATATGTTAGGAAGCCTGAAATCTAACATAGGTATTCTGCAGGTGGTAAGTAGGAAAACAGTGTTATTAGATTTTTAATAACCTCTCCTAATGGGATGAAAAGGGGGTTGACATAATGACATCATTACCGGTGCGTGGCTTGCCTTACGTGAACGATAGCGCACAAACGGACAATCAGATCAAAATATGGATTACACCTCCAGTGTGTAGAATTTAAAAAACTGCAAAAATGGTCTTGTCACTTTTTACTGTATCTCTCACTCACTGACTCATCACCTATTCGCTCACTTCCCGATAAGTTAGGAAGCTGAAACTTAACATAGGTGTTCTTCAGATGGGAAATAAGAACATTTTTATATACTACAAAAATGGTCCTGTCACTTTTTACCGTATCTCCTACAGGTGGTCCTTGGGTAACACCAAGAACCATGGATTAATAAGGAGAGTTATGGTAGACTTACCATGGTTAATTCTCTTTCTGCGAGGTACACTGGCTTCCACAGGGAATACATCGGGGTGTAGAGCGGGATTTCGGGATCCAGAGGCACCAACAGGCAAAGCTTTGACTGTCCCAGGATGCATTGGTGCCTCCGCTATGACTCCGCCCCCAGGCACAGAGAGCTCAGTTGGTTAACCAGTCCAATGCAGGAGCAGGTAAAAGAGAAGGCAGATGTTAGTCACATTGAACCACAATTTCACGACAGGAGAGGGTACCAGCGGCTAATGCCATACAACCCAAAGAAGCTAGGTGCGTCAGGGTGGGCGCCCTGTGGAACCCAGTGTACCTCGCAGAAAGAGAGTTAACCATGGTAAGTCTACCATAACTCTCCTTTTCTGCAGTGGGGTACACTGTGTTCCGCAGGGAATACATTGGGGATGTCCTAAAGCAGTTCCTCAAGGGAGGTGACGCGCCTTAGCGGGTAAGAGAACACCCAGCATCCGAAGGAAGCATCCTGGGAAGCGGAAGCATCAAAGGCATAGAACCTAATGAACGTGTTCACCGAGGACCATAGAGCCACCTTGCACAATTGTTCTGGGGACGCACCACAGCGGGCCGCCCAAGAAGGTAGAACAGACCGAGTAGAATGGCAGAAGGAATAGACACGTAGGACGCTCAGGTCCTACGTACATTTCGCATTAGCTTCGTCAGGGTCCTATAGCACCAATTAGGACACCTGACACTACAAGGGAGAGGCAAATTGATATTACATCTGACATTACTTGACACCTGACACTAAAAGTTAAAGGTCAAGTATTAGATACTGTGCTTAAAGAAACATCATAGTACTAAATCATGAACTGTAGGTTAATAAAAATGTATTTATAGACCTGACACTATAAGGAAGAGGTGATTCCTATAAATAGTATATTGAACATTGAATGTGGAAGATATCTTAGAACTCTATACTCGGAGTCCAATATAAGATGTGAAATCTGTTTGAGTAATACAGGTCAATTGAGTTGATCACAATATATTGAGAGACACAAGGATTATTTTGTTACACCATTAGAGATTGCAACATTGAACTTGTAACCAAACCCTAATAGGCCCTACACATTGGCCGATCCGCCGCCGAGCTGCCCGGCGGCGGATACAGCTGACGGGCGACCCGGCGGCAGGGGGGGGGGGGGGGGGGCAGTGACGGGGGGAGTGAAGTTTCTTCACTCCCCCCGTCACCCGGCTGCATTGAAGTGCAGGCAAATATGGACGAGATCGTCCATATTGGCCTGCATGTACAGTCGACGGGGGACCAGCGATGAACGAGCGCGGGGCCGCGCATCGTTCATCGCTGGAGCCTCCACACTGCACGATATGAACGTTATCTCGTTCATTAATGAACGAGATCGTTCATATCGTGCAGTCATGTCGGCCAGTGTGTAGGGCCCATTAGGAGTCTGGGCATTATGCCAAAGGCTTCTTTAGAAGCACAAAAGTAACATCTCAAATATAATTGTGTCAATACACAGCAAAAATGAAAAATAAATATAGAGCAGTACTGACTTGTATCAAGACAGTGAATAAATAGGATAGACACAAAACAGACACTCAGTTTTTTACCAAATTTATGTTTATTTGATTTTTTCTTTGTCTGTAGTTCACAGTGTTGTCAATTTCTCCTGCTGGGTCCACAGGTTATCCATAGGATAACATTGGGATATGCCGGAGTGACAGCGGAAATGGCACCAAATAGTCATGAGCTTTCTGGACTCCCAGAATGCATCGGGCTCGTCCATATAATCCCGCCCACTGACTCAGTCAAATCAGTTTTTTGTTTGGTGCGGCAGGAGCCAGACCATGGTCACAGGGCTGCTGTTAAGGCAGCCCTAAGCTTTATTATTTTCTTTTTATAGTCTTACTGTGTTTTGAGTGATCTTTCTTAACAGCGTCTTAAACGCATGCTAGAAAGAGTTGCTCCAACAACTCTCCACCAGGTCGCAACAACGCTTACCTCCGGGTACTAGTGCTGTCTCGGCGGGCATCTGTGTCGGATGTTCCAGCAGACGTTACCAGGCTGTGGACGGAGCATGGGGAGAAGGTAAGGCATTGGTTCCACTTACTAGGGGAATTCGGACACAGCCTTGGTGGAGACTACAAACAGTGGTTGATGCGCCGCCACCCTTAGGTGCTCCAGCGCTATGTTTTAGGGATCATAGGCGCCAGGACTAGGTTGAGGCCGCAATCCCTGTAGTTTATATCAGCAGGGGGAGTCAGATGCTCTCCTGGTCGCCCCTCCTCTAGTTCATGACCAGTTTTCGTGCGTCTCCCATCCATGAACTGATTGCCTCACTTCCGGCTCAGACGCTACCACGAGGGAACTCGGTCGCAGCTTAGGCCGCTGTGACCATGTACACTAGAGTTTACCGCCAAGACTGGGTCATGGACAGGAGCTTCTGCATACACTAATCATTCACTGAGCGTCTGTGTCCTTTATCAGTTACCGGAGCGGCAGTGTACACTAGTAGCGTTTGGATCCACTCAGCGTCTTTTGAGCGTATTGATCGATCCCGGAAGTGGGGTGAGTCTCCCTGCATCCCACTCTAATAAGTAAGAGTTATACATTACTAAAATTCTATCTACTGTGTAGTACGAATAGTTAATTTTGGTACACAATGCATATGAGGCCTGTACAGTACTGTCGTTTTCTGCATTATATGTCTGAAAAGTTTGAAAAAGCGGTTTAAAAACAGAATACTGTAATTGTACTCCTACATACTGGAGAAGTATTTTTGTGGTTGATTATATACTCATATGACAATGGCTAATATTTAACATGTGACTGACTGCTAGTGTGATTGCTGACTTTTATTTGTCGGTATTGTTTCTGAACCTCAATTCGGGTGCTCGGGTTGTGGTCAGATTGATATCACTTCTATATTTATATAAGTGATTTCAGTCACAGAGAGTGTAGTATATTGTATAAATGGATTATTTACCATGTCTGTGAGCGGCAAAAGTGACGAGGATACTTTATCAGGGACTCCTACACCCTTAACATGTTTATCTTGTAAAGTAGGGGTGTTAGCCCAGTATCTAACTTATGACGGGTTATGTGCAAACTGTTGTGCATATCAGCAAAATAAAAGACAGGTTCTGGTTCAGCAACCAGTAGATCCACTATGGGGTGTGTTTGCACAGACTTTATCTACAATAGCTGACAGATTAGCACCTGCAGTGCCACTCCCGGGAGCAGGATACACTATTAACCCTTACATGCAGCTCCCTTCTTGTGGTTTAATTCCAGCAGCTTCAACAAGTAAGCAGTCTAGTAAAATCAGGGTAGATACATCTATGTTACAGACTACACAAGACGATACAACAGATGAGGATACAGTGTATTCAAATACCCCATATGACGACCAGTCAGAGGGTTTCAGCTCATAAGATATAGCTGAGCTTATTGATGCCATGAAGGCTATTCTGTCTCTGGAAGAATCAGCCAAGGCAATAACAAAATCTAAAGCACCTGTGTTTAAACGTCCAAAAACAGTTAGGATTGAGTTTCCAGGGTCAGAAGATCTGACGGAAATTATGGAAGAACCTTGGGCTACATCCAATAAGAAATATAGAATTCCGAAAAAGTGGGATTCTTACTATCCTTTTCCGGCTGAGGACTGTTCTAAAAGAGAAGTTCCTCCTAAAGTAGATGCACATTTCGTGCGACTTATGCGAAAATCTATTTTACCGTTGCCCTCTACCTCACTGAATGATGTCACAGATAGAAGAGTAGATGGTTTCTTGAAAAACATTTTTTCTCTGTCAAGGGCTGTTGTAAGGCCAGCTATGGCTTCAGCCTGGATGGCAAAAGAAATGGTAGAATGGGCGGAGGAACTAGAGAGTGGCCTCTCCGCACCTACCAGGGAGCAGGAGTCTCATCTAGGCCATATAAAACAAGCTGCGCAATATTTGGAAGAAGCAGCAATTGATATGGGTACGATTGCTTCTAAAGCATCAGCCTTAACGGAAGCCGCTCGTAGAGCAATTTGGCTACGTACTTGTACAGCGGATGCAGAATTCAAGAAAGTTCTGGAAGCTTTGCCTTTCGCTGGTAATATTCTGTTTGGAAAACAATTGACAGATATTCTGGAATCGGAAGCTGAATCCAAAAAGGTCAGGTTTCCGGCTAGTTAAAACCCTAAACCGTGGGGTTCAAAATTTCGGCCATTTCGATGGCAAGGTAAAGCAAAAGGAAAGGATCATTCTAAGCAACCCCAGTACAATAAATCAGCTAGGGGTAGGAAGCAATGGGCCAATAGACAGCCAGCTTCCAAGCCAGAACAGAAGCCATCAGTCTGAGGGTGCGGGCCTCCGCCTGGAGGATTCCAGGGTTGGGGGCAGACTCCTTCACTCTGCACACATATGGCAGCAGTCAACGACAGATGCTTGGGTGCAGAAGGTGGTATCTCTCGGTTATGGTTTCCCTTTTTAAGAAAGCAGCCTCCTCAAAGGTTTTTATGCACCAGCCCGTCTCGTATAGAGTCGAAGGCCAGAACTCTGCAAGAAGCCGTTCAGAAATTGCATCAGTCTGGGGTAATTATCCCAGTACCCCTGACACAACGGGGTCGGGGGTTTTACTCCAACCTATTTTTAATTCAGAAGCCAAATGGATCATTCCGACCAAGTCTCAATCTCAAGATGTTAAACGAATACATTTGGGTTCCAAAGTTTCACATGGAGACGTTACGCTCCAAAGTTTTGGCCATGGAACTAAGAGATTACATGGTATCTCTGGATGTACAGGATGCTTACCTGCATGTGCCCATAGCACGGTCCCATCAGTGTTACCTCAGGTTTGCCATCCTCCAGCAACATTTTCAGTTCCAGGCTTTGCCCTTTGGGCTAGCGACAGCCCCCAGAGTATTTACCAAAATTATGGTGGTTATGGCAGCTTATCTCCGCAAGCAGGGGATAAGAATTTTTCCATACCTCAACGATCTTTTAATCCTGTCTCAATCACAGGAATTACTCTTGGACAATCTCCAACAGACAATAGCTTGTCTACAAAGACACGGATGGCTCATAAATTGGGAAAAGTCGTCTCTGAGTCCATCACAACGGATGGTTCACTTGGGGGCCATATTGGATTCAAGTCTACAAAGAATAATCTTACCTGGGAAAAAGATATCCAAAGTGCAGGTAATGACTCAGGAATTGTTGCACAGTCAGGCAGTATCAGTCCATGCAGCAATGCGAGTGATGGGTCTGATGGTGTCATCATTCAACATGGTGGAATATGCACAATTCCACTCCAGACCCCTACAGCACCTCATTCTAACCAGATGGAATGGAAAACATCAGACAATAAAAAGACATGATAAAGCTTCCAGTAAACGTAAAAAGGTCACTAGCCTGGTGGCTACAGATGGACCATCTAGACAAGGGGAGACCCTTTTGGATAGCACATTGGCAAGTACTGACCACAGATGCCAGTCTTCAAGGCTGGGGAGCAGTGTTCGAAAATTTTTGGTTCCAGGGAAAATGGACCACAAGGGAAAGTTGCCTGCCAATAAATCTGTTTGAAATAAGGGCCATATATATGGCTCTGGTTCAAGCAAAGGACATTCTGCAAGGAAGACCAGTCCAGATCCGCTCAGACAATGCAACATCAGTAGCGTACCTCAACCATCAGGGAGGAACTCACAGCAAAAGATTGATGGAGGAAGTAACTCAAATACTAAGATGGGCAGAACTCCATCTTCCGGCATTGTCCACAGTGTTTGTGCCAGGAGTGCTGAACTGGGAAGCGGACTTTCTCAGTCGACACATCATTCAGGAAACCGAACGGGCGCAGGGCTGTTTCTAGCCAATTTGGCTCCCAGTGCGAGATTTAAAAATGCGCCCCCCCCCCATGACATAAAAAAAGTGCCCCCTCACAATCCAGTTTTTGACCCTGCTCCAACAGATCACGACCACCACAGGCAAAAAAAATTCTACCATATTAAGCCCCACACAGTAATGCCCCCTGCACCATATTATACCACACACTGCAATGCCCTTGATACATTAAATCCCCACACTACGGCAGGCAAGAGTCCCCATTTCACACATTATGGCAGGTGTCCCCATTTTACACATTGAGAGAGAGAGAGAGAGAATACTTACAGAGGCGATTACCGCTCTTCGGCCCGCCTCACCAGTCGCTCCTCGCGCCGGCCTTTCCCTCTTCCTAACTTGGATCCCCCACTGTACTCCACTCGGGGGGGGGGGAGTTTCGCGGAGTGACAGGGTTGCGTCGTGACGTAACGACGCAACCGCGTCATTCCGTGAAACTCCGCCCCCTGAGTGGGTTACTCGGGGAGAAATAGGAGGGGGAAGCAGGGAGCCACAGTTAGTGCCGCGGCGGGCGCCCAGTGCGGTTGCACTGCTCGCCTGCCCCAAGAAACGGCCCTGAATATGCGTTACACCCGGAAGTATTTCAGACTCTAGTAAACAGATGGGGTCTGCCAGAGATTGATCTCATGGCGTCCCATCTGAACAACAAAGTTCCGGTATACGGGTCAAGAACAAAGGATCCCGGGGCGATCCTTGTAGGCGCACTGTCAGAGATGGGAATTTCATCTGGCATATCTGATTCCTACGATCTCCCTGTTACCCAGGGTGGTGAGGAAAATAAAGCAAGCAAAGGGAGCCATAATTCTAATAGCTCCAGCCTGGCCCAGAAGGCATTGGTACACAGATCTACTAAGGATGTCCGTGGAAGCTCCAATTCTGCTTCCTCAACGTCCAGATCTACTAATGCAGGGTCCTTGTTATTACTGCCATCTGGAATATCTGTCTTTGACGGCGTGGCTGTTGAAAACTTTTTCCTAAAATCAAGAGGATTTTCACAACAGGTAATTCAAGCCATGCTTAGAGCAAGAAAGTCTTCTTCAGCTCGTATTTATCATAGAATATGGCAGGCCTATATTCATTGGTGTAGCGAAAGAGGTATGTTTCCAAAATCTTTAAGAGTATCCAGGATTTTGGATTTCCTCCAAGCAGGAATGGATAAGGGTTTAAAGGTGGCTTCCTTGAGAGTTCAAGTATTAGCATTAACTGTATGGTTTCAGAAAAAGATTGCTAACCTACAGGATGTACGTACTTTTTTCCAGGGAATGTTGCACATTCAACCACCGTTTGTTCCTCCTGCAGTACCCTGGGATTTAAATCTGGTTCTTAAAATCCTTCAGGGGGCTCCGTCTGAACCACTTAAGAGAGCAGATCTTAAATGGTTGACGGCTAAAGTTCTCTTTCTACTGACGATGGCATCCGCTAGAAGAGTGTCAGATTTAGGAGCACTGTCGTGTAAGTCTCCTTTTCTGATCTTTTATCCAGATAAAGCAGTTCTCAGAACTAGATCTGGTTATCTTCCGAAGGTGGTCTCAAAGTTTCGCCTGAACGAAGAAATTGTAGTCCCGGCTTTTCAGGTATCAGGACTTTCTGCGGGAGAAGCGTCGCTGGACGTAGTCCGTGTGTTAAGAATTTACGTAGATCGTACTAGTGCCATCAGAAAGACAGATTCTGTCTTCATTCTCTACGGATTTCACAAAAGAGGATGGCCTGCTACTAAACAGACGCTAGCAAGATGGGTTTGAATGATAATTTCAGAAGCATATTCTCGTGCTGATCTCCCTGCTCTGGCTAATGTCTCTGCGCACTCTACACGTAAGGTAAGTCCTTCATGGGCAGCACAACATGGTGCTTCAGCAGAACAGATTTGTAAGGCAGCCACATGGTCTTCCATTAACACATTCATTAGACATTATGCCTTGGATACTTTTGCCTCTCATGGCGCGGAATTCGGGCGAAAGGTTCTCCTGTCTAATCAGGAGCGTCCTCACCACTAAAAATGGCTTTGGGAATCCCAATGTTATCCTGTGGATAACCTGTGGACCCACCCGGAGAAATATACATTATGGTAGGAACTTACCATTGATAACGGAATTTATTCTATGTCCACAGGGATCCCACCCTGATGCACCTGATTTGAGGATCCTTACAATCACTAAACCTCTTCCCTCTTGTATGGAAGGGTGTACATGTGTGTTCTTATCACCTGGATAGGGTTCTACATGATGCTCCTGCCTAAATGCTGTGAAAACAACTGATTTGACTGAGTCGGTGGGCGGGATTATCTGGACGAGCCCGATGCATCCTGGGAGGCCAGAAAGCTTGTGACTATTTGGTGCCATTTCCGTTGTCGCTCTGGCATATCCCAGTATTATCCTGTGGATACCTGTGGACATAGGAGAAATTCCATTATCAACGGTAAGTTCTTACCATAACGTATATTTTTCACATATGCTATTTGTGTTTTTTAATATTTCGCATACTAGTTAATCAGCAAGACACGTCAAAGTCTAACGTGTTATTCATTTTTAATGAAACAATTAAAAGTTATATTTTAAACTTTTTGTGCACCGAAGACAGATCCTTTTCCTCCTTTTTTCCTTTATCTTGTACCATGATATGATATGTGGTAGCACCCCCTAAAAAAGTATGAACTATTAATCATATATTCAAATTAGGGGATTTCTTGTACTTTTTTCCTGTGCAACTAATTTCCCCTTTCGCCTTTTCCCTTTGTGATAACTCGCCAGAATCAGCAGGTCGTCCAAGTACGGCAGGATTCTGACTCCCTGGCGATAAAGGTGCGCCGTCATCACGGCTATAACCGTTGTGAAGATCCATGGAGCCATGGCCAGTCCGAACGGCAGAGCCTGGAATTGCTAGTGACTGTCGCCAATAACAAACTGCAGGTACTGCTGATGCGATATGGCAATAGGAATATGCAGATAAACATCCTTTATATCCAGGGATACCATGTAATCTCTGGGTTCCATCACCAGCACAATAGAGTGCAATGTTTCCATACAAAACTTGGCGACCCTCACAAACTTGTTCAGTGACTTGAGGTTGAGAATAGGCCAAAAAGACCTATTGGGTTCCTGCACAAGAAACAGGGTTGATTAATAGCCTCTGCCATGCTGGGACTGAGGTACCAGCACAACCACTCCTGTACTCAGGAGAGAACCTACCACCATTTGCAGAGCCTGCACCTTGAACGGATCCGAAGGGAGTACCGTAGTGCAAAACTGGTGAGGGGGATGTCTCTTGAAGGAGACAGCGTACCCGTGAGAGAAAACTTACAGTACCGAAGCATCTGAAGTGGTCTTTAACCAGACCTGGCGCCCCATCATGCAGCAGGCTTATCTTGTTTTGAAGCAGACTGATGGGATGCCCAGGACTTCTTTGTCTTGGGTTTGGTGGTCTTGGGAGCACGAGATTGTGTGTGGTAAGACTGACCCTTGGCTTTCCCTTGAGGTTGAAAGGAACGAAAAGTGTCAGTCTTAGCCTTCTGAGCAAAAGGATTAGTAGGAGGAAGAAAAGCAGTCTTAGCAGCTGATAATTCACGGTACAAAATAGGATTGTTTGGTACCGCACAGGACTAAAGTAGGTATTGAAGAAAAATTGGGTTATGTTATATATGACCCCGATGAAACCAACAATAAAGAAGTTATTAAGGCTGCTATTTTACCATCTTTACTGCCCTCTGGGATCGCTTAGACCCGATCCTGTGCCGTGTCCTTCTCCCCACACCCTCCTCTCATACCCCTGTTGCTGTCTGACTAGGGCCGCGGAATCGGAGAGTGCCATGGAGGCTCACGTGGATTGCGGCCTGGTCCCTGCACTGGAGCTGGGGCCTCGATTTCCCACCGACCCGCCCGACCGTGCTCCCGACACTCCAGATCCTTCTACCTCTACCTGTGCTCCTGGACACCACCACTCAGCCCGCTGCACATCTCTACCTCCCGCCGCCTGCAGCCGTGGAACTGGGAGATGCTGTGAAGGTGACCTTGGCACTTCTCTGCAGCCGGAGCTACGTCACTGATGCCGGATCACTGAGCCACTGGGGGGGCCGCTGTGAAGGTAAGAGGGATTCCCTTGCCTCCCCCGGACGGACAGCCCTGCTCGGTCTCCGGCCGCTCCCCTGCTGCCGGGGAGACTCCCCTGATTCCCCCACTGCCCGTCCGGCGGCCATTTTATCACTGCTGCCTGCCCTGCAAGGCCTGGGGAGCAGAGGCCACTACACAACCAGCTGAGGGAATGCTTTGCTGGCGCTGATCTGTCAGACCTCCGGCAACTCCTGCATCCCCTCAGGGACGGACAGCCCCGCTTGCTCTATATATATTGACCCTGCGGACAGGGCCCGGCCACCGCTGTGAGGAAGATTTCCATGGCCCCACCATCGCACGGACCAGTGGCCACCTTGCGACTCTCCTCTCCCACCAAATAATATACCTTAACCCTGTTAGGGTGTCCTCCACTGGCTCCTAACACTATTTCTATTGACTCCCCTCTGGCATACCTATTGGGGCCCAGTCCCACTCATCGCTCACCTGTGCTGGCTCCCTGAACACCTCTCTGCCTAAAGTGACTTTGCCCACCCCGGTGGGAGATCCCTCATGCCACCCTCACTCCCTGGGTGCCGTAACCAGGATGAGGCTACACTGAGAATACCTGTCTGATATGTGAGATCCGCTTCACCCTTTACTATTCAAGCTCTCTGCATTTTGTTATTGAGCCTTCTTTCAGACACCCCTGCATGGAAAAGTTCCTGATCCCTTTGCCCGTGATGTCCGCAGGCACTACTCAGCATTCTCGAGACGGTACTCCCTGTGGCGATTCCTCCGACTCCGATCACACAACTACACGTTCACTCTCCCAACGATCCCGCAAGTCCTGACCACCAATTAAACAGCCGAAAATGAAACACAAAGACCTGATCGCGGTGTTGGGCCACTCTTAGATGAGAAGTTGGCGGGAATCAAAGAAGCTATTGAGTCCTCATCGGCCCAACTTAGTCAACACTTCTCCCGCCTTGACAAAGCAGAGCAAAGGATAGCGACCCTAGAAGATAATCTAGAGGAAGCTCAACGCTCCCTATATGCCAAGCAACTGGAGATCTCTGAGATCTCGGAGAAGCTTGATGACCTCAAAATTCGCAGTCGGCGTAACAACTTAAGGGTCATCGGCATCCCAGAGTTGATAAAAGGCCACGAGCTCTTGGATCTCCTTTCATCTGGCATCCCAGAACAACTGTCTATGGATCTAAAGGGAGTCCCTCTTGTCATCGAAAGAGCCCATAAGCTGGCGCCTGAACAAAAAAATTCTTCTGGGCGCCCTCGCCCGGTTATCATGAGAGTCCTAAAATATGCGGACAAAACGAGACTTCTTGACCACTACCGCAAGACTGCCAGCCTCTCTGTCAATGGCTGCCGCCTCCTCATCTTTCAGGACTTTTCCGCATTGGTAGCCACGAAGCGCAGAGAGTTTGCTCCCATCTGCAAACACCTTTTGATGCAAAGATCAAGTTTTCATTGCTCTATCCGGCTCGCCTCAGAGTTTTTGAAGATGGTAGACCACGGTTCTTTGATGACCCTGGAGAGGCCAAGCTCCATTTCGCCCTACCTAACACTTGATTGCTGTTTAATCTTACCAGCTGATAGCTCATCGCTCCCCGAGTCTGCACTCGGGTCTCACATGTAGTTTACCAGGAGTGTGATTGATACACACTCTTGGTCCATTCTCTGTTTATTTTGTTTTTTATCGATGTTTCTGTTATTGTTTGTCTGTTTTGTTAGTTTTGTCTGCCTGGGCAGGGACCCCTTCCCCCCACTGGGGGATTCCCCCCCCCCACTCGCTGGGAAGGGGTGGGACCCTATTTCATCTTCTACACTTCCTTATTAGTCTTTTTCCCGGTAGGGGTGGGTTGAAATGTCTACCGATACTCACCGACACCCTCATGTCGACGGAGACCCAAATTCTACATTACTCCGTATTGTCTCATGGAATGTAGAGGGTCCTAATCACCCGGTTAAGAGGAAAAAGGTGGTATCTCACCTGAAACGCATGTCTCCCCATATTGTGCTTCTCCACGAAACACACTGGATAACTGACCCTAGACATACCCTACGGGCCCCTTGGATTGGAGAATGCATCTCATCTCCATACCATTCTAAGTCTAGGGGAGTAGCGATACTATTTCATGTCAATCTCCAATATACTATACTCAGAAAACTATGTGACCCTGAGGGTAGATTTCTGTTATTAGACATATGTATCAATAATACTGTCTATACCCTTCTCAATCTCTATGCACCCAACATTTCACCTGAATCTTTCTTTGCAGATCTCTTAATGACCCTTCTCACCTGGGGTAGCCAGAATTTGATTGTCGGAGGGGACTTTAACTTGGTGGTCGACCCATCCATGGACAGATCCAGGGTAAGTACCACCACTACTACACCTCTTGCTCAACTTCTATCCTCCTTCTGCACCCAGCTGGACCTTTTGGATCCCTGGCGTGTATTCCATCCCACTCAGAAAGACTTCTTCTATTCCCATCCTCATTCCTCTCACTCTCGAATTGACTATATTTTCACTGTTGCTGGCCTCCTTCCCAAAGTTACTCACACCTCCATAGACAATATTATTGTGTCTGATCATGCCCCTGTATCTCTCCACATGCAATTAGCCATGTCCTCCCGTAGCATACCAAAATGGCGTTTCCCTGCCTATCTCCGCCAATCCACTGATTTCCTTCTCCATCTTAAACAATCCTGGCTTAATTATAACCTAGATAACGGCGATCATAGTTTCGACTCACCAATTTTTTTGGGACACAGCCAAGGCCGTCCTTCGAGGACACATTATGTCCTACACTCACTCTAAGCCAGGCCTGGCCAACCTGTGGCTCTCCAGCTGTTGTAAAACTACAAGTCCCATCATGCTTTGCCACAGTTTTGCTATTTGGGAATGCTAGAACAGTGGCATGGCATGCTGGGATGTGTAGTTTCACAAAATCTGGAGAGCCACAGGTTGGCCAGGCCTGCTCTAAGCGGAAGAAGTATTCTTCTCAACTGCAGACCTTAAGTGCAACGCTTACCTCTGCATATAGGAGATACACCCAACATGATACCCCCGCCCATAAAGAGGCTTATCTTTCGGCCAAACTCATCTACGATACATTCCTCACGGAACGGGCCCAATTGTCCTATGACTATCAACGCAACAGACTCCACAGATGGGGCAATAAGTCGGGCAGACTGTTGGCCAACCTAATCAAGGGTCCTAAATCTCGCACATGGGTAAACGCAGTCAATAGCTCGGGCACACTGAGTACTGACCCCAAACTTATTTGCACCGAATTTAAGAACTATTATCAATCTTTGTACACCAAAGGCCCTGATCACTTAGCCGCTAACCTCTCCTTCCTGGAAGAAGCTGCTCTTCCCGTATTGACCCAAGAGGAAAGGGATTCCCTAGAAAGCCCAATCACGGCTGAGGAGGTTATTGCAGTCATTAAGACTTTACCGAACAATAAAAGCCGCGGTCCTGATGGCTTTGGCGCAGAGTTTTATAAAATGCTTCGTGATGAGCTGGCTCCCACCCTCACATCTCTTTACAACCATATCCTTACTTCCAAACAAACTCAGATTAGATTTAATGAGGCCACGATTATAGTCATAGCGAAACCTGACAAAGATCCTTCCCTACCTGGCTCCTACAGGCCGATTTCCCTTCTCAATCAGGACTTCAAAATTCTTACGAAACTGATGGCCAATAGACTGCAGCTCTGCCTTTCTCGTCTTATATCGCCTGCGCAGATGGGCTTTATTAAACATAGACAGTCTGTGCAGGGTATTAGAACCGCCTTAGCGGCCATTACATACTCACGCACTAACAATATCATGGATAATATCCTAATAAATCTTGATGCGGAAAAGGCTTTCGACAAGATTGCCTGGCCTTACCTCGCTAGAGTATTAGTATATCAGCAATTTGGCGAGAACTTCCGCGGCCTTGTCGACTCCCTCTATGATAGCCCTACTGCGCAGGTGATAGTTAATAACATTCCCTCATCTCCCTTCATTCTCGAAAGATGAACTAGACAAGGGTGCCCTCTCTCTCCCCTCCTTTTTAATCTAGCACTGGAGCTTTTTATACGATATGTCCTCCACCTCTCTGCTTTTCAAGGGATTAGGATTGGCAATAGAGAAGTAAAACTGATGGCGTTTGCAGATGACATCCTTCTTTTCACCTCTAATCCGAGACAATCTATTTTGGCACTACAGAACACTATTGAATGCTTCTCCTCCTTTGCCGGGTTCTCTATCAACTATGACGAATCGGAGGCTTTAGCCATATTTCCCCAGGTCATTACAGGTTGGGACACTCCATTCCCGTTTAGATGGGCTCCTGCCCATATCACATATCTTGGAGTCCTTCTTCCTTCTGACCCTACTCATCTTTACTCTGACAATGTTCACCCTATTCTCACTAAAATTCAGACTGAACTGGCGCTATGGCAAACATTACCCCTTAATCTGATGGGGCGCTGTAATCTTGTAAAGATGGCTAGCTTCCCTAAATTGCTCTATGTCCTCCAGATGGTACCTATCATGCTCTCCAAGTCTGATCTATCTCTCCTTAACTCATCTATTTCTAAATTCATCTGGGCAAATAAACGACCCAGAATAAGCTTCTTTAAACTATCCCAGACGGTGCAGAATGGGGGGCTGAATCTGCCGGATATAGAGCAATACAACAGAGCATGCCTTCTACGCTTTGCTATGGACTGGCTCAGGGGTACATCGGTCTTTACTGATTCATTGATAGACTCCCAACTCTGTGCCCCCCTATCTCTTAGTTTTATTCTACATGCGACCAAATCTGATTTATCCTCTCCTCATCTAGACAATGTACTATTAACCTCTACTAATGTGGCATGGCGGTTATCTAGGAAATCTCTGAAGTTACAGTATACCCACTCACTATTTCTCCCCCTGGTTGGCAATTTACATTTTCAAAAGGGACAGGCCTCCTTTCACTACTTGGCGCACTGCAGGAATTACACGAGTTGGCGACCTTCTCGACTCTAGACGAAAACCACTTACTTATGCTGAAGCTCTAGCCACATACGACATTAATCCTCACCACGAATTCTACTTCTTCCAAGCCTTGCACTACTTACTATCAGTCCTTTCCCATCTCCACACATCGGACTTTACTAACTCCCTAGATACGCTCCTGCGCTCCGGGACATGCTCCATCTCGTCTATCTATGCCCGCATACGTACGGAACATATACCCACTTCCGATCTAGCTCAGGTTCAGAAATGGTCCTCTCAAATTCCCTCTATGTCCCCAGAAGCTGTGATGGATAGTTTTACAGCCTCTCTTAAACTTATCCCCGGCCAGCTTATATCAAGAAATGTCCTATAAGATTTTACATAGAGCCTATATCTCTCCAAAGAGGAGTCATTTGATGGGTTTATCTGACTCGGCAAAATGCATAAAATGTTCTGCGCCACTGGCCGACCTCATGCATTGCTTTTGGCATTGCCCCTCCATTCAAACGTTCTGGGCTGAGCTACAAGTATATGGTGCCGCCGAGTTTGGTTTACACTTTCAATGTACTGCCTCTTGGGCTTTCTTTGGTCATGTTCGTGATCAACCCGACCTTCCTTCTCAGGATATGAAATTAGTAGTGATTCTTTCAGAGGTAGGCAGGAAAGCTATACTTCAGCAATGGATCTCCGACATCCCCCCCCACGTTACCACTGGCAACCTCCAGACTCCTTTTCCTATTAACAATGGATTGGCTGGAGACATCTCTTAATAAAAACATACTAACTCCTGCGCTATTTTAATGCTGGGGACGATTTATTAATAGATTGCCTACCCTAACAAAACTGGCTATTAAGCAGAGCTTTCAATGCACCACATGGTACGGCCATCAACTCTTGACTGATAACCCTCCCGTCTCTCTACCATAATTACATAACCCTCTTTACCTCCCTGTTTTTCCTCTTTTTCTCTCCTTATTGCCGCACTACTTGCTAGTACCCACATTAGCTCTTTCCGTATCCCTACTCTACGCCCTCTGTCTAGATCTCCATTGTCTACATATTTTCACTTGCTCTGACGATGTCTCCATGGATGGGTTGGCGGTCCCCTTGCCTTGGCAGGTACTGTTTTTTCAATGTTTGTTTATTGTTTTTGGTTTTACGTTCTCCGATGGGATGAACGTATTAGTATGTTATACTGTTTGTGTTTTTATCTTTTTGTATCAGATTTTCAATTGCTATTTATGCAGAATGGCTTTTCCACGATTTTTGTAATTCTGTTATTTATACTTTTGCTGTTTTATATAAGAAAATGGAAAAATTGAGATGTTATTTTGGGCCCCAATATCCTGTTATCTAGTAGGCTCATGACACAATGTCCCTCTGTACAAGGATAGGTCCTACGCTCATTTCTGCTATTGATTACTGTATTTTTTGTAACCTCAATAAAATATATATTGGGGGGAAAAAAGTTAGTAAGGATTCCTAGGGTGGGCATGAAAATCTCTGAGGTTGGTGGTGCTCCCAGAGTCAATAGGTTACATCATCACTGCCGCGACTCTAGTATATACACTGGATATAACTCACAAAAATTGTAATCCTTTGTGGCAATTTTGCTTCAGATCCTTGTTAACATAAGCAGTACAAGGAGGTTAAAGGGTCTCATAACTGTCACACAACTTGACTGTGTCTGTGTATATAACAAGAAGTTATTCTCTCTAAAAATCTGGCAGGTTTGTTACTCTAACCTATTGCTGCTAATGGATGCCATAATTCTTGTTATGTACTTTTCTGAACAGTGGTTTTTATGTAAATGTGCAGTGATTATCTCAGTTTCATATATACAAACCTACAAATTAAAATTATTAAGTCTAAGGAATCTAAGACTACTTTTCCATATTCTATGAGTTTAAGTCAGCCCGCCTCTCTCATCCTATGTCCACTTTAAATGATTATATGACATTGGACAGTAGAAGGTGGGGCCCTTAACCCATACTAATTTAATCTCCTTTACTAATTTCCAGTACTCTCTCATCCATATGCCAGGTATTTCCTCTCTGCAATACTTGAGTAACAGAGAAACTGTGCAATTAATTGGAAAGCAGAAGTACTCCTATTCTCGGTTTTTGTCATCAACCATACACTCTCTCATTTGTAATCACAGACATTTTACGGCCACATTTCACTAGCCACGCCCAAACTCATCTGATCTTGGAAGCAAAGCAGTGAAAAGCCGAATCAGTACCTAGATGGAAGACCACTAGGGAATATTGGGTGCAGTAATTGAACAATCCGTGTTTAACACAGAAAGCAGAAGTGTGGGAGCAACCTTTGACTCTTACCACTCTTTTCACAGAATAGTTCCAGCCTATACCATATGATCTCCACCCCAATAAACAGATACCATGTCCTTACTAGGAGAACCTTCACAGAAGGCGGTATACTATTGATTATATTCTAAATCTACATTATTTAATATCGCCCTTTTCCATCCTCTGGATATCGACGGATACTCCAGTTTTAATATTTTCACCCCATGTACATTATTAAGGATATTTTGCCATCCTTGATTTTCTTATCTCTGTTATCAACTAATAGAACAAGGGTTCACATTATGATATATAGAGGTGTTACTATTTTTCTTATATGTTTTGTCTGTGTACATCAATATTTTAAACTTTACTATATTAAAAATTAAGTTTTAACATTATATCATATCAAGTGTGCCCCAACACAGAGTCTCTCTTTCCCTTCTTTTCATACTCAGCTGCTAATTCAGACACTATTTTATTCAGGTCCTCTCCAAATAAAATGTCCCCAGTGAAGGGGAGTACCTTCTTGGAGTCCAAATCCACTTTCCACGACCTTAACCACAGTATGCAGTGAGCCAGGACAGACGTGGATGACTCTTTGTCCGCCAGTACCCCTGCCTCAGAGGACACCACCTGAATGTAGTAGGTGGCGGTGCATATGTGAGACATGTATTGTCTGGCTTTGTCAGAAATATCCTCAGGAAGCTCATACTCTAACGCCTGAACCCATGCCTCAATACCCTTTGCGGCTCAAGAAGCAGCTATGGTGGGCATATGGATGGCCCCTGTGAGGGAATATATAGACTTCAGGCATGCGTTCACACGCTTATCTGTCGGTTCCTTCAGGGAGGTGACAGCGGTGACAGGCAGAGTAGACAACACCTTCTGTTGTTTAAACATATCAGACATATCAGAGTAGACAACACCTTCTGTTGTTTAAACATATCAGTTTTCCTGGCCACTGCAGTGGAATACTCATCCTCAGTGATTTGAAGGATTTGCTTAGTAGCATCCAACAGGGCAGGGACATCAACCCGTAAGGTAGAATCCTTGTCAGTAACACATAATTCAGAGTCTGACAGGCCCGTCAGATGAAACGTCAGAGAGGTTAGTGGATTGTGAGGATGAAGCAGCCCGCTTAGATGACCCAGGGACATGGGAGTGACCTTCAGTAGATTTCTGTCTAACCAAAGACTGATTTAATTGTTGCAGTTGGGTAGACAAATTTTCCACTCAAGGTGCATTTACAATAGTGACTTGTGGTGGCAGTGACACCGGAGGTCCCATAGGAGAGGGGGGGGGGGGGGGGGGTAAAACGGTCCACCAGAGTCTCCAGGAGGGTGGTGAACATAGCCCAGGGTGGCTACATTGTAGTTACAGAGTTACAGGAGCTGCAGGCTGGCTGGGAGGTGCATGACATTTAGGGGGGCCTTCCTAGTTGATCGCTAGTTGCCGTTGTTCACAGCGCAGCGATCAGACTAAAAATCAGCATTTCTGTGTATGCACCGCAATGCGCAGGCGCGTCGTACGGGTACAATGAGCATCGTGTGTTTGCACAGGGTCTAACGAAGATTCCAGTTGCACGGCCGAATGCAGGAAGACTGACCTGAAGTGGGCGTTTCTGGGTGGCAACTGACCGTTTTCCGGGAGTGCTTAGAAAAATGCAGACATGTCTGGAAAAACGCAGGCGTGGCTGGGCGGGTGTGTGACGTCAAAAGCCGTCCCTCCGTTGTTAGAATCAATGCACACGAAGAGTAACTACAGGGCTGATCTTGTTTTGCACAAAAGACTTTGCAGGCGCTCTGCTGCACAAGCGTTCGTACTTCTGCAAAGCGAAAATACACTCCCCAGTGGCCGGTGAGAATGTGTTTGCACGGCTGCTAAAAACTGCTAGCGAGCGATCAACTCGGAATGACCCCCTTAGAATACAGCCCATCACACGATACTTCCCCCTCAGGTAAACCTCTGGAGCATGCCTTGCAAATTACAGGAGCTTCCAGAGTTTTACTGCCCTTATTGAGGCTATTAGTATGATAAAGCCAGACAGAGTACACAACTTGCGGACAAAGTACACAACCAGCGTCAGAATATACAAAATGGTAAACTAAATCTTGGTGTACTTGACTGTAACACAGTAAAATATCAATATAGCGGTAAGTAGTGTGTACACTATTTTAGAGGACCCTGACGCACCTAGTCCCTTCGGGTATAGAATATAGTGATAGCTACCTTAGATGGGATACACATGAGAGTGAAACCATGCAGCAGGTACAGGCACAAACAGTCACAAGCAATGTAGAGATTATTATAAGCACAATAAAACTGCACTGGACTAGTATGTGTATATATATATATATATATATATATATATATATATCACAGTGCACTGGACTAGTATATATAACACAGCGCATCCTAGACCGGAGGTATATATCAGAATACTCGTACAATAATAGGATTTTAAATATTTACCGGTAAATCCTTTTCTCGTAGTCCATAAGGGATATTGGGGACAGATTAGTACGATGGGTATAAATGGGTCCAAAGGAGCTAGTGCACTTCAAATTTCTTCAACTGGGTGTGCTGGCTCCTCCCCTCTATGCCTCCTCCTACAGCTCAGTTATAGGTAAACAGTGCCCGAAGGAGAATGACATACTTGAGATAAGTAACATAACAACAAAAAGTGTGGTGAGTTTTTCACACCAGCACACCAATATATATCTTAGCCAGCAACATCTGGCAACATTAACAGCAACAGCTGAACAGGAACACATAACAGAGAACCTGCAGAAAGTCACCGCACAGAGGCGGGTGCCCAATATCCCTTATGGACTATGAGAAAAGGATTTACCGGTAGGTATTTAAAATCCTATTTTCTATAGGATCTATAAGGGATATTGGGGACAGATTAGTATGATGGGGATGTCCCAAAGCTTCCAGAATGGGCGGGAACATGCGGAGACATCTGCAGCACCACCTGCCCAAACTGGGTATCCTCTTCAGGCAGGGTTTTAAATCTGTAGAACTTGACAAAGGTGGTCTTCCCCGACCAGGTAGCAGCTCGGCATAGTTGCAGGGCCGAGAGTCCATGGGCAGCCGCCCAGAAAGAGCACACCGATCTTGTAGAGTGTGCCTTCAGAGACTGTGGAACCGGTAAGGCTGCTGATGCATAGGCCTGGTGGATAGTAAGTCTAATCCAACGAGCAATAGACTACTTAGAAGCAGGGCAACCCTTTTTCTGCGCATCATAGAGCACGAACAAGGAATCCGTCTTTCTGATATGAGCCGTCCTTTTGATATAAATTTTTAAGGCTCGCACAGCATCCAATGCCTGCGGCGGAGCAGAAGTGTCAGAACCGGACGGAATCACGATAGGTTGATTCAAGTGAAATGCGGAGACCACCTTCGGCAGGAACTGCTGTCTAGTCCTGAGCTCCGCTCTGTTCTCGTAAAAGACCAAGTACGGACTTTTGCACGGCAAGGCCCCCAATTCTGAGACTCGCCTAGCAGAAGCCAGGGCCAGTAACATCACCATTTTCCACGTGAGGTACTTATCGTCTACTGTCGTCAAAGGTTCAAACCAGGATGACTGTGGAAAACGTAACACTACATCCAGATCCCAAGGTGCCGTAGGCGGCACGAATGGAGGTTGTATGTGAAGCACCCCTTGCAAGAAGGTCTGAACTTCTGGCAAGAGAGCCAACTTCTTCTAGAAGATGAAAAGAGCTGAAATTTGGACCTTAATGGATCCCAGACACAATTCTTTTTCCACTCCAGCCTGCAGTAATCGTAGGAACCTTCCCAAGTTGAATTCTACAGAGGGATATGTGCGTTTCTCGCACCAAGACACATATCTCTGCCAGATATGATGATAGTATTTTGACGTCACAGGTTTTCTGGCTTGCACCATAGTGGCAATGGCCTTTTTGGAAAGCCCTTTGTAAACTAGGATGTTCCACTCAACTTCCATGCCGTCAAACAAAGCCGTCGTAAGTCCGGGTAGACGAACGGTCCTTGTTGAAGAAGATCCCTTCTTACCGGTAGAGGCTAAGGGTCCCCTACGGACATGTCCAGAAGAGCCGCGTACCATGTTCTTTGGGGGCCAATCCGGGCCAATCAAGATTTTTTTCCACTCTTTGAAGTCTGATCCGCTTGAGCACCCTTGGGATCAGCAGAATTGGAGGAAACAGGAAGACCAGCTCGTAAGACCAAGGAGATGTCAGCGCATCCACTGCGCTTGCCTGCAGGTCCCTAGTTCATGAGCAATAGCAGCAAAGCTTTTTGTTGAGCCGAGAGGCCATCAAGTCGATCTGTGGGCATCCCCACCTGTCAATGATTTGCTGAAACACCTGAGGGTGTAGTCTCCACTCCCCCGGATGGAGATCGCGGCGACTTAGGAAGTCCATTTCCCAGTTGTCCACTCCAGGAATGAAGATCGCGGACAGTGCTCTTGCATTTCTTTCAGCCAAGAGGAGTATTCTTGACACTTCTCGCATTCAGGCCTTGCTTTTTGTCCCTTCTTGTAGAGTGATGTACGCCACCGCTGTGGCGTTGTCTGACTGCACCCGGATCACCTGATCCCGGAGTAGAGGGGATGCCTGAATCAGAGCATTGTAGATAGCCCAAAGTTCCAGAATGTTGATCGGAAGAAGGGCCTCTTGGGCAGACCAACTGCCCTGGAACTGCGTCCCCTGGGTGACAGCTCCCCATCCTCTCAGACTCGCATCCGTCGTGAGGAGGATCCAATCCTGAATCCCAAAGCATCGACCTTCCAGCAGGTTGAAAGACTGTAGCCACCACCGGAGAGAGATTCTGGCCTGAGGTGACAGCCAAATCATCCGCTGCATCTGAAGATGGGAACCGGACCACTTGTTCAGGATGTCCAATTGGAACGGTCTGGCATGAAACCTTCCCAATTGAATCGCCTCGTACGAGGCCACCATCTTTCCCAACAATTTTATGCAAATATGCATGGAGACTCGAGCAGGTTAGAGCACCATGCAAACCATTTCTTGATGTGTTCTAACTTTGTCCTCTGGGAGGAACACTTTCTGTGCTACAGTATCCATTAGCATCCCCCTAAACAGGAGCCATTGAGACGGTTCCAGGTGGGACTTCTGCAGATTGAGGATCCACCCGTGGTGTGACAGAAGTTGGATAGTGCAATCTATATGGAGCAATAGAAGCTCCCTGGAGCTCACTTTTATCAGATCGTCCAGGTATGGCATAACATTGACCCACTGAACCCTGAGCTGAAACATCATTTCCGCCATCACCTTCGTGAACACCCTCGGAGCTGTAGACAGGTCGAAGGATAATGCCTGAAACTGGTAGTGATCGTTCAGCAGGGCAAACTTCAGATAGGCCTGATGAGGAGGACAATTGGGATATGTAGGTAAGCGTCCTTGATATCCAGGGACACAAGGAATTCCTGTTGTTCCAGGCCTGCAATCACCGCTCTCAAAGAGTCCATCTTGAATTTGAAAACCTTCAGGTAGGGATTCAGGGACTTAAGATTCAGAATGGGTCTCACAGACCCATCTGGTTTTGGTACTATGAACAGACTGGAGTAGAAACCCTGTCCTCATTGTAATAGGGGTACTGGAACAATGACCTGGGACTGGACCAACTTGTTAATGGCCAGCAGTAGCATACCACAAATATTTTCTAAAGCTGATAAGCTTGATTTGAAACATCGTTGGGGAGGAGTATCGTCGAACTCCAGCAAGGTCCTTTACCCAAGCATCTTGGCAGGTACCGTCCCAGCTGTTGCTGTAGTGACGTAACCAAGCTCCCACCACGAGACCCCTTGGGGTGGGTGGACACAGTCATGCTGAAGTCATTGCGGAAGCAGAGCTGGTGTTCTGGTCCTGAGATCCAGCAACAGCTGGTCTCTTAGGTTTACCTTTGGAGCCTCTAGTTGCTTTGGAGGCCCCTCTGGGCCTAGATCGAAATCTGGAGGACCGAAAGGACTGAGTAGACAGTCCCGGGCAGGTACGTCTAGCAGGCGGAGCTCCCGAAGGGAGAAACAAGGATTTTCTAGCTGTAGCTTTGGAAATCCATGCGTCCAATTCACCTCCAAAGAGCCATTCACCTGTGAAGGGATGAAATTCCACATTACGTTTGGAGTCAACATCAGCAATCCAGTGACGCAACCTTATGGCTCTGCGCGCAGACAAAGCCATAGCCATGGTCCTAGCATTAATATTGGCAATCTCTTTAAGGGAGTCACAGAGGACTCTTGCCATGTCCTAAATGTGATTCAGGAAAGTAACAGTATTAACTAAGGTCATATCACTCGAAAGACCTTCCTTAATTTGATTAGCCCAGGAATGAATTGCATGTCATCCAGCAACCTGCAATAACCAGCCTTTGAGCAACACCTGCAGCAATGTAAACAGATTTCAGAGTGGTCTCAAGTTTCCTATCTGCCGGGTCCTTTACCGTAAAGGAGCCCGGAGCAGAGAGTGCCGCCTTTTTAGAAAGGCGAGAGACTGAGACGTCTACTGCTGGAGACTACTCCCAGAATTTCCTGCCTTCAAGGGCAAAGGGGAATGTACAAACCATTTTGGCACCTGATATTTCTTATCTGGAGTCTTCCAGGCTATTTTAAATAAGTTTAAATGATTCCTTGCAATCAGGAAATGTGACTGTCAGTTTGTCTTGTGGGAGGAAAAATGACTGCTGAGTAATATCATCCTCCAGAGGAAGCTTTAACACATCCCTAATAGCCAATATGAGGGGTTCAGTACCCTGGTTGGGGTGGAATCCCCACTTATGGAATCCACATCATCCCCATCATCCTGTATATCATCATCAGTATCTGATAGGAGTACAGGTAGAGCACGTTTTGTGCACCTGTAGTAAACAGGGGGGAATGTTTAGCAGCTAGACTTGCCACTGCTTGTTGCAGTTCTTGAGACTTATTTGCATTTGCAGTGAGCTGAGATGACATATGAGACATCATATTTTTGATAGCCCCCAACCAGGAGGGCTCTGGACTCTCCCCCACATTGAAATCAGCATTCTGAGATGGCTGACTACACTGCTCACATGATATTGAGCCAGATGAACTAGGAGAGAATCTAGTATTACATACACTGCATGACTTCTGTTTTACCATAGTGAATCAGAAAAACAGGTATAATACACATACAACACAGCTTGATATTAATATATTGCAAGCCTGCCCAATTTCATGTGACAGGAGTACCCCAACGCACCCAGCACTGCACAGCCCCAGTTAGGCTGTCAGTGTTTTTATGTGTAAACATAGTGAGACTGTAATATGATAAAATCCCTCAGAGGGATGTTATTGTGAACTAGTATAGCAGCTCTCCCCCTCTACATCCGGTATCAGCGATCCAGGGACTGTTTGGAGGAGCCGTGGAGGCAGTGGCGTCATGAGGGGGGTGCGGCCCGCACCCGGGTGTCACCCTTCCATGGGGTGACACCAAATAGAGCCGCACACTCAAACTTGCACCCCCTCCTCTGCGGCATCAAGCTCCCCTGCAATCACGCCTGCACCACCGCCGGCTCCATGAGCCAGCTACGCACCCGCCCGCGGCCGGGACTGACAGTCAGATAGGGACACAGCCAAGCGGCGTACACAGCGGCTCTTGCTTGTCCAGCGCTGCGTGCTAGGAGCGCAGCGTCGTAGCAGGAAGGAAGAGCCGCTGCTTCAGTACTTCCTCCTGCTACGTGAATGTTGTCCTGGAGTGCAAGGTGAGTTAGAGTGACAAGTTAAGGATGGGGGGATGCAGGCTGAGGGAGACAGAATGGGGGGGGGGGGGGGGGGGGGGAGAATGCAAGCTGAGAGATACAGAATGGTGGTGGAGGGGATGAATGCAGGCTGAGAGACACAGAATGAAGAGGGGGTACTGCGCAGGCTGAGAGACACAGAATGAAGAGGGGGTACTGCGCAGGCTGAGAGACACAGAATGAAGAGGGGGTACTGCGCAGGCTGAGAGACACAGAATGAAGGGGAGGTACTACGCACGCTGAGAGACAGAATGAAGAGGGGGTACTACGCACGCTGAGAGACACAGAATGAAGGGGGGGTACTACGCACGCTGAGAGACACAGAATGAAGAGGGGGTACTGCGCAGGCTGAGAGACACAGAATGAAGAGGGGGTACTATGCACGCTGAGAGACACAGAATGAAGAGGGGGTACTACGCAGGCTGAGAGACACAGAATGAAGAGGGGGTACTGCGCAGGCTGAGAGACACAGAATGAAGAGGGGGTACTACGCACGCTGAGAGACACAGAATGAAGGGGGGGGACTACGCACGCTGAGAGACACAGAATGAAGAGGGGGACTACACAGGCTGAGAGACACAGAATGAAGGGGGGGTACTACGCACGCTGAGAGACACAGAATAAAGAGGGGGACTACACAGGCTGAGAGACACAGAATGAAGGGGGGGTACTACGCACGCTGAGAGACACAGAATGAAGAGGGGGACTACACAGGCTGAGAGACACAGAATGAAGAGGGGGTACTACGCACGCTGAGAGACACAGAATGAAGGGGGGGTACTACGCACGCTGAGAGACACAGAATGAAGAGGGGGTACTGCGCAGGCTGAGAGACACAGAATGAAGAGGGGGTACTATGCACGCTGAGAGACACAGAATGAAGAGGGGGTACTGCGCAGGCTGAGAGACACAGAATGAAGAGGGGGTACTGCGCAGGCTGAGAGACACAGAATGAAGAGGGGGTACTACGCACGCTGAGAGACACAGAATGAAGGGGGGGACTACGCACGCTGAGAGACACAGAATGAAGGGGGGTACTACGCACGCTGAGAGACACAGAATGAAGAGGGGGTACTGCGCAGGCTGAGAGACACAGAATGAAGAGGGGGACTACACAGGCTGAGAGACACAAAATGAAGGGAGGGACTTCACAGGCTGAGAGACACAGAATGAAGAGGGGGTACTACGCAGCTGAGAGACACAGAATGAAGAGGGGGACTACACAGGCTGAGAGACACAGAATGAAGGGGGGGTACTACGCACGCTGAGAGACACAGAATGAAGAGGGGGACTACACAGGCTGAGAGACACAGAATGAAGGTGGAGGACGCAGGCTGAAAGACACAGAATGAAGGGGTGACTACGCAGGATGAGAGACACAGAATGAAGGTGGGGGACGCAGGCTGAGAGACACAGAATGAAGGTGGGGGACGCAGGCTGAGAGACACAGAATGAAGGGGGGGACTACGCAGGCTGAGAGACACAGAATGAAGGTGGGGGACGCAGGCTGAGAGACACAGAATGAAGGTGGGGGACGCAGGCTGAGAGACACAGAATGAAGGGGGGGACTACGCAGGCTGAGAGACACAGAATGAAGGTGGGGGACGCAGGCTGAGAGACACAGAATGAAGGTGGGGGACGCAGGCTTAGAGACACAGAATGAAGGTGGGGGACGCAGGCTTAGAGACACAGAATGAAAGTGGGGGACGCAGGCTTAGAGACATAGAATAAAGGGGGAGGACACAGGCTGAGAGATACAGAATGAAGGAGGGGGGGAACGCAGGCTGAGAGACACAGAATAAAGGGGGGGACTACGCAGGCTCAGAGACACAGAATGAATGATTGGGGGAACGAAGGCTAAGAGACGCTAGGGGGAGATGACGGTGTGGCTGAGAGTATCAAAGGGGAGAAGACGGTGTGGCTGAGAGATGCAGGGTGGATATAATGGTGTGGCTAGGAGACGCAGGGGGGAAGATAATGGTGTAACTGAGAGACACAGGGGGTAGAAGGTGACACAGCTGGCATGAATATGGTTGAACCTCTGTTGTGTGACGATGACATTGGTTATATTCCTCCACAAACAGGCATCTTCCAGACCATGTGATTTCCTACATGAAAAGTGAATACTGACTAAAGACTGACCAGGGAGGATACGTATCTTCAGAGGTTCCCCATTCCTCAGAGAAACCACCATAAAGGTAAGGTGCATATGGAATGTTAATTAATGTTCCCAGAGTGACGAGAAATGGGGGCGTAATTTTCACTGGCAATGCCCCTTTGTGGCACATGGCCACGCCCACGCCCATTTTTTCGATGCGCGCCTGTGGCGCGCATGCACAGCCCCACTAAGCCGTTTTTTCTACTTGTACTACTGGGGGGAAGCAATGCCCATGATACCTGTAGTTATTGCAGTAATGTTCAGGCCGCTAGCGGGTGCCTGCATATACACACACCTTTGACTATTAGCATTTCAATGGATTTTGGGCCTAATTCAGACCTGATCGCAAAAGGAAAATATGTCTCTGATGGGCAAAACCATGATGCACTGCAGGTGGGGTAGATATAACATGTGCAAAGAGAGTTAGATTTGGGTGGGTTATATTGTTTCTGTGCAGGGTAAACACTGGCTACTTTATTTTTACACTGCAGTTTAGATTTCAGTTTGAACACACCAAACCCAAATCTAACTCTCTCTGCACATGTTACCTCTGCACCACCTGCACTGCACATGGTTTTGCCCAGAAGAGTAAATATTTGCTGTTGCGATCAGGTTTGAATTAGGCCCTTTGTTATCTGTGGGAAGCTACAGCATGCTGCGATGTGGCAGCACCAGGATAATCTGTCTCCTGCAGCAAGCGTATAACAGGACACATCTGTAAGTGGGGACCTGCAAATACATATGCATACCTGAAGGTGGCCATACATCAGAAAGATGAATCGCATGTGATCATCGCATGCGATTTCCCTTGAACTCCCCAGAAGCTCCACGGCAGTCCTGGACTCACGATATCAAGTGCTCTAAAACTAGTACAAAAACATTACTAAGGGTTCCGCGTGGTGTGATACGGAAGGAGGTCCATGGGGGGTGACACCATGAGTTACCATACCGGGTGACACCAACCCTAGTGACGCCTCTGCGTGGAGGCTGCTGCTGCTATGCAGAGGAAGGCGCCAAAAATCCACTGAGCCCGGTCTCGTGTAGCTCCGCCCCCCACCATGGCGCCGGAGCTACTTCTGTTTATTTATACTGGCCATATCTCCCAATATGTACAAGCTCACATAAATGCTTGGTTTACTATATTTAGCCACTCTCACACAGGGGCTACAGCGGCTTTCCCCCAGGAGGGGCCCGTATGCCACACCCGCGCTTTCAGCCTCACAGTAAAACCAGGGGACCCCCTAGCGGGGCTCCCGGTTGGTACTTACCACCAATGATCACCCTCAGGCAGCGTTAGGGGTGTGCGGCATGCGACAGCCAAGCCGCCATGCCCCACTGAACAATCAGCACCTCAGGACGGTGGTCCTGCAGCGGGGAAGTGGCTCTGCACCTCAAGAGGCCGGTGACCGCCCCCCCAACTCCCACAGTGCAGGTATGCCGTTGCCCAAACAGCATACCGAAAGAAAGAAAACTTTTAAAAAGAAATTGAAAAAAAAAACTCTGGAGCTTGCAGAGTTTGCATCCTCTCCTGAGGGCACTTATTTCTAAACTGAGCTGTAGGCATGGGCAGTACGGATGGTGTAATGGTTAGAATTACTGCTGGGTTCGATTCCCACCATGGCCCTAACTGTGCAGAGTTTGTATATTCTCACCGTACTTGCGTGGGTTTCCTCCGGGTACTCGGGTTTCCTCCCACAATCCAAAAATATACTGGTAGGTTAATTGGCTTCAAACAAAATTAACCCTAGCATGAATGTGTGTGCGTTTACATGTGATAGGGAAGATAGATTGTAAGCTCCACTGGGGCAGGGACTGATGTGAATTGCCAAATATTCTCTGTAAAGCGCTGCAGAATATCTAATATAAATAACTGGTAATAAATAAATAAGAGGAGCCAACAAACCCAGTTGAAGAAATTTAAAGTGCACTGGCTCCTTTGGACCCGTCTATACCCATCGTACTAATCTGTCCCCAATATCCCTTATGGATGCTAGAGAAATAGTCTGTAATAGTGTATCTCTTTCTTAACAAACGCTGTCTGTAATAATAAGATTTTACTCACCGGTAAATCTATTTCTCGTAGTCCGTAGTGGATGCTGGGAACTCCGTAAGGACCATGGGGAATAGCGGCTCCGCAGGAGACTGGGCACAACTAAAGAAAGCTTTAGGTCACCTGGTGTGCACTGGCTCCTCCCACTATGACCCTCCTCCAAGCCTCAGTTAGGACACTGTGCCCGGACGAGCTGACATAATAAGGAAGGATTTTGAATCCCGGGTAAGACTCATACCAGCCACACCAATCACACCGTATAACTCGTGATACTATACCCAGTTAACAGTATGAATATAACTGAGCCTCTCAACAGATGGCTCAACAATAACCCTTTAGTTAGGCAATAACTATATACAAGTATTGCAGACAATCCGCACTTGGGATGGGCGCCCAGCATCCACTACGGACTACGAGAAATAGATTTACCGGTGAGTAAAATCTTATTTTCTCTGACGTCCTAGTGGATGCTGGGAACTCCGTAAGGACCATGGGGATTATACCAAAGCTCCCAAACGGGCGGGAGAGTGCGGATGACTCTGCAGCACCGAATGAGAGAACTCCAGGTCCTCCTCAGCCAGGGTATCAATTTTGTAGAATTTAGCAAACGTGTTTGCCCCTGACCAAGTTGCAGCTCGGCAAAGTTGGAAAGCCGAGACCCCTCGGGCAGCTGCCCAAGATGAGCCCACCTTCCTTGTGGAATGGGCTTTTACAGATTTTGGCTGCGGTAGTCCAGCCGCAGAATGCGCCAGCTGAATTGTGCTACAAATCCAGCGAGCAATAGTCTGCTTAGAAGCAGGAGCACCCAGTTTGCTGGCTGCATACAGGATAAACAGCGAGTCAGTTCTCCTGACTCTAGCCGTCCTGGAAACATAATTTTTCAAGGCCCTGACTACGTCCAGTAACTTGGAATCCTCCAAGTCCCTAGTAGCCGCAGGCACTACAATAGTTGGTTCAAGTGAAAAGCTGATATCACCTTAGGGAGAAACTGGGGACGAGTCCTCAATTCTGCCCTATCCATATGGAAAATCAGATAAGGACTTTTATATGACAAAGCCGCCAATTCTGATACACGCCTGGCCGAAGCCAAGGCCAATAACATGACCACTTTCCGCGTGAGATATTTTAGATCCACGGTTTTTAGTGGCTCACACCAATGTGATTTTAAGAAACTCAACACCACGTTGAGAACCCAAGGTGCCACTGGAGGCACAACCGGGGGCTGAATATGCAGCACTCCTTTTACAATGTCTGAACTTCAGGTACTGAAGCTAGTTCTTTCTGGAAGAAAATCGACAGAGCCGAGATCTGTACCTTAATGGAGCCTAATTTTAGGCCCATAGACACTCCTGCTTGTAGGAAATGCAGAAATCGACCTAGTTGAAATTCCTCTGTTGGGGCCTTTTTTGGCCTCACACCAAGCAACATATTTTCGCCATATGCGGTGATAATGTTTTGCAGTTACATCTTTCCTGGCTTGAATCAGCGTAGGAATGACTTCCTCCGGAATGCCCTTTTCCTTTAGGATCCGGCGTTCAACCGCCATGCCGTCAAAACGTAGCCGCGGTAAGTCTTGGAACAGACAGGGCCCCTGCTGCCGCAGGTCCTGTCTGAGCGGCAGAGGCCATGGGTCCTCTGATATAATTTCTTGAAGTTCTGGGTACCAAGCTCTTCTTGGCCAATCCGGAACCACGAGTATCGTTCTTACTCCTCGCCTTCCTATTATTCTCAGTACCTTTTGTATGAGAGGCAGAGGGAGGAACACATAAACCGACTGGTACACCCACGGTGTTACCAGAGCGTCCACAGCTATCGCCTGAGGGTCCTTTGACCTGGCGCAATATCTTTTATAGCTTTTTGTTGAGGCGGGACGCCATCATGTCCACCTGTGGCCTTTCCCAATGGTGTACAATCCTTTGGAAGACTTCTGGATGAAATCCCCACTCTCCCGGGTGGAGGTCGTGTCCGCTGAGAAGATCTGCTTCCCAGTCGTCCACTCCGGGAATGAACACTGCTGACAGTGTTAACACATGATTTTCCGCCCATCGGAGAATCCTTGTGGCTTCTGCCATCGCCATCCTGCTTCTTGTGCCGCCCCGTTGGTTTACATGGGCGACTGCCGTGATGTTGTCTGATTGGATCAGTACCGGCTGGTTTTGAAGCAGAGGCCTTGCCTGACTCAGGGCATTGTAAACGGCCCTCAGTTCCAGAATATTTATGTGTAGGGAAGTCACTTGACTTGACCAAAGTCCCTGGAAGTTTTTTCCCTGTGTGACTGCCCCCCAGCCTCAAAGGCTGGCATACATGGTCACTAGGACCTAGTCCTGTATGCCGAACCTGCGGCCCTCTTGCATGGAACCTGCCGAATGGGATTGCTTCGTAGGAAGCTACCATTTTTTCCCAGGACTCGCGTGCAATGATGCACCGATACCTGTTTTTGCTTCAGGAGGTCTCTGACTAGAGATGACAGCTCCTTGGCTTTCTCCTCCGGGAGAAACACTTATTTCTGTTCTGTGTCCAGAACCATCCCCAGGAACAGTAGACGTGTCGTAGGAACCAGCTGTGACTTTGGACTGTTTAGAATCCAACCGTGCTGTTGTAGCACTTTCCAAAATAGTGCTACCCCGACTAGCAACTGCTCCTTGGACCTTGCCCTTATAAGGAGATTGTCCAAGTACGGGACAATTAAAACTCCCTTTTTTCGAAGGAGTATCATCATTTCGGCCATTACCTTGGTAAACACCCTCGGTGCCATGTACAGTCCAAACGGCAGTGTCTGGACGTGGTAATGGTAATCCTGTACCACAAATCTGAGGTACTCCTGGCGAGGATGGTAAATGGGGACATGCAGGTAAGCATCCTTGATGTTCCGGGATCCCATGTAATCCCCCTCGTCCAGGCTTGCAATAACCGCCCTGAGCGATTCCATCTTGAACTTGAATTTTTTTATGTATGTGTTCAAGGATTTTAAATATAAAATGGGTCACACCGAACCATGCGGTTTCGGTACCCCAAACCGTGTGGAATAGTAACCCCGTCCTTGTTGAAGTAGGGGCACCTTGAGTATTACCTGCTGGGAATACAGCTTATTAATTGCCTCTAGCGCAGCCTCCCTGCCTGAGGGAGTTGTCGGCAAGGCATATTTGAGGAAACGGCGGGGGGGAGACATCTCGAATTCCAGCTTGTACCCCTGAAATACTACTTGAATGAAACAGGGATCCACCTGTGAGCGAGCCCACTGATCGCTGAAATTTTTGAGACGGCCCCCCCACCGTACCTGGCTACACCTGTGGAGCCCCCGCGTCATGCTGTGGACTCAGAGGAAGCGAGAGAAGAATTTTGATTCTGGGAACAGGCTGACTGGTGCAGCTTTTTCCCTCTTCCCATGTCTCTGTACAGAAAGGAAGCGCCTTTGACCCGCTTGCTTTTCTGAAGCCGAAAGGACTGTACCTGATAATACAGTGCTTTCTTAGTCTGTGAGGAAACCTGAGGTAATGGATACGAGGTCCCAGAGACCATCCCCAAATAATTCCTCACCCTTATAAGGCAGAGTCTCTATGCGCCTTTTAAAGTCAGCATCACCTGTCCAGTGACAGGTCTCTAATACCCTCCTGACAGAATGGACATTACATTCATTTTGGATGCCAGCCGGCAAAATATCCCTCTGTGCATCCCTCATATATAAGACGACGTCTTTAATATGTTCTCATGTGTGACAGGGTCACCGACCACGCTGCAGCAGCACGATCTGCAGGTCTCAGTCTAGTACCTGAGTGTGTAAATACAGACTTCAGGATAGCCTCCTGCTTTTTATCAACAGGTACCTTCAAAGTGGCCGTTCCTAAAACGGCAGTGCCACCTTTTTTGACAACCGTGTGAGCGCCTTATCCACCCTAGGGGATATCTCCCAGCGTAACTTATCCTCTGGCGGGAAAGGGTACGCCATCAGTAACTTTTTAGACATTACCAGTTTCTTATCGGGGGGAACCCACGCTTTTCACACACTTCATTCATTCATCTGATGGGGGAACAAAACACTGCCTGCTTTTTCTCCCCAAACATAAAACCCTTTTTTAGTGGTACTTGGGTTAATGTCAGAAATGTGTAACACATTTTTTATTGCCGGGATCAAGTCACGGATGTTCCTAGTGGATTGTGTATATGTCTCAACTTTGTCGACACTGGAGTCAGACTCCGTGTCGACATCTGTGTCTGCCATCTGAGTGAGCGGGCGTTTTTTGAGCCCCTGATGGCCTTTGAGACGCCTGGGCAGGCGCGGACTGAGAAGCCGGCTGTCCCACAGCTGTTACGTCATCCACCCTTTTATGTAAGGAGTTGACACTGTCGGTTAATACCTTTCACCTAACCATCCACTCTGGTGTCGGCCCCACAGGGGGCGACATCACATTTATCGGCATCTGCTCCGTCACCATATAAGCCTCCTCATTAAACATGTCGACACAGCTGTACCGACACACCGCACACACACAGGGAATGCTCTGACTGAGGACAGGACCCCACAAAGCCCTTTGGGGAGACAGAGAGAGAGTATGCCAGCACACACCAGAGCGCTATATAATGTGGGGATTAACACTATAACTGAGTGAAATTTCCCCAATAGCTGCTTGTATATATAATATTGCGCCTAAATTTAGTGCCCCCCCCTCTCTTTTTAACCCTTTGAGCCTGAAAACTACAGGGGAGAGCCTGGGGAGCTTTCTTCCAGCTGCACTGTGAAGAGAAAATGGCGCCAGTGTGTCTGAGGGAGATAGCTCCGCCCCTTTTTCGCGGACTTTTCTCCCGCTTTTTTCTGGATTCTGGCAGGGGTATTTACCACATATATAGCCTCTGGGGCTATATATTGTGGTATTTTTGCCAGCCAAGGTGTTTTTATTGCTGCTCAGGGCGCCCCCCCCAAGCGCCCTGCACCCTCAGTGACCGGAGTGTGAAGTGTGTATGAGGAGCAATGGCGCACAGCTGCAGTGCTGTGCGCTACCTTGGTGAAGACTGATGTCTTCTGCCGCCGATTTTCCGGACCTCTTCTTGCTTCTGGCTCTGTAAGGGGGACGGCGGCGCGGCTCCGGGACCGAACACCAAGGCTGGGCCTGCGGTCGATCCCTCTGGAGCTAATGGTGTCCAGTAGCCTAAGAAGCCCAAGCTGGCTGCAAGCAGGCAGGTTCGCTTCTTCTCCCCTTAGTCCCTCGCTGCAGTGAGCCTGTTGCCAGCAGGTCTCACTGAAAATAAAAAACCTAATTCTATACTTTCTTTCTAGAAGCTCAGGAGAGCCCCTAGTGTGCATCCAACCTCGGCCGGGCACAAAATCTAACTGAGGCTTGGAGGAGGGTCATAGTGGGAGGAGCCAGTGCACACCAGGTGACCTAAAGCTTTCTTTAGTTGTGCCCAGTCTCCTGCGGAGCCGCTATTCCCCATGGTCCTTACGGAGTTCCCAGCATCCACTAGGACGTCAGAGAAAAGACATGTAGAATACTCAAGTCTCAGCGCGGTGGACAGGCGGCTTTACAGGGGAGACCTTGCCCTGCAATCCCAGAGACCAGTAGCAGCTATGCTCAGTAGATGGCGCCCAGCATCTCTGTCAGGAACTGAGGCAGAGTGTGAGACAGCTACAGGGTGGGAAATCTGCGGAGGTGGCACCCTGGGCCGGGGCTACAGGTCAAGCGCTGACTCCCCTATACTGGGCCTCACCGCCAGTACTATGGAGCTTTACCAATAGGGGCGTTAGTACACCCGACCTGTACTCCTATGCCCTGGTGGATATAGTGGGGTCCCTGCTTGGTAACAGTGTCCACGCCAGCGTCACAATCCATCTCCCTAGACTGCAAGAAATTTAGTGGTGGGTCCCACCTGGGGGATCCTCTTACCTCCTCCCTTCGTAGCAGCCACGTGAACCAGGAGAGCATCTGCAACCATGTGCCTAAGCCGGAGCGTCTCCACCGCAAGTACCCGGGATCTGAGCCGCGGGAGTATGCGACACCGCTTGGGAGGTGACGGAGACGCGCCGCTGAATGTCACCCTCACATAACAGTGCTGCGTCCCTTGAAGTCTTCAGCTTTTTCAGGGCTGCCCAGTGCAGCCCGCCTGTTAGGTGACTTGCTGCCTGCAGGCACCACTCGAAACTGGGCTCTCAGTGCCTGGAGGCAGGGTTATAGAGGAGGCCCCAGTGCATCCTGGGACAGTCAAAGTTTTTCCTGATGGTGCCTCTGGATCCAAGATCCCGCTCTACACCCCGATGTATTCCCTGTGGAACACAGTGTACCCCGCTGCAGAAATTAACTTACATTAAGACATCTCAAATTTACATCTCTATAGATTTACCAAATTATTAACACTTATGTACATGTACAACCCTGAATCAGAAACTCTTATGCGAAGGATGGGTATAACAGCTAGTCACTGTAAATGTTTTCATCAGCAGGTTCACATCAACATGGACCCATGAGAAGACCATATTTAGCTCAGTAATTTGCTTTCTACATCAGAAGAACATGAGGTAATTTTCCCTGATAGGAATAGGTGTCAGTGTTTCAAAAATAGCTTAAGCCACTAATTCATTCTTCTGAGAGATTAGCTACTATACGTTTGTGGCACCCCTCATAACTTACAGGACTCATGTTCTCTTCAACTGACTGTAAATAAACATGTATCTGTCGATACTGTATATACCGTATATGGACATTTTAAATTGCCTTATTGTACCTGGTGTTCCACCGTGAGAACCTGTGTAGCCCATACTTATTGCCAAAAGGACAGCTGTATACTCTGGGCTGCCATATAAACAGAGACTTAGCGGCAAAACCACTGCAATTTACCGCAATTGTCATTTTCACGTCTTTTTTTCCCATGAAAAGACCATTTTTATGGTTATTGTGCTTTTGCGATTCGCCTTATTCAAATGCAAATTAGCAAAAACTGAATTGCCGCAAAAATTGGTGCCAAAAGTGAAAAATGGGTAAATCTGTCCGTACCCCCCCAAAAAAGCTAAACTACCATCGAATAACCGTATCAAAGTTTACTATCGTTATTGGGTCAAATGGTTGTTATTTGCATTTTGAAAAAAAAAGTTTTAACAAATTATAGAAAGTTATTTTTTTAATGCAATCATTTTTATTGAATTTTATAACATGTGAACAGTTCAAAAAAACATTACAGACAAGAAAAATAAAAACAATCATACATTACATCACAGTGTGGTGTCATTGTGTGTGGTCTCAGAGTAAGAGTTAAGATAATGCCAATATGTCGCCTGCCATATCAATTGTATGTTATAAGACATTATACAGAAAAACATGGTGTGGCTGGCCGTGGGCTGCAAATATGCTCCATAAGCATAATATAAGGTAAGGCGGGGGGAGGTTTTACCTGCAAACATATGGACATGTCAACATATCTACCATCTCATACATTCACCACTGCACCTCACAATCTACACTAATAATATAGGCATTATGGACTAGCCAAATAAGGGGAATCTAGCCATTTTGCCCAGATAGCCAAGTACTTTTTCTCTGCCTTTCTAGCTAGATACGCAAATTTCTCATATGAGACAGTGTCTTTTAATAAGGAAAGCCAAAAATGTGAGGTCGGGGTGTCTGTAGCCATCAATAACCTGGCAATACACACTTTAGCAATTGCCCAGTGGGCGCATCAAGTAATTCGTCATCAATAGCTGATAATGTACAAACCATAGGTGTGAGAGCATCCCTCAGAATTCCAGTTTTCACTAAAATATTAATTACACTGTCCCAAAATAGAACCAGTTGGGGACATGTCCACAATAAGTGCCAGAAGGAACCGCCACAGGCACCACATATAGGACAGGTTGGGGTATTAATGCCCCCTATACTGCACAATCTGTTTGGTGTTATATAGATCCTATGGAGTATAAAAAATTGGATTTGTTGATAACGAACTGTTGTAGTGGAGAAGCGCTGAGTAGCTAAGGCTGTTTCCCATATCTCGTCCTACATCGTTCCCAAGTCTGATTCCCATTTAATTCTAAGCAAGGGCATGTTATCAGAGTTCAGTGATGTTTGAATGTCTAAGTAAACACCAGAAACAGGTGACTATTTGTCCTATCCAATAACATTAGTTTAACAGGAGAGTCGTTAAATACTGGAGGAGCCTCAGTAAACTGCATTAATAGCATGCCTCATTAGAAAAATGAATTAGGCACAGAGAAATCTAACTGGAGCTCCTGAAATGATTTTAAGACGTCCCCATTATATAGATTCCCAAGCGTAGAAATACCCCAGTGACCCCAGGTTTCCCTTACCTGCAAAGCAGAGAGTTCTGGTAGCCCATAATGGTTCTTCAGAGGTAAATCAGGATCCCAACCCTGAACCTCCGACCATCAGAATATGAGTTGACTTCCAAATACATAATGCTTGCTTGATTATAGGGACTTTAGACAAGTTGATGTTCCCACAAAGCAGTACCTGCAAGGTAGTCATGGCTGGGAGGACCTGGACTTACCTCTGACAATGCAAGTTGATGGGTCAGACACATGTAGCCAGTGCCAGAGGCGCGCTAGTTGAGCAGCATACTAATAAGTTCTAAAAGCAGGGAGTGCCAGGCCCCCAGAAGCTCTCGATCTAGTCAGAGCAGCAAGCTTGAAGCGCTCCCGCTTATTAGCCCAAACTAACGAGGATAGTAAACTGTCTATTTGTTTAAATATTTTCTGAGGGATATAATAGAATTTTAATTACCTACCGGTAAATCCTTTTCTCGTAGTACGTAGAGGATACTGGTGTTCCATTTAGTACCATGGGATATAGACGGGTCCACTAGGAGCCATGGGCACTTTAAGAATTTGATAGTGTGGGCTGACTCCTCCCTCTATGCCTCTCCTACCAGACTCAGTCTAGGAAACTGTGCCCAAGGAGACGTACATACTTTGAGAGGAGAATATAAAGGATAGTGGTGAGATTCCGAACCAGCACACACAAACCAGAGGACAGCTATGCTAACCCAACTTTAAACAGGAACAGCAACAGCTAAACCAACAATACTTAACCAAGCAACAGTGCAGGAAGAACAAAGTACCAGGCGGGCGCACAGTATCCTCTACGGACTACAATAACGGCAGGTAATTAAAATCCTATTTTCTCTTACGTCATAGAGGATACTGGGGTTTCATTTAGTACCATGGGGATGTACCAAAGCTCCAAAACTGGATGGGAGAGTGTTGAGGTTCCTGCAGAACCGATTGACCAAACCGAAGGTCCTCAGAGGCCAAAGTATCGAACTTGTAAAACTTAGCAAACGTGTTCAAACCAGACCAAGTAGTCGCTCGGAATAGCAGTAAAGCCGAGACACCCCGGGCAGCCACCCAGGAAGAACACACCAACTTAGTAGAGTGGGCCTGTACAGATTTTGGAACCGGCAAACCTGCCGTGGAATAAGCATGCTGGATAGTGAGCCTGATCCAGCATGCAATTGTCTGCTTTGAAGCAGGAAACCCAATTTTATTGGGATCATAGAATCCTCTTTATGTATACCTTCAAAGCGCTCACAACATCCAAAGACTTTGAAGTAGCAGAGGTGTCCGTAACAGTCGGAACCACAATAGGTTGGTTGATGTGAAACGCGGACACCAACTTAGGAAGGAATTGCTGACAAGTTCTGAGTTCAGCTCTGTCCTCATGGAAAATTAAATAGGGGCTTTTGTGAGACAAAGCCCCCAGCTCCGACACACGTCTTGCTGAAGCCAAGGCCAACAGTGTGACGGTCAACACGTAAGATATTTTACGTCCACCTCCTGTAATGGTTCAAACCAGTCAGATTGGAGGAACTGCAGCACCATATTGAGATCCCAAGGTGCCGTGGGAGGCACAAAGGGAGGTTGTATGCACAGAAAACCTTTCAAAAATGTCCTCAGGGAGAGAAGCCAATTGTTTTTTAAAGAAAATGGACAAGGCCGAAATCTGGACTTTTATGGAGCCCAGACGTAGGCCCACATCCACACCTGCCTGCAGAAAAAGTCCCAGGTGAAATTCCACCGCAGAATAATTCTGCTCTCATACCAAGAGACGTATTTCTTCCAAATATGGTGGTAATGTTTAGACGTTACCCCCTTCCTGGCTTGGATCGTAGTCGGGATAACTTTATTAGGGATCCCTCGTCTAGCCAGAATCAGCCATTAAACTTCCATGCCGTCAAACGTAGCCGCAGTAAGTCCTGATAGTCGAACGGGCCCTGTTGCAAAAGATCCTCGCGAAGAGGTAGAGGCCACGGATCCTCTAGAAGCATCTCTAGAAGGTCCGCGTACCAGGCCATTCTTGGCCAGTCCGGAGCAATGAGGATTGCTTGAACCTTTTCCCTTTTTATTCTTTTGAGAATTCTTGGGATCAGAGGAAGTGGAGGAAACACGTACACCATCTGATAGACCCACAGCATTTTTTCTGCCCAGAGGAGAATTCTTGACACCTCTGACCATGCTGCTCTGCTTTTTGTTCTGTCCTGTCAGTTTATGTAAGTCACTGCCGTTACATTGTCTGACTGGACTTTGAATAGCCCGATCTTAAAAAAGATAAGAGGCCTGCAGAAGGGTGTTGTATATGACCCTGAGTTCCAGAATGTTGATTGGAAGGGTGACTTCCTGACTTGATCATCTTCCTTGAAACTGCACCCCCTGGGGGACTGCTCCCCAACCTCAGAGGCTTGCATCCATGGTTAACAGGATCTAGTCCTGAATTCCGTACCTCCGACCCTCGACGAGGTGAGTGGTCTGTAGCCACCACAGAAGGGAGATCCTGGCTTTTGGTGACAGACGTGCATGGTGCATGTGAAGATGCGATCCGGACCATTTGTCCAACAGATCGAGTTGGAAGGGTCTTGTGTGAAACCTTTCCATATTGAAGAGCTTTGTAAGAGGCTACCATTTTCCCCAGAAGGCGAATGCATAGATGCACCGATATCCGGGTTGGCTTCAGGACATCCCGAACCATTGACTGGATTACCAATGCCTTTTCCAATGGAAGGAACACTTTCTGCGACTCCGTGTCCAGTATTATTCCCAGGAATGGGAGCCTCCGTGTTGGCTCTAGGTGAGATTTCAGAAGGTTCAGAATCCACCCGTGATCCTGGAGAAGTTTGGTAGAGAAGCCAATGCTGTCCATCAACCTCTCTGTGGACGGCGCCTTTATCAGAAGATCCACAAACGGAATTTATGTTCACTCCCTGCTTGCAGAGTATAAACATAATCTCTGCCATCACCTTGGTGAATACCCTCGGTACCGTGGAGAGACCAAATGGAAGGGCCTGAAACTGGTAGTGACAGTCCTGTAGTGCAAACCGTAGATAAGCCTGGTGAGGCGGCCAGATCGGATTGTGAAGATACGCATCATTGATATCCAGGGACACAAGGAATTCCCCTTCCTCCAGACCTGAGATCATCGCTCTTAAGAACATGTTCAACGGCTTGAGGTTCAGAATTGGTCGTACCGAACCGTCCGGTTTTGGTACTACAAACAAGTTGGAATAGTACCCCTTGTTAAGTAGATGAGGTGGAACTGGAACAATGACTTGAGTCTGTACCAGTTTTTGGATGGCCTGCTGTAAAGTTATTCTTACCTCTTGTGAAGCTGGTAAGCCTGATTTGAAGAATCTGTGAAGTGGGAGCTCTTGGAATTCCAGTCTGTAGCCCTGGGAAATAAGATCTATTACCCAGGGATCCCAGCATGAACTTGACCAGATGTGACTGAAGAATTTTAGTTGGGATCCCACCTGACATACCTCCAGGCCTCGCGGTCCACCGTCATGCTGAAGGCATTGAGGAAGCAGAACCTGAGCTCTGTTCCTGAACACCTGCAGTTGCTGGTTTGCTTGGTTTACCTCTTGCGCCTCTGGAGGCCATAGAAGCACCTCTGGATTTTCCCTTAAACTTGGTTGTCCGAAAGGACTGTAAATTTGAAGCTGAATAAGCTTTCTTGGCTGGGGGAGCTGCGGAAGGAAGACACGTAGACTTACCCGCAGTAGCTTTGGAGATACATTTGTCTAGTTCGTCTCCAAACAAGGCCTCTCCTGTGAATAATAGGCCTTCCATGCCTTTCCCGGAGTCTGCATCAGCAGTCCACTGGCGTAGCCACAAGCCCCTATGTGCTGACACTGCCATAGCGGTGGTGCGTGCATTAAGGAAACCAATCTCTTTTATAGCTTCCACCATACAGTTTGCAGAGTCCTGTATATGCTGCAGGAGTAAAACAACATCCCCCCTAGACAAGGAATCTAACCCCTCAATTAGGTTACCTGACCATTTAGCAGTGGCTTTTGTGATCCATGCACATGCAGTAGTGGGTCTTTGTCCACCCCAGCAGCTGTGTACAATGATTCGAGTGTAGTCTCAATTTTACGATCAGCCATATCTATTAAGGAGGCTGCACCAGGGACACGCAATACAATTTTACGTGATAGTGGACGCATCAGTCTCTAGGCTATCGGTGGATTTTACCATTTTTTCCTATCCTCCAGAGGAAAAGGAAAAGATGAGAGTAACCTTTATAGGGATTTGAAATTTCTTATCAAGATTAACCCACGGGGATTTATTTACTAAGATTCGTTTCAGCCGATTTGGTGTGAGTTTAATCTCGATTTTTATCGTACGTATTTGTTTGCAACTTTTTGAATCCATTTTCGGTAATTTACAAAGCTGTCGAGTTTTGCTTTTTCGTATTTTTTTATGTCGATGTTATTCGTATTATTTTCCAACCTTTTTCGGCCTAATTATTGTTTTCCGGACGAAGATAGTTTATTTTTTATTTTTACGGTTTCGTAGTTTGCATTCGCGGCAGTGTTTTTTTTTTTCCCCCGGCCACATTTCAACTTGTACTTTCGTTTTTGTCACTCAAACGTGATTGGTTGTGTTTCAGATGTAGGAGTGTCTGTGCGGAATCGTATAAATACGCCCCAAACCTTCCGACCCTCGTGGATTTAGTTAGTGGAGAGGTGAGAGGTTGTGGTCTATGGTGTTGGAGAGTTGGTTAGTGGTTTTGGTGTGGTTTTGTGATTTCTGAGTTCTGTATTATGTTTGAAAGTAGTCTTGTCATTCTTGTGGTGGAGTTTGTCTAATTTTAGGTCCTTGTCATTTTTGTTTAAAGTCTGTTGTCAGTGTTTGTGTGTGTGTGGTTGGTGTGTGGTGTGTAGTGGTGGTGGAGGAGTGTATTTGTTTTTCTCAGTGTTAATTGTTGTTTGTCTTTATTATGTCTGAGTCAGAGGTAAGTGAGGTGGAGGAGGTGAGGTGGAGGGGGTTAGTGAGGTGGATGAGGTTGCTGCTGCAGCAGCCTCAAGTGACAGGGATGGTGATGCAGCTCCGCAGCCACGCACCACTACTAAGACTGGCCACAATGTAAAGTTTAGTTATGCAGAGAATGTGACTGTGGTGCGTGAGCTGATGAGATATCATCGGCAGCTGTTTGGCCGTGAGTCCGCTAAGGTCACATCATGCAAAAAGAGTGTCTTGTGGGGCAAAGTGGGCTTCTATGATATAAAGTGGCATGTGAAGGTGAAAATGGCCAAGGAGGCGAAGTCTGCTCGACAGACAGGTGGTGGACATCCCTTTATCGCCAAATATATTGAGTACGAGGAGCCCCTGAGGAGCCTAATTCATCCTGAAGTGGTCGATGCGACTTATGTCCGGGATTCGGATCGGCCCAGGCAGGATGGTGAGTTTTTTTGTAGTTTTTTTTACTGCCGTTTCTAAGTGGGTCTAAAACATGACATCTTGTATTTCCTGTTTTGGTTTGTGCAAGTTTCTTTAGCCATGTGTGGTTAGTAGTTGTGTTTTTTGGGTCTACACAGATTGCAGTGTGCACATTTAAGGGGTGTGTTGTATTTCAAAGTAACATTGCTGCAGTAGCTTGTTTATGCTGAATCATTTTTTTTGTAAATAATTTTTATTGTGTTTTGCAAAGAGAAAAACAAACAGTAGGAAACATTCGTACATGGATTAGCACATCAGAAGAATGGTACATCATAGACTGGCATTAGACTGATTCAAATGATGGAATTGTGAAACTATAGGAGAGTCAGTCTTTCATGTGTTGAAATTTCCTAATCCATATACATCATAAACAACAGAATTCAACAACAACATCTAATGAGGAGAGAGAGATTAGAAGGAAAGAGCAGATAAAGAAAGAAAATAAGAAGAAAGGGAGGGGGACTGTAGGTTCCGAGTATCGACAGGTGCACGTTCGAACAAGCTTATCAGAATCCCATCGGCAATGTAAGACTTCAATATAGAGCCACAACATCCTAATTTAAGGTGAGAAACGTCATCTCTAGAGAATAAAGAAGTAAATGGTATCCTATGAGTCGTCCAACAATTTCTTATGTAAATACCAATCAGTGGATTCAAATTGAGCAAAAATCTGAGTCGGTGTTTCCGGTGACAATGTACTAATATATGGATTCCATTTCTTATAAAATTTCACCACACCTTTTTCTAAATCAGCCAAAGTAGAGTAACGGTCTATATACAATATCTTAAGAAGCATGGTATGTACTGCTGATAATGTAGGAGTGTGCTTAGATATCCATTTCTGGAGTATAACCTTTTTGGCAATGGTAACCAGTAAAGTCAAGAACGGGTGCAAATACAATTGATCCTTGGCAAGGCTCCAAACTGTGAAGTCTGCCAATAAGAAGGCTTGTGGATGAGGTGAAACTCTTAACCCAAAGCTAGTATTGATATATTGTATTATTTTATTCCAGAACCATTTTTTTATGCTGCCGCATTCCCAAAAATTATGGAAAAATGTTGCTGAGGAGTGGAAGCATTTAAAGCAACGCCCAGTCTCGTCGGGTACATAGTGACAACTCTGTGCCTGAGAAATGTACGCTTTGTATACGATTTTGACGTGTACTTCTTGTAGGGACGAAGCTTTCAGTATCTGCAACGTCTTATCGTATTAATGATAGATATTCTCTGAATTTGTATTGCTCGGAATAAATTGTTTCCACGGCTGCGTAACCCGGCTCTGGAGTTTATTGCACAACACTGTAATCAAATAGAGATATTTTGTCTTGTATGGATGGGTAATGGATAACATTGGTATAGGAAATAAAGGATCAGACAAAGAGAAGTCACTCATTGCCGGCGGTAGGGAGGCTGTGTAATGTTTGAGTTGTAGATAGGCATAGAAATGCGTATTATGTAGTCCAAATTTGTCAGATAAGGAGGTGAAGGGAAATATTACACCACCTGGGTCAAAGACATCAGCTATTTTCTTGATACCTTTTCATTTTAGGCGATAGAAAATTGCATTATCAATGCCCGGCATGAAAAGCGGGTTTCCCCAAATAGGGAGTAAATGGGTATATAAAGGATTTCTAGATAGTTTTTGGTTGATAGCCCACCATGATTTGTAGATGTCTTTAAACAACAGATGTGAACGAATATGTTCCGGAATCTTAGATTTAGGCGTATGTAATAGAGCTCCAGGGGAAAAGGGATCAAATACTGCACAATCCAGTTCATATAGCGTAAACAATAGCGCTCATATAGCGTTCATATAGTTCATATAGCGTTCATAGAGCCAATCCAGCATATATCTGAAAAGCACAGAGTGCGAGAAATTTAATATGTCAGGTAGTCCAATAACACCTTCACTTCGGGGTAATTTCAGATACCTGCTGGATATTCTAGCTTTACCACCCTTCCATAAAAATTTGCAAAACATTTTTTCAACCGTTCTAATGTCTGATAATGATAAACGTAAGGGTAACATTTGTATTAAGTAAGAAAGTTGGGGGAAAAGTACCGATTTAATCAGAGCATTTCTGCCCAGTAACGAAAGTGGTAGAGATGACCAACTATTAAGCTTTTTCGAGATTGCCTTTATGGCAGGGGTATAGTTCAGATTATAAAGGTCTTGTACATTCGATGGGATCATTACCCCTAGATATTTTATGGCCTTAGTAGCTATTTTAATAATTTGGAATTATTCTCGGGTATCTAGATACGTAGGCGGTCCGTTCAACGGAAGCAGTTCGGATTTATGTACATTAACCGTATACCCAGAGAATGTTCCAAAATGGTTTATCAAGTCAAAGGCCACGGGTAATGTTGATTGTGGGCTAGACATGAGCAACAACATGTCGTCTGCAAATAATGATAGATGAAGATCTACCCCACCAACCACAATCCCATGGTATAGAGGGGATTGTCTAATCGATATTGCCAAAGGTTCCAAGGCTAACGCAAATAAAAGAGGGGATAAAGGACATCCTTGACGGGTGCCCATTTGAATAGGAAAAGGTGGGGACAAAAAACCATTACATAAAATCCGGGATTCAGGATTAGTGTATAATATCCGAATCTAAGAAATAAATCTTGGGGGGAAACCAAATCTTGACAACGTATTGAACAGATGTTCCCAGTGCACCATGTCAAAGATTTTTCCATGTCTAAAGATAAGATTGCTGTTGTGGCTGTAGGCATGATGCACTAGGACTTGGTAACATCCGCCAAAACCTTCCTGATATTCACCACTGAGGAGCGGCCCAACATAAATCCCGTCTGGTCACAGTGAATAATAGATGGTAAAACTAATTTGAGTCGTTCTGCCAGAATCTTGATTAGCATCTTGTAATCTAAATTGAGCAAAGAGATGGGGCGGTAAGACCCAGGCAGATAGATCCCTTCCAGATTTGGGTAAGATAGTCAACATGGCAGAGTTGAAATACAGAGGCATATCCACAGTGGTGAGAATATCGTTAAAAAACCTAGTCAATATGGGAATCAGTTTAGGTGCTAGCAATTTATAATATTCTGAGGTAAGGCCATCTGGCCTTGGGCCTTTACCAGATTTTAGGTGAGTGATGGCTTTTGAAACTTCTGCCTCCGTAATGTCAGCTATCAGTGTCGTACCAAGTTCTGAGCATAGTTGAGGGACAGGTAAGCCATCCCAGAAAACCTGAGAGTCAGGTGTGGGGCAGGAGGAGCGGAATACAAGGCAGTGTAGAAAGTGTGCATTATGTCTGCAATCTGGGCATTAGTAGATGTGAGTGTACCAGCAGGGGTTTTAAGAGGATGGATCAACATTGGGGGTCTCTGTCCATTCAATAAGTGGGAAAGCAATTTGCCTGATTTGTTACCAAACCTATGAAATCTGGAATCTTTCTTAAATGAATGCCGAGATTCCATCTTGACCAGCAAACCATCAAAGGACTTAGTATATATTCTTTTGGTAATAGTAGATGGATCAGATTTATAAGTCTGATACGAGTCTGTCAATATCTGCTGGGCCTGAATATAATCAGATTGTAAAGTTTTATATGATTGGGAAGTATAGGAGATAATGTCACCTCTGAGTACAGCCTTAGAGGCCTGCCAAAAAAGTTGTGGGGAGTCAGGTAAAGTAGAAGAGTTTGTATCACAAAACAACACCCAAGCTGCTTCTAGTTTATTCCTAAAGGTAAGGGAATGCGCTAAAGAGGAAGGGAACCTCCAAGAGGGAAAAGAGCTTCTTTCTGTATGTAATTTCAATTCTAACCATATCACAGCATGGTCCGAAAGTACTATAGGTTCGATCTCCGTTCTAAGAACATTGGGCAGTAATTTATCAGATCAAAATATAATCTATTCTAGATAATGTCCCATGAGCTGCCGACAGGCAAGTATATTCCCTTTCTATGGGGTTTAAAGTCCTCCATATGTCAAGCAATTGCAACTCCTGTGTTAACCAAGGAACACCTCTTTTGGGTAGACTTCCCCCTCCAACACGTGGGATCTGCCTGTCCAATTGAAGAAAAGTGACAATATTGAAATCACTACCCATAATGAGTGGTATATCAGCAAATGGAGTAAGAATATGTAATAGTTTACGTAAAAAGGGCGAAATGTTAGTGTTCGGAGCATAAATGTTGCAAAGTACATATGGGTGGTGGTCTAATAATACCTTACAAATTATAAATCTACCTTCTGGATCTGCAATGAAAGATGTGAGTTCAATGGGAATATTATTTTTGATTAATATCGCGACACCCCTGGCCTTAGAGTTAAATGGTGAAGATGCAAATAGTTTCTACTTCAGAGTGTTAATTTTCAACATTTCAGAAGCTACCAAGTGTGTTTCTCGAAGAAACATAATATCTATTTTCAATTTGTTCAGGTATATCAATAATTTTTCCTTTTCTGTGGGGAGTTTATCCCCCCCCCCCCCCACACACACACATTCTATGAACCAAATTTAACCGTAGCCATTCATTACATTATGTGTAAACATATAATAGCTGTTGTGGGTCTCTCCAACACAGAACTTGAATAATCTGCAGAGTGTTGACATCGATAAATATACTAAAGGGCAATTGGGATACAACAGGGAAGGGAAGAGTGAAAGAGAAAAAAGAGAAAGAAAGGGGGTACAGTGGAAATTATCTGTACCAACCAAACAAAAGAGTAGTATTATCCAGTGAAACCATCTAGCTGGTTGCATGGTCACTGAATATTGCATAGTAAATAACAAATAACAAAAACATAGTGCAGGTAAGTCATTATGACTTCTGAGGTAAAACAAAACAATAGTAAAATCAATATCGAGGCGAGAGCGGGAATCCACCGATCCCGCCTATAACCATTTGAAAAGGAAAAAGAAGAAAAAAATAGGATTTTAATACCTACCGGTAAATCCTTTTCTATGAGTCCATAGAGGATGTTGGGGACATCAAAAGAACCATGGGGTATAGACGGGATCCACAGGAGACATGGCCACTTTAAGACTTTCAAAGGGGCGTGACCTGGCTCCTCCCTCTATATCCCTCCCCAGACTCAGTTTGGAACTGTGCCCGGAGAGACGGACATTTCGAGGAAAGGAATTAACAAACAAGGTGAGCATTATACCAGCTCACGCCATAAACATGCCGAATAACATGGCATTCAACTGAACACATGCCAACGGACATGAACAAAATTCAGCAACAAGCTGAAGAAACCATAACACAACCTGTGTGTAACCAGAACTAAACTGCAGATACACAACGCACTGGGACGGGCGCCCAACATCCTCTACGGACTCATAGAAAAGGATTTACCGGTAGGTATTAAAATCCTATTTTCTATTTCATCCTAGAGGATGTTGGGGACACCAAAAGAACCATGGGGTTTATACCAAAGCTCTATAGCGGGCGGGAGAGTGCGGATGACTCTGCAGCACCGATTGACCAAACGTAAGGTCTTCATCGGCCAAGGTATCAAACTTGTAAAATTTAGCAAACGTGTTTGACCCCGACCAAGTAGCAGCTCGGCAAAGTTGCAATGCCGAGACACCCCGGGCAGCCACCCAGGACGAGCCCACCTTCCTAGTGAAATGGGCCTTCACCGATTTCGGCAACGGCAAACCTGCTGTGGAATGAGCCTGCTGAATCGTTTGACATATCCAGCGGGCAGTGGTCTGCTTGGAAGCAGGACACCCAATCTTATGGGAGCATACAGGACAAACAGAGACTCTGTTTTCCTAACTGGAGCCGTTCTGGCGACATAAATTTTCAAAGCTCTGACCGCATCTAGAGACTTTTCCTCAGCCAAAGCGCCAGTAGCCACTGGCACCACAATAGGTTGGTTAATATGAAAAGAGGAAACCACCTTCGGCAGAAATTGTTGCCGAGTTCTCAACTCTGCTCTATCTTCATGGAAAATCAAATAAGGGCTCTTGTGAGACAAGGCCGCTAACTCAGACACCCGCCTTGCGGATGCCAATGCCAACAAAATGACAACCTTCCAAGTGAGGAATTTCAATTCCACTTTACGTAAAGGTTCAAACCAATGTGATTGCAGGAATGTCAATACCACATTAAGGTCCCAAGGTGCCACAGGGGGCACAAAGGGAGGTTGTATGTGCAGGACCCCTTTTACAAAGGTCTGCACCTCAGGAAGTGAGGCCAATTGTTTCTGAAAGAAAATTGACAAGGCAGAAATCTGCACCTTAATGGAGCCTAATTTAAGGCCCGCATCCACTCCATTTTGTAGAAAATGGAGAAACCGTCCAAGGTCAAACTTCTCCACAGGAGCTTTCTTGGACTCGCACCAGGAAACATATTTCCTCCAAATACGGTGATAGTGATTTGACGTCACACCCTTCCTAGCAAGAATAAGGGTAGGGATGACTTCACTGGGAATACCCTTTCGGCCTAAAATCTGGCGTTCAAGCGCGATGCCGTCAAACGTAGCCGCTGTAAGTCCTGATAGATGAACGGCCCCTGTCGTAGCAGATCCTCGCGAAGAGGAAGAGGCCAGGGATCTTCGACCAGTAACGCCTGAAGATCCGGGTACCAAATTCTCCATGGCCAGTCTGGAACTACAAGGAGCGCTGGAATCTTTGTTTTTCTTAGAATTCTCAGAACCTTTGGGATGAGAGGAAGCGGAGGGAAAATGTACACCGACGGAAACACCCAAGGTGATGTCAGTGCATCCACTGCCGCCGCCTGAGGGTCCCTGGACCTGGAACAATACTTCAGAAGTTTTCTGTTGAGGCGAGACGCCATCATGTCTATGTGGGGAACCCCCCAAAGACTTGTCACTAGTGTGAAGACCTCTTGATGGAGGCTCCACTCTCCTGGATGTAGATCGTGTCTGCTGAGGAAGTCTGCTTCCCAGTTGTCCACCCCCGGAAGGAATATTGCTGACAGAGCGCTTGTATGTGTCTCTGCCCAGCGGAGAATCTTTGTGGCCTCTGCCATGGCTGTCCTGCTCTTTGTGCCGCCTTGGCGGTTTATGTATGCTACTGCTGTCACATTGTCCGATTGGATCAGGACAGGCCGGTTTCGAAGAAAATGCTCCGCTTGCAGAAGGCCATTGTAAATGGCCCTTAGCTCCAGAACGTTTATGTGAAGATGGGTCTCTGGACCTGACCATCTTCCTTGGAAGGTCACCCCTTGTGTGACTGCTCCCCAACCTCGGAGACTTGCATCCGTGGTCACTAGGATCCAGTCCTGGATCCCGAACCTGCATCCCTCTAAGAGGTGAGAGCTGTGGAGCCACCACAGGAGTGAGATTCTGGTGTTGGGAGATAGAATTATTCTCTGGTGCATATGAAGGTGGGATCCAGACCACTTGTCCAACAGGTCCCACTGAAACACTCTGGAATGCAACCTCCCAAACTGGAGGGCTTCGTATGCCACTACCATCTTCCCCAGCAACCTAATGCATTGATGAATGGAGACTGTTGTTGGTTTCAGAATGAGTTTTACCAAACTCTGAATTTCCAGAGCTTTCTCCATAGCGAGGAACACTCTCTGCTGGACTGTGTCCAGAATCATACCTAAAAACGCCAACCGGGTTGTTGGGATTAACTTTGATTTTGGAAAGTTTAAGAGCCAGCCGTGCTGTTGCAGAATCGATAGGGACAGTGCAATGTCCTGTACCAACTTGTCTTTGGATCTCGCCTTTATCAGGAGATCGTCCAAGTATGGGATAATTGTAACTCCTCGCTTGCGGAGGAGAACCATCATCTCTACCATGACTTTTGTGAAAATCCTCGGAGCCGTTGACAGGCCAAACGGCAACGTCTGAAACTGGTAATGAGTATCCTGGATTGCAAACCTGAGGTACCTTTGATGAGGGGGATAGATGGGGACATGAAGGTATGCATCCTTTATGTCCAATGATACCATGAATTCCCCCTCCTCCAGACTGGAGATCACCGCTCTGAGAGACTCCATCTTGAATTTGAATTTCTTCAGGAAAAAATGTAGAGATTTCAGGTTGAGGATTGGTCTTACCGAGCCATCCGGCTTTGGTACCACAAACAGGCTTGTATAAAAGCCCTCCCCTTGCTGTGCCAGGGGAACCGGGACCACAACCTGATTTTGACACAATTTTTGTATTGCTCCACAGACTAGAACTCTGTCTGGAAGCGAAGCTGGTAAGGTCGATTTGAAAAAACGGTGAGGGGGAACGTCTTGAAACTCCAGTTTGTACCCTTGGGTCACAATTTGCAACACCCAAGGGTCTAGGTCCGAACGAACCCAGACCTGACTGAAGAGCTTTAGACGTGCCCCCACTGGTGCGGTCTCCTGTAGGGGAGACCCGGCGTCATGCGGTGGATTTGGCAGAAGCCGGGGAGGACTTCTGCTCCTGGGAACCCGAGGAGGCAGGTGTTCTCTTGCCCCTTCCTCTACCTCTGGTAGCAAGGAAGAAATTACCTCGGCCTCTTTTATACTTGTTGGGCCGAAAGGACTGCATTTGATAGTGTGGTTTCTTTTGTTGCGCAGGAACATAAGGTAAATAGGTTGACTTACTCGCGGTGGCCGCCGATACCAAATCAGTAAGGCCATCCCCAAAAAGTTCACCTCCCTTAAATGGAAGGGACTCCATATTTTTCTTGGAATCGGCATCAGCATTCCACTGGTGAGTCCAAAGCGCTCGTCTAGCCGCAACTGACATAGCATTAGCCTTAGCACACAGGACAGCATCTCTTGCAGCCTCTTTCAAGTACGCAGCCGCGTCCCTGATATAACCAAACGTCACTAGGATGCTATCCCTATCAAGGTAATCCAAATCAGAAGACAAACTTTCAGCCCATTTTTCAATAGCGCTACTTACCCACGCTGACGCAATAAGAGGCCTAAGCTGCGTCCCCGTGGTTGTAAAAATAGCTTCAAAGTAGCCTCCTGCTTACGATCAGCCGGCTCCTTAAGAGTCGTTGACTGAGCCGCAGGGAGGGCTACCTGTTTAGACAAGCGCGCTAGGGCCTTGTCAACTGTGGGTGGTGTTTCCCACTTTTCCCCATCAGCCGCGGGAAAGGGGTACGCCACCTTGATCCGGTTAGGAATTAGAAATTTTTTATCAGGGTTGTTCCAAATGTCATCAAAGAGGTCATTTAGTTCAAAACATGGAGGAAAAGCAACTGAGCGTCTCTTTTCCTTGTAAATAAGGACCCTCGTTTCAGGTGTAATAGGGTCCTCATCAATATGTAATATGTCTTTAACAGCTACAATCATATACTGGATACTCTTAGCTAATTTAGGATCTAATCTGGGATCAGCATAGTCGACATCAGCCTCAGAGTCTGTGTCGGTATCTGTGTCAACTAATTGGTCAACACCACGTTTGAGCGACCCTGGAGGGCCCTGGACCTGCAATAAAGCGTCCTCCATTGATCTCTTCCACACCTGGATTTGAGATTTAGACTGATCAAACTTTTGATTTAAAAGAGTGACATTAGCATTTAAAGCATTCAAAGTAGATAACCAGTAAGCAGTCGGCGGTGCAGACAGGGCCACCCCCAAAACATTTGGTGTCCCCAATAAATTATCCCCCTGAGAGGAATAATCTGCCTCAGACATGTCGTCCACTGAAAACAGCACCCAAATCAAAGCCTATCAGGGAACACAAAGGGAAAAAGCCAGCTCACACCCCAGCGCCAAAATGCAGGTCTGAAAACACCCTCAAGAGCCCCAGAGCTGCAGCGCTATATTTATCTATTAATTCTGCCCCCCCCCCCTCTCGTTTTCTTATGCCCCTGGTACTTGCTGCTTGTGAGGAAGGACCAGCGCTGCTTGTGTGGAGGAGGAAATGGCGCCGAGTGAGCAGTGAGGAAGAAGCTCCGCCCCCATAATGGTCCGCTTCGTCCCGCTTAAATATACATTTATTTATCCTGGCGGGGGTTTTGGACTGTGCCTAGGCACTTTTAGTCCCACTAGCCAGCTTTTCTGAGGTAAAAAGGCTCCCCAGGGCGCCCCCCCCCCCCCCTTCCCAGTGCCCTGCACCCAGCGGTGTGTACTGTATAGGAGCCCGGCGCGCACTGTGCACTCGCTGTGCGGTACCTCTGTAATGCCATCTTAGTGAAGAGAAGTCTTCTTTTCTTCTACATACTCACCTGTCTTCTGGCTCTGAAAGGGGGTGACGGCAGGCTGTGGGAGCGAGCATCCGAGAGTACCCGGCGTTCATCTCCCCTCAGGTGCGGAGGCATCCTGTCAGCAGCAGCAGAGCCCTGAAACTCATTAGAAGTGGGTCTAGACTGCTCTCCCCTCAGTCCCACGAAGCAGGGAGGCTGTAGCCAGCAGACCTCCCTGAAAATAAAAAACCTAACATAAGTCTTTTCAGAGAAACTCAGTAGAGCTCCCCCGAGTGCCTCCGTCTCGCAGGGCACATTTTCTAAACTGAGTTTGGGGAGGGATATAGAGGGAGGAGCCAGGTCACGCCCCTTTGAATGTCTTAAAGTGCCCATGTCTCCTGCGGATCCCGTCTATACCCCATGGTTCTTTTGGTGTCCCCAACATCCTTTAGGGCGAAATAGAAAGACATATAATAGTCGAGTAACGACATGTAAATGAACACGTCCCGACCGAAATAGCAGTACATAAACGACCAACGGGACCATCAGTAAATTATTATAGTATGAAATACGAGTATAAAGCACGCTTAGGTACATATAATTGTTAGACAAAGCTTCAGAGAACTATCAGAGGAAATTTGTCAAAAAGTTAATAATGCGGTAGCATATGTTAATAAACAATCATATATTATATATAGCTATCCGGTAGTCATACTACCAGTGGGCTGTGACAGAAAATCTCCATTTCAAGTGTCCTCATGGCCATCAGAGTGATTCTCGTCTTCCTCCTCTTTCAGGAAAGTTTATGCGTCCGCAACCGTGAGGAAGTCAGTGAAAGAAGTCCCAGTGTATATACGTAAACGAGCCGGATATAATAACGAAAACCTGTGTGCCCTTTCTATCACCATATCATTACATGCAGCAGATATATTCAGAATTTCTGGCAAAGTAACATGCAGGAAGGTATACAATGCAGCCTGATAATGCTGATTTATTCTTAGGAATGAAAGCTATACCTTAAACACATCTTAAATACACTTTACCATGGAGCCGCTGCAGCCGCTGTACTTAATACACACTCTACGTACTTTGTACGCTATTAGCGTACAAAGTCACGTGCTGTGTATGGACTTAGCGTACAAATGCCGTGCTGACGGTACAAAGTACACACAGCGCGTACACACCCAATGAATACACTTTAAACCTTATACAGCAATGTGATGCGTTACTAATACACTTTAAACCTTATACAGCAATGCAATGCGATAGCAATTCACCTTTAAACCTTAGCAGGGAAAGGTAGACACAACACCGGTTTGTAATTTACCACTGGGTTCCGACACCACAGCGTATTATTGCTGAAAGGGGGTTACAATACAATACAATATAACAGAGTAAATGGCTACAGTCAATGTACGTGAGTGGATTCGCCGCGCTACCCAGTCTGGTCCTCCGTCATCTGATAGATAACGTCGTGAGTCTTGTGTCTGACCAGGCCTGCTGCAGGCTCTCTTTATACAATTCATCCAAAACATAACACAATGGATACTGTAATCTCTTTGTCCATTGGACACACGGATGGTCATTTACAGTACAGGAGAGGTCATAGGTCGGTTTGAATAGGTAGGCGATGTCTTTTCCAACTGCTCTTGTGGGTGGTCTCCTCTGGATTCCCGCAGCATACATAATGTACAGTAAATACAGTTTATATCTATATTCTGCTCTTGCGCATAACTATCCGCAGGAACATGCGATCTTTCTCAAACCAACACCGGAATGTTACCCTTAAAATACCCTTCAGCTGGATACCAAACACCACCTTATTACCTTGTTCTGTCCCCTCCTATCCTGTAAAGGTGAATCCCTTTGTTCTGATACCATTTAAACTGCTGTTACTTTCTGATGTGGTGCAGGGAAACTATGTGTACATTGTGCACTATTTGGATTAAATATGTAATATGTTTTGATAGCCTTCCATGCGTTCACAAACTCTACCGTAAATACTCATACCACGCGCTAATACGCAGGACTGCGGGAGCAACCATACGCAAATTGCGAATATGCGCACGCACAGCAGAGCAAGTACACGCACGGAGGCCATCTGTGCGTAGTTTGTACGTGATGTGTGTACTGCAATATTTTTCGACTTTGACAGTCCACCCTTTGGCAGTCACCAATAACTGCCACTATCTAATCACTAAACAGAAAAATATCAATACAATATCTACAGATGATCGGGGAGAGTTGTAGGTGGGAAATGTATGACCTAGTGGGATAGTAAAAAGCATGTATGTATGAATCCATGTCTGAGGGGCATGTATCATCGTGCCGTATATGTTCTAAATAAGCTTCGAGGTATTGCAAAGTATACATTAAATCCTTCTTTTGCCGTATTAAGGGTCTGTAAGTGGGCCAACAAACACTACCGAGCTCCTTTCGGCTTCTTGTTCCAACAAATGGGGTGCACATTTAGTTGATGATACATGGAGGGGGAAACATATGTGAGTGCTAGTATATGTGGATATCACCTGTCGACTATGTGTGCCATTAACTGAAGGTTTCAGAGATGAAGATAAGACATATAAATAAAATACATTCACATAAACATTTTGGGTAGGGCTGATGTCTTTTTCCGGATGGATTTATCTGGGCAGAGGGGGAGACAAAAGAAAAACGGGTGAACGAAACAGGCCATGAAATTCATTTGCAATCCTTATTATATCACAGTCTCTATGGATGGGTCGTAAACTAAATCTGCTGCTGTAACAGTACCCTTGCTCCTTAGACTCATCAATTTTGTGCCGTGCTTGCGCCGCGTCAGAATTCGAACACACCTAAATATCAAACCAATAATTATGACGCCTCCTAGGATACAAAGGAGAAACTTCCCTACACTCATGATGACATTTTGAGCCCACTCTACTAAACCTGAGAACCAATTGCTTGGAATCAGTTCCTGCTTGTAAGCTTGTAACTCCCTTCCCGTATACCTGAAGGTGTCGTCATACATCTCAGTGATATTATCTATCAAGTTCGCTAGCGCATGGATATACCTATAATTTATAATTCCTCTGGCAGTACGGGTGATGTCTAATGCGAGAAGGAATTGAATCCCGGTGGATTCGTGGATCAAATCAGAGGCTGCGTGCTCTGTCCTATCTATGAGGTGTCTCTTGATGTGTTTATAGTGAGTATGAGTATAAGGAGCCTGAGCACTGCAGTGAACGTCTTTCATCTTATCATGGGTTATGGTCATGACCTCTGCCAGTACTCTCCCAATATAATACAATCCCTCTGAGCTCGGGGCAAGCCACTTGTACGCCTTCCTCCCACATATGAAATAGGCGTAATCTGGGAGGACATAGGGGACAAAATATAACATCACCATATTGCAAATTTTCCAATTAAAGAAACCAATCCCTAGTTCTCCCATCTGCTCAGTACAAGTATCGGGCTGGATGATATGAGCACAATACCCTGGCGATACTTTTCCAACCCACATGGTCTTGCTTCCACGAGTATACCTATACCGAAAATACCTCCCACTGTTGGCTATTTGGCGTACAAGTTCAGAGTCTATGGGTATCCTATCAGCTCTGTGTGAAAAGGTCATTGTCTGGTTATTCCACGTCACTTCCCAATTTCCTGGTTTTCGGTAATTGGAAATATTAAAACACAATAAGGACCTGTCTACATGATACTGGTGGAGCTTCAAACTAGGGGGCCTAGAGATATTGAATTTCTTGTCCACCGGTCTCCCACCCCGTAATTCGAGTACCTCATCTATTGCTAAAGGGTACGGTACTAATCCTGACTTGCTCTGACCTTGAGGTACCTGTGAGCACACCCAGCATTCTGTCTGGTTTAAGACCTTACCCACTAGTGAGTGGTAATCACTCAATGGATGACGGTGCATGTCGATATTAAGGTTGGACTGACATCTCTGGATGCACCCATCCTCAACTATATTCTCACAATTCCTACAAATACAATATTCATCAGACAATAACCCCTCACAGTGCCTCCGAGCTCCCTGACTACCAGAGCACTTACTGATGCCAGCCTTTACTAAAGTGATGCGCTGATCCTGGGATCCTACAAATTCATACTTGCCATCAGAACCCATTCCAAATCCCTTCTCGACCTCTCTGGGACCCTAACCAAAACAAACTGTCTTGAATCAAAACCAGAATTACTAATAGAACCCTAAACGCAGTCTCTTGTGATCGATCCATTTTGTTTAGGGAAAGGAGGAAAATAAGAAGGGGAAAAGACAGGAAAATGCGGGGGAAGGTGAAAAAAAAGAATGATACTACAACCGTTCTAGATCTGTGCTTGGATGCCCTTCAACAGTCCTGCCTCTCAACCTTCCCGGAACAGACACTCCAGTGATACGAGGTTCTCTACACTCTGCTCTTTGTCACGAGTTGTCTCTGGGTCAGCGACCTTTCTGTAGGGAACATAAATCTTGCATTTCAATGTGTTTAACTGTTGTGTATTATCAGTTGTGTGAAGTAAACCATCTGTGGAAAGTGAAAAGAGAAAGGAAATAATAAAAATATTTTTTTTCAGATTTGCGTTCACCATCAGGCTGTCACGCCATCATGCATATTGGTGTCTATATACAGTCTCCCTTCACCCGTATTCCCATTCTCCACCCTTTGTGCATGACCAGGCACACTGATACTAGTGTCCCTATGCTGGTGAGATATACTGGATTTGGGCAGAACTCTGAAAGACCGAGTAGACCTGTGGCGTCTGAATTGTAACCCTGTCGGTGAACGTAAGAGATGAAGAGGAAGCTTTGAAGACAAATCACATAGAGTTTAGTAACAGATAAGTTGGTAGAGGCAAAGAAGATTTTACAAAGTTTGACATCTGGATTGGGCACTAAGGGGAATGATTCTCTACTCGGTCTGCTCCCCCCAAAAAAATCTATGTGTGTTATATCTCTACTGGGACTATCCCAGCCATCAATCCAGTGTCCTGTCCATTCTAAATTCATAGGGTACCCGGTATCTTTGAGATAATTTCCTCTACCTGTGATGGACATGTATCTAGAACAGCGAAATGCAACCATAGTCTTCGTGGGTATCCAACATAATTCGTACTTCCTGGGCGGGAGCACGCTATATGTATACCATCTCTAACAAAACTTCTGCTAAATTAATTAGAGGTCACTTCTGCTAGAGAAAGAAGCAGAAGTTTAGAGACCTCCTCCTAACCCCAGTAAGTTCTGTCAAAAGGGTAAAGTTGCATTTATTCCATTCTTCCCATTAACCGAATCTGTGTTTTCTATATGGCTCGTGACTCCTTACTATATGTCCCTTGATCCCGTCTATGTGTTTAATAATGTGGCTTGTTTTTTCTGTCTAGGGGTCTATATTGGCTATGTGCTCTACTACTCTTACTATCTCTAGCAAAATGTCCTTTATTTGTTTACAAATGTAACAATTTCTTGGTCTTTTCTTACCACCAGGGTTTTTGGGGTTTAGGCTGATGAGACTCTGGTGTAAGAGCCTGTATACTTTCAATCCCCAGCCTCTCCTCCTGCAGTTCTCTACGCCTAGCAATATTCTTATGGTGTTCAATCACGCACTCTCTACGACAAGCTACTGTGGCCCCTCTCCAATCAGGCAAAAAATGTTTGTACCCAGTCCCTTACTGTCTGATTGAGTCCGTCCATTAATACAGAAACAGCTACCTCCCTGTAATTCACATCGTTACCTGTATCTGATACCCCCATTTATCTATCTATTATTTGCAGGTCCTGATGGAAGTATTCAGATGTCATTTCATTTTCCCTCTGTTTTATGGAGAAAATTTTTCTCCACTTAACAGTTGTGGGGAAATACAACTCTAGTTGCCTGTTAATTTGCTCTATGTTCTCCTGATTGTGTTTTGTCAGTCATAAGACTATCCGACTCTAATCTACAATCAGTGATACATTTTTGGGTGTCAATATTAGGAGGTAGGCACGCTTTCAAAAATATCCGCCAGTGTTTGTTTGTCGGTTCATACACATTACCCAGATCTCTGAAAAATTTCTACATCTGGCTAAATGCTTCCGAGGGTCGGGGAATTCTGAAATGATTGATCGCAGCTCATCTCTGGGCCATGGGCAATACATTGCATTATTCCTGGTGAGGATTATTCCCTGACTATTGGTTCCCCCATTGGGGGTTACTATTTCCAAGACAGGATGTAATCCTACCATTCCGTTCCTAATCTGTTTACTGTGAGGTGTTGTTGTCTCTGTGCAATGAACTGTCTCACACTTACCGGTAGCTGTGACCTCACCAGTTCTTTCATTGGGGAATATTGTTACTGCTCTACCTGGTTGGACAGGCCCCACCTGAGTTTCCTGCAGTAAGGTGACTGCTTGGAGGAGAGCTGCGATTTGGCTGGATATATTTGTTATTAAAAAAAAGATATAGATTCAATATATATATATTACAAAGTACAGTATACCTATAGTTACAACTCATATAGTAAGCAGTTAAAACATACAGTTACATACAATTACAGTTACAGGCCAGCGATACAATTACCATTCCCTCCAATGCATCTTATGTCTCTCTCTCTCTCTCTCTGTAAATAAATACAGGAACTGATCTGCCAGCAAGTCCATCATACTCTTGTGACCTATAACCTTGAAAAGACTTCAAAAACAGGATACATCTTGCAAAAAATAATTAGGGTTAATACATTGTTTTTACATACTACTATATTTTACGGATATACCATTGACTGTAGCCATCTTCTCCCCCGCAATATACGGTAGTGGTGGTGGTGCGGTCGCCATTATTTTCCCGCTAGGTTTGGAACCTGCTGCGCGAGCTAATTCTCTTTGTATATCCCCCTCCTGTTGCCATAAATTTAAACAATCTGTATGTCTAATCCTTTGTTTTCTGGATTTAAGAAGACATATTTTACTGCCTACATTCTGCAGTGCCTCTGGTTCAAAGCCGCCCTCCCTAGGGAATGGTACCCTATCTTTGTCAGTCATACGTACCCATTCAGACAAAAAGTCTTCAGTGTGTGATCCTTATTTACCACACATAACAATCCTCGCTGACCCCCTGGGCCGCGGCTATTCAACCTGAACCCTGGTTACAAAACGTCCACCGCTTGTGCAATTGGATCCCATCGTGGACTTTTTCCTTTTACGCAATCCCCAATGCACAATACGAATAGATGGTGAAAGTTCTTAGAGCACTTTCACCCACTCCTTCTCCACTAAGTACCACGACTCACTCCAATAGTGAACACCGCGTACCCAGCGAGGTCCCTATCTGATTTCTATTCACTGGAAGTGTTTAGGAGTGACTTACCTATTGCAATGAATATACACCGCTGGAGATTTTCCTGAGAGAGACCAGCGAAAACTCCCTATAACCTTATACACAAATCACACTTGCGTATGCTCTATACAGCGCTAATGGTCAGGCGATTTTACGCAAAAGCTCGTAAAGGGGTATCCAGTTGCACTATATATATCGCACCCACAAATGCGTGGTCCAATCGCACAGCATATAGGTACTTGTTACCTATCTGCCATACGACCACTGGTCGATGTACCAACTGCGACCCGCAGTCTGGAGCGTAATACAAAAAGCTTTTACCTTCAATACTTCGCAATACAATGCACTATCACGCTCCTCTACAAATCACCTCACGATTTGCATATTTCAATCTTATGCTAACGTGAGTCAGCCGCCTCACGCCACCAAGTCTCCACTCACTTGATGTACCAAACGACGGGATCCCGATTTCCCGGGGTTCAAATATCCACGTTCGCTCACTCAAATACACTTTGTTTTTCTGTACAGAAAATTAGGATTCATTCAAGTTGCCAGCTTTACCCCCAGAGGAAATTTAAAAAATATATTTATACTAAATTTTGTTTTTATACTAAATTTCTTTAGAAACCGGGTAGTTTGGTGCTATTGTAGCGTAGCTACTGTCCCACCTTTAAACTAAATGAACTATTGTGTAATTTGTACTTAGCTACCGTACTCTTACGCAATTTGCGTAAGCACGCGACCATGCATGTCTCTTACGCTGCGTGTGCAGTTCCGTACTTTGTCCGAGACGTGTACAAAACCGTACGTCCGCAATTAAACAAATCCCACAACTTCTATAAATGTGAGCAATACCTACTATAATTGCTCACTTAACACAACACACATTCTTTCTGTATAAACCCTATTACGACTGGGCCAGACCTGCGTTTTTTGTCTTTTACATTTACTTTCTTAAACATTTTTTTTTTGTCTTAACTATATAGCAACAAATGTATTCGGTTTCACACAGATCTATATGAATCTAGCAATGATCAATAATTTAAATGATATGATTCAGATTGGATAGCCATCTTGCAGAACATACATAGATATAAACACACACATAATTATAATATTATATATATGTACCATTCACTGGTCTCCTATGGGACTCATTTACCCATTCAGTGCTTCTAATTTGCATATCAATGCTATGTGCTTTTGGCTGCCTGTAAAAGTGGTTTTTCACTGCTAAGAAAAAGCAGTTACACAGGTTAATTTGCATTTCAATGGCTATCTTATGGCAAGCAGAGTTAACTAAATCCTAGAGGTAAAAGAAAAAAAAACTTTGTTTATATCTGTGTGTAATTCTTACATCAAGTATTCATCTCACTATTAACTTTCACTAGGCCCCATTAAAACTATTTGTAATTGACTATGGCATGAGTTAAATAAATGCATTGGTAACTCATAAATCGTGTTTCATGTGACCAAGGAAAGCTGATTATTCGGAGCAGACTGAAAATCAGCCATTTAGAAAAATGACCTTCCCAAAATGGCTGCTGCTCCTCCCCTTCCACATCCATGAGGGTTACACAAAATGGTGGACAGGCCATGTGGTTAGTCCAAAATAGAGGACAGACCATGCGGCTTCCTTTGTCACAAAGAAATCACACATCATACAAGCACCAGAAGTTATTTTAGGCCTGAGTTAAAAATAAAAACTATATCAAGGCTATGCAGCAACTTTTAAATGTACTATTAAACCTACTTAACAGATAAACAATCCAATCTGAATCAAACACAATATGACTTATTTGAACCTTGTTTTGCAACAATAAAAATACATTTTAGCATCTTAAATATTATGAGAAACGTATTGTCCCTTGAATTTCATATCAGCGGCTTACTGATACCACAACAATACATTAACGTGGATGTTATTTTCATCAGCTTCTCAATGCGTCCATTGGAGCCGGTCAATTACAGCCACGTTTGTAATGTACAGTGCATCATTAAGAATGTGATATCCCATGAGAGTCCCCAATTGATAATACTGATTTATCCTTAGGAATGAAAGCTATACCTTAAAGACACCTTAAATACACTTTACCATGGAGCCGCTGCGGCCGCTGTACTTAATACACACTCTACGTACTTTGTACGCAATTTAGCGTACAAACGCCGTGCTGACGGTACAAAGTACACACAGCGCGTACACACCCAATGAACACACTTTAAACCTTATACAGCAATGTGATGCGTTACTAATACACTTTAAACCTTATACAGCAATGCAATGCGATAGCAATTCACCTTTAAACCTTAGCAGGAAAAGGAAGACACAACACCGGTTTGTAATTTACCACTGGGTTCCGACACCACAGCGTATTATTGCTGAAACGGGGTTACAATACAAACAATACAATACAATATAACAGAGTAAATGGCTACAGTCAATGTTACATACGTGAGTGGGTTCGCCGCGCTACCCAGTCTGGTCCTCCGTCATCTGATAGATAACGTTGTGAGTCTTGTGTCTGACCAGGCCTGCAGCAGGCTCTCTTTATACAATTCATCCAAAACATAACACAATGGATACTGTAATCTCTTTGTCCATTGGACACAGCGATGGTCATTTACAGTACAGGAGAGGTCATAGGTCGGTTTGAATAGGTAGGCGATGTCTTTTCCAACTGCTCTTGTGGGTGGTCTCCTCTGGATTCCCGCAGCATACATAATGTACAGTAAATACAGTTTATATCTATATTTTGCTCCTGCGCATAACTATCCGCAGGAACATGCGATCTTTCTCAAACCAACACCGGAATGTTACCCTTAAAATACCCTTCAGCTGGATACCAAACACCACCTTATAACCTTGTTCTGGCCCCTCCTATCCTGTAAAGGTGAATCCCTTTTTCTGATACCATTTAAACTGCTGTTACTTTCTGATGTGGTGCAGTGTACATTGTGCACTATCTGGATTAAATATGTAATATGTTTTGATAGCCTTCCATGCGTTCACAAACTCTACCGTAAATACTCATACCACGCGCTAATACGCAGGACCGTGGGAGCAACCATACGCAAATTGCAAATATGCGCACGCACAGCAGAGCAAGTACGCGCACGGAGGCCATCTGTGCGTAGTTTGTACGTGATGTGTGTACTCAGCCCCTTTGAGGGTTTCAGGGAGACCTATCACACGGAGATTTGATCTGCGCGATCGATTTTCAAGGTCATCTAGTTTATTCCAGATTTGGTTATGAGATTTAGTGACATGCTGCACATCTTGTTTAAGCACAGAAACATCATGGAACATTTCACCTGTACGTTGTTCTGTTTGCAGGACTCTGTGTGTCAACTGTGCCAATTGCTTATTTATGTCTGCAGTCTGGGCTTGCAGGAGGGGGTCCATAGCAATCAGTATGACTCCTACCATATCATTGTAGGAGACAGGGGTAGCCGGTGTAAACAGCACCCGTGTGCCAGGAAGCGGAGCGGGGGAATCACTGACCTGGGAGGAGGTGTCTGAGGCTGTATCCCCTGGAGGTCATAAAGCCGAGGAGGGTGAGAAGGGGAGGGCCGTCATCGGAGCTCCGGCTTCCGCCACCATTTTGAGTCCCGCCCGGCGCTTCTCCTTCTTCTGGCTGCGTTTGCTGGGCATAATAGGCACCCAGTAGCGCTCCATACAGCTGGTAGCGCACTCAGTGAGGACAGGGACAAATTAGCTGGGGATGTCTGGAGGCTAAAAGCCTTGTTAAAGGTGTGATTTGCAGCGGGCGGCACGGAGCTCTCACCTCACGCTGCCTGTCCCATCACAGCCGGAACCGGAAGTCCGAATGATTTTTTTTAAGTCTTTTTTTGTTGGTGTGGCTCATGAGGCTTACTCTTTGTATGTTAAATGTGTTTGCTATTGTAAAATGTATGTCTAGCATTACTGCAAATATAACTGTGTTTTATTGGGACTTTAGTGTGTTTTGGGTGTATTTATGTTGTTTAGCAATATTTGGTGGTGATGGACACTTTGTTTGCCATGTGTCCAAATTTTAAATCAGTGTTTTTTGTTTTGAGGACAATGTGTCTGTCATTTGGTGCTACATTTGTCTCCAAATTTTTGGAAATGTAATTGTTTTGGGATGTTGTAATAGTGTTTGTGGACTTGAACACATCAATTTAAAAATTATTTGTCATTTGTACTGTTGTGTGTTAATGTATGTTTTTTTAGTTGGATCGCATTACATGCTTAAACATTCTGCTGGGTGGCAATGTGCACTAAGCACATTGGCCAATTATGTTTTTTGTTGTTTTGTGTTTGGTTCCTGGCATATGTACGGACAATATACCCTTCGCCAAATGGTGCTGTGCTGTGTTGTTTTGTTAAAATATTGTTATTGACTTAAGACACAAAGAAAAGATAATGTGGTTTAAAAATTTTTTAACACAGTATTCTAAAAACATACTCAATTGTCATATCATCACGGTGTCCAAAAAAACAACAACAGGCCACCCTCCCACCACTCAGGCCCAAGATGATGATGATGGTGAATCAGGTAAAGTAACAATTTATGGGCATATTATGAGTGCAAATGTTTTTTCAAAACATTAATTTTGTTTTGTGTATAGGACCATTAACCCAACGGCACAGAAGGAGGCATCCGCAGGAATTGTCCACGCAAACACACATGGCCCACAAGAGACACCGTCCGGATGTCCACACTAGACAACATGAGTTACCACCTCAACAACGCATATCAAATGTCTCCTCAAGGCCACCATTCCAACTTTTGGAGAGTCTGCCAACACAGGAACCACAATCCCCTCAGCTGCCTGGTGAGAGGAAAAAAAAACATTAGGACACATACTTACACAGGGAACTTTACACATAATTAGCGTTGTTGAAGACCACACAATAACCTGCGTACGGCTGAAACGAAAAAACAAAATGCCTCCCAAATGTTAGGGGGTTACACATTAAGAATGCCAAATTGATTTCTCACAAATATTTAAAATGCCCGCTCTAATATATATTGTAAATGCCTGCATCTCTTATTACCATATACGATAAAAGTGTGCTGTACATCGCAAAACACTGTATCCCATAAGAGAAAACAATACACCCACACATTATCTGAGTTCCAAAGCTCATTGATGTATATATTTGTTATTAAAAAGGATATGGATTCAATATATATTACAAAGTACAGTATACCATTAGTTACATGGTTACACTCACACAGTAAGCAGTTAGAACATACAAATACATAGCTATATGCCATTACATACAGTTTCAGTTACATGCCAGCGATACAATTACCATTCCCTCCAATGCAGCTTATGTCTCCCTCTTTCTGTAAGTAAATACAGGAACTGAACTGCCAGCAACTCCTCCATCATCCTCTGAGTCCAAAAAGCAAGTAACTGACCTCCTGTGTGGTCAGCTTATGTGTTATCTAGTTTCTGGGGGAGGGGACTCATGATGAGTCACCAGTTCCTTTGTATGTGCTGAACAGGCTCAGCCCTGGGGGCGTCCAAAGGGCTGGCATGAGTTTCCTGTTTGGAATATCTATTGTTCTAATAAAAGAGATTTTAGCTTTTGTACATTCAATCATAATTATCCGCTGCAATGTCCTACAACTTAATAACAAGTATCAAAATAATCTACACAATAAGCTGGTTGTTTTAATAGTAAATATGACAGGTGTATCTGGTTTCGTTCAAATAATACACATACATGACACCACTCCATTACATATAATTTTAAATCACCATGATGTCTGGCGCTTGATATCACTATAAATATGTACTACATGAAATAAGTGTCAAATCCATCTCTGTGGCATGTCCGTGTAAATGCGTGTGTTACCATATATTGCTGTGCTCGCTGCGCATATTTGCAAGTATAGCGATTCATAATGTGTGTAGTTTGTATGTTCTCTTTATGTAATATTTTTTTGACTTCGACAGTCTACCCTTTGGCAGCAAACAGTAACTGCCATCAATTATTAACATAAGAAAAAAATATTTCATACCATAATCTGTGACCTAGACACAAGTATGTATGCATTTCGCAAATCAGGCACTTGACTATATTTGGGGAAGACAGGGAGGAGGACGAGACATCCTCTATATGCCATCGGCAGTCACGGGACCACTGGTTGGGTGTGGGACAACATTCAACCTATAGAGTATGCTGGAACAGTGCTTTGGCCTATAATGTCTGATTTGCGACGAACATTTCACACATACATGTACCTACGTCTTTGTACACTGATGTTTGGATTCGAGTGAGGTTCTGCTGGGTAGATGAAAAAGACACAAACAAATCGTGACAGTGACATATACAATTTTCATGATCTACATATTCCTATCATTTTCTGTGTTTCCATTTCTGGAACGTATGCTGGGTCTGTTTAATCATTGAACAACGGTTATAAGTAGTGTCCTTCCTAAATAACATAAACCTTCGGAGTTCGGGGAGAGCCACTCATAAACCTTTCTTCCACATATATTAATGAGCTCTTTATCTGCAATGTGTGAACAGCCATTGTCAGATTTTTTTCTGATTACCTCTGAACTCCATAACTACTAGACCTTTAATTTTTATCTGATTTTAACAAACTGATCGGCTAATCCTGGGATCCTATAAGGAAATCACTCCTTCCTACAGAACCAGTTCCAGTCCCACACTCGACTCCTCATAAAAAAACCTCGCAAAAATAGAATATCCTGAAAGAAAATGTTTGTCAGCGGGAAAGAGAGAAAAGAGAAATAGAACAAAACAACTCTTGTTCATAACAAATCAATTACAATGCCTGGTCTTTCTGCAGTCCTTTAGTATGCTCAGGTAGTGTTCAACAGTGCCGCCTCTCAGTCTTCACGGAACAGAGTCTCTGGTGATACTTTTGCGATCTCTTTGCCTTGCTCTTTTAACACACAGTTCACTTGGAACACACAGTTCACTTCGAACACACAGTTCACAACTGGATGAATGTGAGCAATAACTCCGGGTCAGCGACCTTCTTGCAGTGGGACGAGTGGACCCAAGTCTCTCTTTCGGCGACCTTTAGTGCTGTCAACAAATCTTGGTATGGTCCTTCCCACCTATTAGGCAACCTGAGCGTAAGAACAATCACACAGTCTCTTGGTTCACAATCAAGACAGTTAGCATTTGGCATACCAGCAATCAACAGTTTCAAGTTCTTTTGTCAAGTTCTCAAATGCTGGCTCATCTCAACAAGGTACTGTACTGTCACCTCATTGGTGTATTTCTGATCATTGTGCGGATCAATCATGACATAAGGTTGTCTTCCAAAAACAACCAAAAAGACACAAATACCAAAACAAAAACAAAAACAAATTTCGAAGAGGGAGATTCGTTGAGTGAAGATCTGGGAGTGGTTCCGAAGCTACATAATACTAGTGGCAGTATCTATGATCACAATAGTACAATTTCAGGCTTTGCTCCTACTTCTAGGGGTACCATTATCTACACACAAATTTCTGTGCAATTTTCCTTTGCGGTAAACACAGCAGCATCCATGGCGGCAGGAAATGCCTCTACCCAGTTTGAGAAAACATCAGTGCACACCAATACATAACAATAATTCCTAAAGGGTGTTAACTGTACGAAGTCGATTTGTATTTCCTGAAAAGATCCGTTTGCAGGAGGGATATGGGATGGCTCTGTTGGTATTGCTATACCAATATTCTTCCTCAAGCATGTAAGACAGGTCATTGCTCTCTTTACCTGCATGAGAATAGAATCCTGGCGCACACCAGTAGACTCTCATCAGCCTGCACCTACCCTCTTTGCCTAGATGAGTCAGACCGTGTGCCACCTCAGCTAGACTTGGAAGGTATGCGCTCGGGGCTACTGGCTACCTCTACTGACTCTCCGTTTTTAAAAGATAAGCAACACTCTCTAATCTTAAACTTTTTATCAGTATAATATTGATTTTACTGAATTTATGTGATCCAGGGTTCTAGCTATTTATATCTTTTTACTATTTGTATTTTCAGTTTTATATACTCCACTTTTTTTAGCCCATCTCTGTTTTAAATTGTATAAATACATTTATTGTTATTTTTTCTAAGACGTATCCTGCAATAATTCTTCATATTTATATAATTTATTAGACACTGTTAGTCGCTGACACCCCTATCCCCCTTTTTTCCATGAATATATATATAGATAAAGAGAGGATGACTTTACACATTTAGACACCCATATTTTAAAAAAACACGTTTTTATTGTTAAGACAATGTAGTTCAAAATCACATTTGCAATAAAAATAATTGTTTCCTTGCAAAGTAATATTGATCATTAGGAATACAATTGTTTGTTCAGTTTATACATTTAAAGTTAATAATAACGATGCTTTCACCAACGCGTTTCGTCTTATAGCGACTTCTTCAGGGGTGTTTCTAAACAACATTTTTTTCTCTTATTGAAAATGCTCTCAAAATTTGAGATGTTTCCTTCTTAAGAGGTTATAGAAAGTAATCTTTTGACCAAACCAATTATTATACTGATTGCTAGTATCAGTATTAGTATCCAAAAAGAGGGCTTTTAGCTGTTACCAAGCTCCTTTCAATTCTCCAGCAGCAATCCTATTTCCACAGTATGACAAAATGTAATCGGATTCCCCCTAATTAGGACTATCTAATTACTAGTATCAGTATTAGTGTCCAAAAAGAGGGCTTTTAGCTGTTATCAAGCTCCTTTCAATTCTCCAGCAGCAATCCTATGTGTTTGCATACATGGGAATCCAAATGTAGCCACACACACAGACATATATATGTAAATATATAGACGTGTATATATATATATATATATATATATATATATATATATATAAAATAGAGAGAGATCCAATTGTAAAGCGCAACGGAATTTGCTGAGCTATATAAGAAACTGTTAATAAATACATTATATATAATATATATATATATATATATATATATATATATATATGAAAGAGAAAGTTCTCAAGGGAGCTACACCACCTTTTACAATTCAAATAGATCAATAAAAATTATTTTATTATCAAAAGATTGACAATTGATTTATTTTTTAAAACATAGTCAAATGAATCTAAAACTTTGATACATATAAGATATATTGCAGGATCACATACATCAATTTTGCAAAAGTTGTAATACGTCTGACAAAAAAAATTTCTCTGGTGATGTCTATTGATACAGATAGATCATCCAATATTCAACAGAGTTATTCAGATGTATGTCCTGACGAGCAATGTAAACGGAACCCAGCGCGTTTCGTCCTTAGGACTTCTTCAGGGGTTAATATCCAATTTTCATAAAGGGAGCGATCATCACTGGTTTAAATTTTCAGTGTGTCACATCCAGACAATATGAAGATTATTGTCAATGTTCAACAATATAGATATCAATTTGGCTTCACCCGAATTTATCTATGTATAGAACAAAATGGAGTGTTGTGACAGTCCTTCTCAATGTGTCAAGATCCACCTCACAGCTATACAGGTTGAGTATCCCTTATCCAAAATGCTTGGGACCAGAGGTATTTTGGATATGGGATTTTTACGTATTTTGGAATAATTGCATACCATAATGAGATAACATGGTGATGGGACCTAAATCTAAGCACAGAATGCATTTATGTTACATATACACCTTATACACACAGTCTGAAGGTCATTTTAGCCAATATTTTTGTAACTTTGTGCATTAAACAAAGTGTGTGTACACTCACACAATTCATGTATGTTTCATATACACCTTGTACACACAGCCTGAAGGTCATCTAATACAATATTTTTAGTAACTTTTAGTATTAAACAAAGTTTGTGTACATTGAGCCATCAAAAACAAAGGTTTCACTATCTCACTCTCACTCAAAAAAGTCCGTATTTCGGAATATTCCGTATTTCGGAATATTTGGATATGGGATACTCAACCTGTATATATATATATATATATATATATATATAAAGTCTTTGTATGGACCGGCACTCACCCCTCTGTCAGTAATACCCCGGTGCCTTCTGGAGAAAATGATGCAGACGTCTAATTCAAACAGCAGCGGCACTCGTGGGATTTAAAGTCAAAAAATCAACGTGTATTTCACATCAAGATAGCCGACGTTTCGGGGCACACACGCCCCTTTGTCAAGGTGAGTAACATGTTACTCACCTTGACAAAGGGGCGTGTGTGCCCCAAAACGTCGGCTATCTTGATGTGAAATACACGTTGATTTTTTACTTTAAATCCCACGAGTGCCGCTGCTGTTTGAATTAGACGTCTATATATATATATATATATATAACTCCAAGCAATGGTAGCACTCACATCTTCATGATATGCAAACACTGGGGTGTCCACTCAAATACCAAGGTATCCAAATTGTATAGAAAATTCAGAGGGGGCACTCTCCAGATTCTTTATAAATATATCAATTCATTTTATTTGTAGTATACGTTACATATTTCAGCGTGATAGCAAGGCTTTCTGGAGAGTGCCCCCTCTGAATTTTCTATATATATATATAAGTAAGCAGCCTATGTGATTCAATTGGTGAAGAGTATCACCCACACTCCAAAAACACAAATTGCAACAATATCATCAATAATGAATCCCTCGGCTCTAAATGAGCACAAATGTACACCAGTTCTTAATGAAATGGACTTCTTTCTTCTTAAGATATAACCTCCAAAAAGAAGAGAAATACACTGCATAGGGCAAAAGGTGTGTGTTCAAAGATTATCAGGATGTGTCAGAATCCGTTTGGAATTTCCTCTGTAGGAACAAATTCACAGGGACTGATGTTCTCGGTACAATAGCAGGTTTATTTTGTACAGGGTAAAGCAGTATACAACGGTAAAACAAGATTTATGGTAAAATTTCTTTCTTCAAAGTACACTGGGCTCCACAAGGATTAACATCGGGGTGTAGAGTAGGATCTTGATCCGAGGCACCAACAGGCTCAAAGCTTTTGACTGTTCCGAAGATGCACAGTGCCGCCACCTCTATAACCCCGCCTCCGTGCACAGGAGCTCAGTTTCGTTAACCAGCCCAATGCAGTAGCAGGTAACAGAGAAGACAATCGCTCGAAGCCAATTACACCACACACTCACCACAGGAGAGGCTGTCAGTGGCTATGCCAATACCAACCCAAAGAAGCTAAGTGTGTCAGGGTGGGCGCCTTGTGGAGCCCAATGTACCTCACAGAAAGAGATTTAACAACGGTAAGTTCTTACCATAAATCTAGTTTTGTGCTGCGGGGTATACTGGGCTCCACAAGGATTAATATCGGGGATGTCCTAAAGCAGTTCCTTATGGGAGGGGACGCACTGTAGTGGGCACAAGAACCCGGCGTCCAAAGGAAGCATCCTTGGAGGCGGAAGTATCAAAGGCATAGAACCTTATAAACGTGTTCCCTGAGGACCACGTTGCCGCCTTGCACAATTGTTCAAGGGTCGCACCACGGTGGGCCACCCAAGAAGGTCCAACCGACCGAGTAGAATGGGCTTTAATAGTAGCAGGGACCGGACGACCAGCCTGTACATAAGCATGTGCAATCACCATTCTAATCCATCTGGCCAAAGCCTGCTTGGAAGCAGGCCAGCCACGTTTGTGAAAACCAAACAATACAAAAAGAGAATCAGATTTCCTAATGGAGGAAGTTCTCTTCACATAGATACAGAGAGCCCGTACCACATCCAAAGACCGCTCTTTGGTAGTCAACTCAGGAGAATTAAAGGCCAGAACCACAATCTCCTGGTTAAGGTGGAAGGAAGACATCACCTTAGTGGCGTTCTAAGAACCGCCCGGTCATGGTGAAAAATCAAATAGGGAGACTTACAGGATAAGGCACCCAAGTCCGAGACCCTTCTAGCTGAAGCAATCGCCAGCAAGAATAGGACCTTAAGGGAAAGCCACTTAAGGTCAGCAGAGGCAAGAGGCTCAAACGGAGACTCTTGCAAGGCCTCCAAAACCACCGACAAGTCCCAAGTGGCCACAGGTGGCACATAAGGAGGCTGAATCCGCAACACATCCTGAGTGAATGTATGAACATCAGGTAGGGTAGCAATTTTTCTCTGAAACCAAACAGACAAGGCAGAGATGTAAAAATTGAGGGAGGCCAGATGCAGGCCTAAGTCCAGGCCCTGTTGTAGAAAGGCCAATAGTTTGGCCGTACTAAACTTGAAAACGTCATGATTGTGAGAAGCACACCAAGTAAAGTAAGCATTCCAGACCCTATGGTAGATCCGAGCAGAAGCCAGCTTACATCGTTTGAATGACCGCCTCAGAAAAACCCTTGGCCCTCAGGACAGAAGCTTCAAGAGCCATTCCGTCAAAGCCAGACGGGCCAAATCCTGGTAAACACAAGGGCCCTGAACGAGGAGGTCTGGTCGTTGTGGAAGTAGAAGGGGACGATCCAATGAGAGGCCCTGTAGATCGGAGAACCAGTGCTGTCTGGGCCACGCTGGAGCGACCAGAAGCAGGTTTCCTCCTTCTTGCTTGAACTTCCGTATTACTCTGGGCAGGAGTGACACCGGAGGGAACACATACGGTAGCTGAAAGTTCCATGGACTTGCCAGAGCGTCCACGAACGCAGCTTGAGGATCCCTTGTCCTTGCTCCGAAGACCGGAACCTTGTGATTGTGTTGAGACGCCATCAGATCCACATCTGGAAGACCCCACGTGTCCACGAGAAGTTGAAATACCTCCGGATGGAGGCTCCACTCTCTGGCGTGTACATCCTGACGACTGAGATAGTCCACTTTCCAGTTCAGGACGCCCGGAATGAACACTGTGGATATGGCCAGCAGATGGCGCGCCGCCCACCGAAGAATCCGAGATACTTCCCTCATTGCCATGCGGCTTCGAGTGCCGCCTTGATGATTTATGTACGCCACCGTGGTGGCGTTGTCTGACTGTACTTGAACAGGTCTGTTCTGTATGAGACGCTGGACCATTGTCAACACATTGTACACTGCCCGCAGTTCCAGAATATTGATCGGGAGAAGAGACTCCTCCGTACTCCTCCGTGGTCCACCGATCCTGAAGAGAGTGTTGTTCCAACACCGCGCCCCAACCTCTTAGACTGGCATCAGTCGTCAGAAGGACCTAGTTGGATATCCAGATGGGACGGCCCCTGCTTAATTGTTGGTCTTGAAGCCACCAGCTCAGTGACAGGTGGACCTCCGGAGACAACGAGATCATGTGAGATCTGATCTGGTGAGGCAGGCCGTACAACTTGGTCAGAATTAACTTCTGCAAAGGGCGAGAGTGGAATTGAGCATACTCCACCATGTCGAAAGCAGACACCATGAGACCTAGCACTTGCATTGCCGAATGTATCAACACTTGCGGACGAGATAGGAAGCATCGAATCCTGTCCTGAAGCTTCAGGACTTTCTCCTGAGACAGGAACAACCGTTGGTTGTGAGTGTCCAATAATGCTCCCAGGTGTACCATGCTCCGAGCAGGAACCAGTGAGGATTTCTTCCAGTTGATCAGCCACACGTGGGCTTTCATGCACTGGACCGTCAGACTGAGATGACACAGGAGAAGTTCTGGGGAATTTGCCAGGATCAACAAATCGTCCAAGTACGGTAGGATCCTGACCCCTTGACGGCGGAATGTAGCCGTCATGACTGCCATAACTTTGGTGAAAACTCGGGGAGCCATTGTCAAACAAAAGGGTAATGCACGAAATTGGTAATGAAGGTTGCCCACCGCAAACCTCAGGTACTGCTGAGATACCACAATAGAAATATGTAGGTAGGCATCCTGTATGTCCAGGGAGACCATATAGTCCCCAGGCTCCAAGGCCAGAACAATAGAGCGCAGTGTTTCCATACGAAACCTGGAGACCCGCACATGCTTGTTCAAGGACTTAAGATTGAGAATGGGCGGCGAGGACCCGTTCGGTTTCGGGACTAGGAACAGCGGTGAATAGTACCCCTTGCCTCTCTGAGCCAGTGGCACCTGTACTACCACTCCTGTGGTCAGGAGGGAACGTACCACTGAGTGCAAAGTGTTTGCTTTTGCCAGATCCAGAGGCACATCTGTCAGGCAAAATCGATGAGGGGGACGATTCTTGAAGGGTATGGTGTAACCTCAAGTGACAACTTCCCTCACCCAGTTATCTGAAGTGGTCTTCAACCATTCCTGGGCAAAACCTAGAAGTTGCCCCCCCCCCTGGGATCCCCCAGAGGGAGGCCTGCCCCGTCATGCGTCAGACTTGTCAGTTTTGGAAGCTGGCTGACGGGCGGCCCAGGCACGCTTCGGTTTGGGCTTGGCAGGTCTGGAAGCACGAGCTTGCTTTGGGTATGCCTGACCTTTTGCTGTTCCTGGAGGACGAAAGGGCCGAGGGAAAGTACTTTTAGCCTTCTGTGTGGAAGGAGCCGTACTAGGTAGGCAAGCTATTTTAGCAGTAGCCAGATCAGCCACAATCTTATTGAGGTCTTCTCCAAAGAGAATGTCTCCCTTGAAAGGAAGCACCTCCAGGGTTTTCTTGGAATCCATATCCACCAACCAGGATCTCAACCAAAGGATACGTCTGGCCAAGATGGACGTAGTAGCAGCCTTGGCCGCGAGCACCCCGTCATCGGAGACCGCCTCCTTAAGGTACAGAGAAGCCGTGGTAATATACGAGAGACATTGTCGAGCATGTTCAGATGCATTGGACGGCAGTTCCGCCTCAAGCTTCTGAGCCCACGCCTCAACAGCTTCAGCTACCCATGTTGCTGCAATGGTTGGCCTATGCACAGCCCCCGTTAGGGTATAAATCGCTTTCAAACAACCCTCCACACGTCTATCCATCGGTTCCTTCAGAGAGGTGACGGTAGTTTCTGGCAGAGCAGAGGAAACAACCATATGCGCCACATGAGAATCAACGGGCGGAGGAGTTTCCCAATTCTTACATATTTCCGCAGAGAGAGGATAGCGAGCCAACAGTCTCTTATTTGGTGTGAATTTTGTCCCCGGATTTTCCCAGGATTCCTGACGTATGTCAACCAGGTGTTCAGAATGAGGTAAAACTTGTTTAACCACCTTCTTACGTTTAAACCTATCTGGTTTCTTAGAGACAGCCTCAGGCTCATCAGACACCTGAAGAATGAGCCTAATTGCTTCAATCAAATCCGGGACATCCACCAATGACTTCCCTTCCCCATCAGAAACATCTGTGTCAGTGTCTGTGGGATCAGTATATGCACCATCCTCATCAGAGGACGTGTCTGGGATAGCAGTGGATTGGGAGGAGGTAATGGCCTGTTTAGAAGACGACTTAGTCTTAGGCGGGCAAGAATGACACTTAGATTTAGTCAGCGACCGGTTCAAATGCTGTAACTGAGTGGAGATTTGATCTGCCCATGGCGGATAAATAGCAGGGACTATAAACTGCTGCAGTGCCACAGGGGGTGCCAATTTAGTTACAAGCGCGTTTAACAGTGTGGAAAATGTAGCTCAAGGTGAGTCCTGTGATGCCCCACTGGGGGGTAAGGAACCCCCTGAACCTGAACTCTCAGCTGCAATATTATCCTCCATCACGTCCGCAGCCACACTACCACACAATGTGGTAGAAGCCCCAGCGTCATTGCCACGTGTAGCAGACATAACAATGCGCACAATATTAGGCAACCTGGTACAAGGTGTAGCAGCAATATACCTAGCAAGAACACCCGGTGAAGTGTGACTATGGCAGCACAGACCGGTAGTTCAAGAGATATAAACCTATATGGTGACTATAAATCACAAGTAAAAATACACAGCAAGTATATCTTGTGATACAATCCTATATTATACAGAAACAAACCTGATACACTTTGCCCCCTCAGGTATAGCAATATAGGAGTAGCCCACTGAGTGATATACCCTTTAATAAGGCAACCATGCAGCAGTTACATGCACACACACATATAGTCACAAGCGTACCATGCAGAAATTATGCACCATAAAACTGCACTGACTAGCAATACAAAGTAATACTCAGTATGGCTATATGTGTTAACAATAGATATAACAGTGCAGTAAAAACTGGATGTATATCACAGGGTGTTTGTACAACACAACCCTGAATGTATGCACTCTTTCTTAACTAACACTGTCCCAGTGACAGGTAGAATACTTAAGTGTCCTGTATGAAGCACAGAACTGGCAATCAGGCGGTTCTACACACGAGGATTTGCCCCAGCAGTCCCAGGAACAGCTCAGCTCTGACTGTGATGGCTGCTGGTCGGGAGTGAAGGAGAGAAATGCAGCTCCAGGGCAGGAACATTTGCAGTAATGGCACCCTGGGGCTGAGGGAAGGGACCACAGGTCAGACCTGCTCACCCTGCTGGCATCCCCACCGGGCGCTGCGGGCAGTGAAAGCGGGGTTATTTACTGTAAAAAAAAAACAGACCTGTGCCCAGTAATTGTCCCTGGTGGCTAGTGGAGCGGCTGTGGATCACGGTAAAGTGCGGCCAAAGAGACCCCTTACCTCCCCCGTACCTTCGGCCCCACGATCCGGGAGGAATGCGGCGTGTGTGTGACTGACGTTTAGAAGGAACCGGAGCCTCCGCTGCAGTGACCCGGCAACCAGGGCGTGGGAATATACAGCGCCGCTGGGGGTGACGGAGCTGCAGTCAGAAAAGTCTGAGACTTTGCCTGCTGCAGCCCTTGTAGTCTGTCAGAAAAATCTTCAGTCTTTTCTTCTAAATAAAGCTATCAATAGGCTGCCTAAGGCAGCCCCCCTGTTAAGTGCCTGCTTACTGCATGGTACCAACTTACAAACTGAGCTCCTGTGCATGGAGGCGGGGTTATAGAGGAGGCGGCGCTGTGCATCTTGGGAACATTCAAAAGCTTTGAGCCTGTTGGTGCCTCGGATAAGTTCCTACACTACACCCCAATGTTAATCCTTGTGGAGCCCAGTGTACCCCGCAGCAGAAACAATAGTAAAAACCAAGAATGATTGGAGAACTCAAAATGAAAGGGAGAACTGCAATTGCACTTGCAATGCTGGGAGTCTGGGAAGTACTTGGCAGTGCTGGATACTTAGGAACACACTTGTGATGCTGGGATTGGAAACTCACTTGTGATGCTGGGGACTGGAGGGACACAGAGACGCTGGAACCTGTGGGTACACAGGGACGCCAGGAGACTGTGATTATATGAAGATGCTGTAGACTGATCACACTTGAGACGCTAAAGACTGTGAAGACATTGAAACGCTGTAGACTGTGGAAACACTTGAGTCGCTGTGGACTGTGAAGGCACTTGTAACACTGTAGACTGTATAGACACTGTAATAGGATTGTTCTGTAGCAGAATTAGCACCGTAGCAGGATGCACGTTAGCAGAGATGCGGCATTGCAGGATTGCACTGTAGAAGGTTAGCACCGTAGGGGGATGCACGTTAGCAGAGATGTGGCATTGCAGAATTGCACTGTAGAAGGATCACACTGTAACAGAGTAGTTACACAGGATAGCTGTTGGAGCCCAGCAGTACTATGAATGATGTTAGCAGTAGAGACCAGCATAACCAGGAACAGGAACTGAGACAACCTTGACATGATGAACTGGCAACTGGGAGCCTGTGTGGCTGGCCTATATAGTTAGTTCAGGTGCTGCTCACAGCTGTGGTAACAGGTAATTACCAAGCTGCAGATACAGAGCAGAGGGCGCCACCCCAGGCACGGAGAAACTGCATGGATCGTGACAGGATGTCAATGATTAAATGGACTCCTACCATATATGTAGGTCTACAATATGAGTAGACAACTGCACAGGTGTTTTGAGAGGGTTTTACCCCACCATGGATTAACAGCCACGTATCCTCAAAAGAAATGGAGAAAATTCCACCATAGCGTAATCCAATAATTTAATGCACAAATACAATAAAATGACAATAAAATATGTACACAGAAGCAGTAGTACTGGACTCTCACCCGGTGGAAAGGTCCACTTTGCAAAGCAGACAAACGAGCATAAGTATGGTAAAATCAGGCATCCCTGCAGGCTCTATCCAACACCGGTGAAAGTCCAATCTCCTGTCCCCAACCTCCTCTCCAACGCGTTTCTATACTCCTGGTATCTTTATCAAAGCCTAATGAGGTTGTATTAAAATGGGATATTTATACCCCTTACAGTGGTAGAACCTAATTCCAGACATGGATCACTATCAACTAATGAAAAAGCTATCCTAGATCATGCAAGATCCCAGTCCATTCACACCAAGCCAGTCTATTGGTGTAATCCTTCTCTATTAGACCTAAGCAAATGCAGCTGTGACAGACGTAATTCACTGAGCGGGTGCCGCGCTTCCTACTTCCGCCGGAAAAAAATAGCAGGAAAAAATATACAAAAGGAAAATAAAAACACACACACTTACCGCAAAAATTATGTTGGATTAGTTCTTGCCTTACCTGCCTCACTACATCTGTACTCCAAGTGTCGCCAGATGATTCTAACTCCTCTACTTGCTGACTGTTTTCTTCATCCTCCACATGTGGCAGATGTTGTTGCAAACATTTGTTATGAAGAAAACAACAGCAGAACACAATCTGAGTCACCTTTAAAGGACTATACAACAAAAGGCCACCAGACTTATCAAGACACCGAAACCTAGATTTCAGTACCCCAAAACATCTTTCTATCACATTCCGAGTGGACTTATGTGCATGATTGTAATTGTGTTCAGCAGGGGAATCAGGATGGGACAATGGAGTCAGAAGCCAAGAGAAACAGCCATATCCCCAATCACCTGAAAGACATATATAGTATAGAGCAGTGTTTCCCAACCTCGGTCCTCAAGGCACACCAACAGTCCTGGTTTTAGTGATTTCCAGGCTTGAACACAGGTGACTTAATTAGTACCTCAGTTATTTTGATTTAACCATCTGTGCTGAAGCCTGGATATCAATAAAACCTGCACTGTTGGTGTGCCTTGAGGACCGCGGTTGGGAATGCCTGGTATAGAGTGTAAAGTAGGTATTCAGCCACACATTCCTGACATACAGTAGTGGACTTTTTTTAGCATATACATTTAAACACATATCTAGTAACATACTCAACAGCCATCCATCGGGCTTTTGTCCGGCCTCAAATTTATCAAAGAGGGATGACTGACTGAGGGATGACTGACTGAGGTTAAAGGAGTCATGGCAGCTGCCAGGGTAACCAGCAACAACACTCATTATTTTTAGTTTTGCATCACAAACCACCTGGACTTTAGTAGAGTGGTCCAGATGATGATTGGTATAAATATACTGCCTGCCCCTAGGTGGTCTCAGCTGAATGTGTGTGCAATCTATGACACCTAGCACATTGGGCATGCCAGCAAGGCCATAGAAAGCTACCCTGACTGCATGCCACTGAGACACCTGTGTAGGGAAGCAGATAGAGGCGTCTATGTGGGGTTGCAATGCATCCAACACTTGTGTGTACATTGGAACAAATTAGGTGAGTGAGATGAGTACAAATAACAACAACAACAACACTGTGTAATGTAACATTCCGCATAAACTACTTTGGCATAGATGACTATGACTATGTATGGTATACATAACCTGATTTAAGTATTTAGAAAAGGTGGGCTGTGAGATTCCAAGACATAGCCACACACAGCCTGAAAGCTGCCAGTAGCCAGAAAGTGCAACACAGCCTGGAGTTTGTGCAGGCCTGAGACAGAGCGAGAGCGTGCTGTCTCAGGGTCTAGGCCCAGTTTGACAAGGTCATACAGACGGAAAATGTTGTTTCTATTTAGCCGGAACATCTGTATGACCTGGCCATCAGCCAATGCGTTTAAGTTTAAACACTCCCTAAAAAAATGAGACCTGTGCAGCCTCAGCGGCACCTGTCCAACCTGCTGACCATGTTCAGTTTCATGGCCCTGGTTTCTTCCAGACTGATGGAGCAGTCGCAGGAATCACAACAGCACACAATACTTTACTGCTACACAGCCCAGCAGACATAAATAAGGTTAGAGATAAAAAATAATGTAAAAAAAAGGGGGCAGACTAGATGGGCCAAGTGGTTCTTATCTGCTGACAAATTCTATGTTTCTATGACATTTCAGAGTGAGGGATGTGAAAAATGTGCTTAGGCCCCTTTTAAAGGCTGAAAAATTCAGGTGTGATTAATGTTGAACTAGAAACACATGTAAACATGCCAGCCAAAAGCAGGTCTATTTTTTTTACAACCGCATTTGCCCTTACACGGATGACATTACAAATACAAAAGTTTGATAAATTACCGTGTTGTATACCTAAACAGCCGTGTTTGACCGATGGTCTATTCATTCCTATTTGTGAACTCTGCTGGGAAAAACAATATGAATAGCCCCAACACTGCCGAGATTTGGGTTTAGTAAATTACCGAGATGACACAGAAAAAAATAACAAACTCGGACAAAATCGGGACCTTAGTAAATATACCCCACGGTTCTTCAAACAGGGTATTCAATTCCTTTGACGCAGGAAAAGTGACTGAGGACTTCTTTTTACATTAAAATAAGATTCCTCACACTCCTCTGACACCTTATCAGGAATTTGCAGAACATCTCTAATAGAGGCTCTTATAGAGGCTCTATTCCTTGTAACAGAGTAGCATCCCCCCCCTCCAAATCCACCTCACCATCCTCCATGTCTGACCCGTCAGCGTCAGACTGCAGGATATGGGCCAGAGATCGTTTTTGCGGACAAATGGGAGGGGATTGAGATGCTAGTTTGGGGACGGAGTCTCTATTCATAAACTCATCCACAGTCTGTCTTAAGTATTGCGTCTCTTTCTCATTGCGGGATAGCTTTGTAGAAATATGTGAGATCATTCCTTTAATGGAATTAACCCATTCCGGTTCAGCTCTGCTGTTCTGGGAAGGTGCACTGCCCTGAGTACCCAGTAGTGAGCCCCCTGGTGAAGAGGAACACTCCGCTGTACAAGGAACACACTCTATGCCTGACATAATGTAAATGTGACAGCCCACACACACAAAGGAAAAGGTTAAGCACAATTAACCCACAAAGAGCCCTTCAGGGAGACACAGAGTAATTTGGAGCCAGCCCCCACTGCGCCCTTATCGCTAATGCCAAGCTTAGCTGGGTCACAGACTAAGTACCCTGATAGGGGACTTAGTACACTAATAATTGCTCCCCCCTATGACCCCCTGGTACCGCTGAGGTAATCTGGAGTCACACTGGAGGCGCTGAGTGTCCCTGTCAGTCAGCGTCTGTGTCCACTGCAGAGGGAAAATGGCGCCGGTGAGCTGCTGGATCCCCTCATAGTGAAGTCCCGCCCCTTCAATGGCGTGCGGTCTTCCCACTTTGTTAATACTGGTTGAGGTAATCTGTTGCTTAAAATGGAGAGAAAGCCGTTTTAAGGCTGTTTCTGCCAGTGTGGGTACTGTGTACAGTATACTGAGACGCAGCTGTGTACTGTGTCTGGAGACGCATTCCGCTCCGGTTAGAAGCCGCGCGTCTCCATACCCTCATGCCGCCATAATGGCCGGCGACCCGCTAGTCGGGACGCTGGCTTAGTACTCACCACTCTTCTTTCTTCTGGTTCTGTTAGGGTTGGCGGCGTGCTGCGGGAATGTACGCTCGCCGTGGTGGGGCTTGCAAATAATTCCCTCAGGAGCTCAGTGTCATGTCAGCAAGGAACGGGACCATTAACCCTTCAAGAGGTTGGGTCGTTCCCCCCATTAAGTCCCACGAAGCAGGCAGGTGCCAACCAGCCCTGCCTGAAAATAACATATAAAATAAATGCAGAGAACTCTTCAGGGGCTTCCATAAGTGTGACCGGCTCCTCCGGGCACATTTTCTAAACTGAGTCTGGTGGGAGGGGCATAGAGGGAGGAGCCAGCCCACACTATCAAATTCTTAAAGTGCCCATGGCTCCTAGTGGACCTGTCTATACGCCATGGTACTAAATGGAACCCCAGCATCCTCTAGGACATTAGAGAAAATGTAGTGATGTAAGTAGCATACTGTCACAGTATGCTGGAGTGCAGCTTCTTCTTACCAAGTCTGTCAGTGCTGGTTCTCCCTGGTGGCTGCGGTGCTGTAGCTGGCTGGTGCCGAGCTTCTACTGTTCAGTACAGGCCTCATCCTTCTGCAGCCCCTATGCCTTGCATACATGGTGCTGGCCAGTACTTGCCTTCTCTGGCTCCAGGACAAGCAGATTTGACTCCTGTTCTGCTAGCTATAGGCAGCTGGGTCTCCCATAGGAACACTTTAACTGCAGCTACAGGACTCAGAGGGAGGTCTATTAAAACTTCTAAATAGAACAGGTGGAAGAGTTGCCCATAGAAAGCAATCAACGTTTATCTATCACTCATTAATGACATTCTATAAAATGTATGGGCTACTGCTACAGCTGTCCTCTTTAGAAGCCTCCCAGCGGGTGAAGTGAGCGACCTGCTAGTTTGGCCTGCATGCAGGCCAATCTAGCACCAGCGATAGCGATGCGTGGGGCCGCGCATCGCTTTCGCTGTGGGGAGTGTACACGGAGTGATCGCTGTTTAAAATCTAAGCAATCTAGTCAGATTGCTTAGATTTTAATCAGCGATCGCTCCATGAGTACCCCCCATTAGATCGTACACATCAAGTACCACAATAGAAAATGGCAAATCCAGAAAGAGAAAAAAAGTGTACAATCTTTTAGTGCCAGTACCTAAGAGAAAAATAACATACAGACCTTAGTTAGGATGGCTATAGAAAAATGTGGTCCGCTTTGTTTGGTGTTACATTTCTTTTGCATGGTCTCAAAATCCATGTGAATTTCATATAATAAAAAGGATCTTTGTGGTGCAGCTGTCCACTACTGATTTTCAGTGCAGTCACTACTGCATCTGCATATATTTGGTGCAAATTATATGGCTGGAACCGGGCATATTTGTGACAATGTCACGCTACAGCCCAGTTGCATCTCTTTAGTCACAAGTGTAGATGCACTTGAAATGCATATGACCCTGCACCATACTTGCATACACTTGGGTATGGAGAATGCGCAGTGCCTAAAATACACTAGATACACTCTGTCGATAGGCGTATGTTCAACTCTGCACCAGCACCTAGGTGTGTAAATCTTGAAGTAATTTAGTTCAGAAGCAATATGTATATGGAGAATCAAGTAATAAGGGGGAGGACCTGCCATTTTTATAACTGCTTACTTCTAGGGTGTAGCTTTACAAGCACTTGCAATGTCAAAAAGGTTGTCCCTTCTACTTGATGCCTAGCTTTGAAATCCAGGTCAGGATCCCGGCGGTTGGGATCCTGGCAGTCGAAATGCGGACACTGGAATCCCGACACTATTCAGAATGCCAACGTCGGCATTCCGAATAGGGTCACAAGCCCTTCGCCAGAATCCGGACCGCCGGGATTCCGACCGAACGTCTACTGGGAACACTGACTGTTAAGCCATGGAAGGGGGTGGGAGGTGGGGTAAGGTTTAGGCTGCAGGGAGAGAGTTAGGCTGTAGCCCGGGGAAGTTAGGATTAGGCTGCGGGGAGGGGGAATTAGGTTTAGGCACCCCTGGGGAGGGTAAGGGTTAGGCTGCAGGATGGGGGGGATGTTAGGTTTAGTCTGCTGGGAGGGGGGTTAGGGGTCATTGGGGGAAGTTAAGTATACTTACCTTCCCATGTCGGGATTCTGACTATTGGGATGCTGCAGTCGGTACTGTGACAGTTGTCATCCTCAACACCGGCAAAACAATCCCATCCCCTAGCTTCTATAGTGTGGTCTCAATCAAAGCACAGGCGGATATCATATGGTAAAAAGGAAAAATAAAGGATCTAATGTATCAACCTTTTATTTGAGTATTTAGAAAGGGTGTCGGGGAAAGGGAGCTACTGATTGCACAGGCTTGTTGGAGGGGCCCGGGTCAGCTGCTGAGGGGGACAAATGTCCCCCTTTGAAGCGCTTGCTGCAGTGATGTGTGTGACCATGCCCCCTGGATTTAGCCAAGCCCTGGTCCTTTGAACTCTAGACAGCTTTAATAAATAGTAGTACCAAACTATCAAATAAACAACAAAGTATTCAAGATGATCCCAGTGTTGGATATGCCAATCCATTCCTCAGCATTGTACAGCACAGAGTCAATGGGGGTAATTCAACGGATATTAAAAATGATCGCAGGGGATTATTCAGTTGATGCTGTTTATAGAGCCGTTCGCACCCATTAGTGTCTGGTTTAGGTGCGTAAAGTGCCATTTGGGTGCCCGAACGGGTCACTTTTCTCACATTTAAGCAAAGCCAGCAAAGAAGGGGGAGGCTGTGAGCTGAAATGTGTCTCTCCACGGCTCAGCGTGCCCGAACAGAGCAACAAGTGAATTGTTCCGTTGGGCGCCATCTAGTGGTGGCCGCGGGGAGAAACAATTAAATTCCCTCCAATGCGTTTTTATTCTGAAAGGTCTTCTTCAAGGCTGCTGAGCTGTGAAACTTTAGCCTGTATTTGTAGCATGATCCAAACAGGAAATTCAGGATCAGAAACTCATAGCATAATAACTGACATACTAAAGAATAAAAATAGGATTTTAATACCTGCCGGTAAATCCTTTTCTCTTAGTCCGTAGAGGATGCTGGGGTCACATCAAGAACCATGGGGTATAGACGGGATCCACAGGAGACATGGGCACTTTAAGACTTTCAAAGGGGTGTGAACTGGCTCCTCCCTCTATGCCCTTCCTCCAGACTTCAGTTATAGGAACTGTGCCCAGGGAGACAGACATTTCGAGGAAAAGGATTTATTGTTAAACTAAGGTGAGATACATACCAGCTCACACCTCAAGCACGCCGTACAACATGGCATTTAACACAACGCAAGTCAACGGCATGAACAACATCAGCAACAGGTTGACTATAAACGTAACACAACATGTGTGTAACCACAAGTAATAACTGCAGATACAGTACGAACTGGGACGGGCGCCCAGCATCCTCTACGGACTAAGAGAAAAGGATTTACCGGTAGGTATTAAAATCCTATTTTCTCATACGTCCTAGAGGATGCTGGGGTCACATTAAGAACCATGGAGTTATACCAAAGCTCTAGAACGGTCGGGAGAGTGCGGATGACTCTGCAGCACCGATTGACAAACTTAAGGTCTTCATCGGCCAACATGAGGTCCTCATTAGCCAGGGTATCAAACTTGTAGAACTTCGCAAAGGTGTTTGAACCCGACCAAGTAGCTGCTTGGCAAAGTTGTAATGCCGAGACCCCCCGGGCAGCCGCCCAGGACGAGCCCACCTATCTGGTAGAATGGGCCTTCACCGATTTCGGTAACGGCAATCCAGCCGTAGAATGAGCCTGCTGAATTGTATGGCAGATCCAGCGCGCAATAGTCTGCTTGGAAGCAGGAGCCCCAATTTTATTGTGAGCATACAGGACAAACAGAGCCTCTGTTTTCCTAAACTGAGCCGTTCTGGCGACATACATTTTCAAAGCTCTTACTACATCGAGAAACTTTGATTCCAGCAAGGCGTCAGTAGCCACTGGCACCACAATAGGTTGGTTCAAGTGGAACGACTAAACCACAACTCTGCTCTATCTTCATGGAAGATCAAATAAGGGCTCTTGTGAGACAAGGCCGCCAATTCAGACACCCACCTTGCGGATGTCAAGGCCAACAGCATGACCACTTTCCAAGTAAGGAATTTCAACTCTACCTTCTGTAAAGGTTCAAACCAATAAGATTGAAGGAATTGCAACACCATGTTAAGATCCCATGGTGCCACCGGGGGCACAAAGGGATGTTGGATGTGCAACACGCCTTTCACGAAGGTCTGAACTTCTGGAAGGGAGGCCAATTGTTTTTGGAAGAAAACCGATAAAGCTGAAATTTGAACTTTAATTGAGCCCAACTTTAGGCCCGCATCCACACCGGCTTGTAGAAAATGGAGAAAAAGTCCTAGCTGAAATTCTTCCGTAGGAGCCTTCTTGGATTCACACCAAGACACGTATTTTCTCCAAATGCGGTGGTAATGTTTAGACGTTACTTCTTTCCTGGCCTGAATAAGAGTGGGGATGACTTCCTTGGGAATACCCTTTCGGGCTAGGATCCGGCGTTCAACCTCCAAGCCGTCAAACGAAGTCGCGGTAAGTCTTGGAACACGCACGGCCCCTGCTGTAACAGATTCTCCATCAGAGGAAGAGGCCAGGGATCTCCTATGAGTAATTCCTAAAGATCTGGATACCAAGCCCTTCTTGGCCAGTCTGGAATAATGACGATCGCTTGAACCTTTGTTTTTCTTATGATCTTGATCACTTTTGGTATGAGTGGAAGCGGAGGAAACACGTACACCGACTGAAACACCCACGGTGTCACTAGGGCGTCCACTGCTATTGTTGGAGGGTCTCTCGATCTGGAACAATATCTCTGAAGTTTCTTGTTGAGGCGAGATGCCATCATGTCTATTTGAGGAATTCCCCAAAGACTTGTCACTTCTGCAAAGACCTCTTGATGAAGACCCCACTCTCCTGGATGGAGATCGTATCTGCTGAGGAAGTCTGCTTCCCAGTTGTCCTCCTGGAATGAAGATCGCTGACAGAGCGCTTGTATGCCTTTCCGCCCAACGGAGCACCTTCCTTCGGTGCATGTGCAGATGGGACCCGGACCACTTGTCCAACAGGTCACACTGAAACACTCTGGCATGGAATCTGCCAAACTGATTGGCCTCGTAGGCCGCCACCATCTTTCCCAGCAACCGAGTGCATTGATGGATCGATACTCTTGCTGGTTTCAGCATTTGTTTGACCAGGTTCTAAATTTCCAGAGCCTTTTCCACTGGAAGAAAGACTCTCTGTAATTCTGTGTCCAGAATCATTCCCAAACACGACAGCCGTTTCGTCGGAACCAACTGTGATTTTGGCAAGTTTAGGAGCCAACCATGCTGCTGCAGAATTGTCAGGGAGACCGTAGTGTTCTGCATCAATTGGTCCCTGGATCTTGCCTTTATCAGGAGATCGTCCAAGTACAGGATAATCGTGACTCCTTGCTTGCGTAGAACCATCATTTCGAACATTACTTTGGTGAAAACCCTCGGAGCCGTGGACAGACCAAACGGCAACGTCTGAAATTGGTAATGACAATCCCGAACTACAAATCTCATGTGGGGGATAAATGGGAACATGCAAGTAGGCATCCTTTATGTCTACTGACACCATAAAATCCCCCTACTCCAGACTGGAGATCACTGCCCGGAGAGATTACATCTTGAATTTTAATTTTTTTAGGTAGAAATTGAGGGATTTGAGGTTCAGGATTGGTCTGACTGAGCCGTCTGGCTTCGGGATCACGAACAGGCTCAAATAAAAGCCTTTTCCCTGATGTGACGGGGGAACCCTGACAATGACTTGATTGTGACACAATTTTTGTATTGCGGCGCATACCACCTCCCTGTCTGGAAGAGAAGCTGGTATGGCTGATTTGAAAAATCGGTGAGGGGGGACATCTTGAAACTCCAGTTTGTACCCTTGGGACAATATTTCGAAAACTCATGGGTCCAGGGCCGAACGAGCCCAGAACTGACTGAAGAGCCTGAGACATGCCCCCACCGGTGCGGACTCCCGCAGAGGAGCCCCAGCGTCATGTGGTGGACTTGGCAGAAGCCGGGGAGGACTTCTGCTCCTGGGAACCGGCCACGGTCGGTGATCGTTTACCTTTTTCCTTTCCTATAGTAGCAAGGAAGGAAGACCCTCTGCCCTTTCTGTATTTATTGGGCCGAAAGGACTGCATCTGATAGTGGTGTGCTTTCTTTTGTGGTGCAGGCACATAAGGTATAAACGATGACTTACCCGCGGTAGCCGTAGATACCAAATCAGCGAGGCCGTCATCAAACAACACACCACCTTTATACGGTAGAGACTCCATAGCTTTCTTAGAGTCAGCATCAGCATTCCATTGATGAATCCACAATGCTCTCCTAGCTGTGACTGCCATGGCATTGGCCCGTGATCCCAAGAGGCAATATCTCTCGCAGCTTCCTTTAGGGAGACTGCAGTGTCCCTGATATGACCTAGTGTCAAAAGAATGCTATCCCTATCCAGGGTATCCATTTCAGATGACAAGTTATCTGCCCATTTTTTGATAGCACTACTCACCCACGCAGACGCAATGGCTGGTCTCAGTAGCGTACCCGTAGTGACATAAATGGATTTCAATGTATTTTCCTGTCTACGATCCGCAGGGTCCTTTAGGGCTGCCGTGTCAGGGGACGAGAGAGCCACCTTTTGGATAGCTGTGACAGAGCTTTGTCCACAATGGGGGGTGACTCCCATTTTTCCCTATCCCCAGAGGGAAACGGATACGCCACTACAATCCTTTTGGGAATCTGAAACTTTTTGTCAGGACTTTCCCAAACCTTTTCACAAAGCGTGTTCAGTTCATGAGAGGGAGGAAATGTTACCTCAGGTTTCTTTCCTTTATACATACAGACCCTAGTATCAGGAACAGTAGGGTCCTCAGTGATATGTAATACATCTTTTATAGCCACCATCATGTACTGAATGCTCTTTGCCAGTTTTGAATCTAATCTGGCATCACTATAGTCGACACTTGAGTCAGTGTCCGTGTCGGTATCCGTGTCTGCCAGCTGGGCAAATAAACGTTTTTGTGACCCCGAGGGGGTCTGGACTTGAAACAACACATCCTCTACGGATTTCTTCCAAGCCTGGTTCTGAGACTCAGATTTATCCAATCTTTTATTTATCAGAGCCACATTTGCATTCAAAGCACTCAAAACATCCACCCAATCAGGTGTCGGCGGTGCCGACAGGGTCACTCCCACAGCCGTTTGTGTCCCTAACATAGTCTCCTCCTGGGAAGAGCACTCCGCCTCAGACATGCCGGCACACGTGCACCCACCACACGCAGATACACTGGGCCTATAGGGGACAGACCCACAGTAAAGCCTGTTAGAGAGACACAGAGGGAGATATTGCCAGCCCACACCCCAGCGCCCAAACCCGGTCTGAAAACACTACAGAAAATGTCCCAGACCTGCAGCGCTTTTATAAGTTACATATAATGCACCAAAATCACTGTGCCCCCCCCCCCCCGTTTTGCACCGTTACTTGTACAGCAGTGTGAGGAAGGACCAGCGTCTCTGCAGCCTTGTGTAGAGAAAATGGCGCCGGGCTGTGTGCTGTGAGGGCTAAGCCCTGCCCCCTTAATGGCGCGCTTCAGACCCGCTCTTTTTAAAAAAAAAATTATACTGGCGGGGGTCCGGACTTAGTCAGCTCTTGCCAGGTAGTTATTTGAGGCTAAAATGCTGCCCAGGGCGCCTCCCACCCGCGCCCTACACCCTGTAGCGCCTCTGAGTGTGGGAGCATTGCGCGCAGCGCGGCCGCTGTGCGATACCTCAAAGCCATCACTGAAGTCTTCTGATCTTCTTCTACTCACCTGTCTTCTGACTTCTGGCTCTGCAAGGGGGGTGACGGCGGGCTCTGGGAACGAGCATCTAGGCGTACCTAGTGATCAGACTCTCAGGAGCTAATGGTGTCCTGTAGCCAAAGAAGCAGAGCCTTTAAACTCACAGAAGTAGGTCTGACTTCTCTCCCCTAAGTCCCACGAAGCAGGGAGACTGTTGCCAGCAGTTCTCCCTGAACATAATAAAAACCTAACATAAAGTCTTTTCAGAGAAACTCAGTAGAGCTCCTCAGTGTGCATCCAGTCTGCCTGGGCACAGATTCTAAACTGGAGTTTGGAGGAGGGGCGTAGAGGGAGGAGCCAGTTCACACCCCTTTGAAAGTCTTAAAGTGCCCATGTCTTCTGTGGATCCCGTCTATACCCCATGGTTCTTGATGTGACCCCAGCATCCTCTAGAACGTATGAGAAAACCAATAAATCATTATGTGATCATCTATAAAATCATTACAATAATAGTCAATTTTACTATTAAAAAAATGCCCTATTATTAGAAAAGGTGTCTGTCCCTCCCACTATGTTATTTACAATTAATCCCAATATAAGCATCCAGTATAATGGTGTTACAGTGAATTTTTCTTAGGCTGCAGTAAAAATGAAGGGATATGGATGGTGTAATGGTTAGCATTACAGCCTCACAGCACTGAGGTCATGGGTTCAATTCCCACTATGGCTCTACCAGTGCGGAGTTTGTATATTCTCCCCCGTACCTGTGTGGGTTTCCTCCCACAATCCAAAAATATATACTGGTAGGTCAATTGGATCCCAACAAAAATTAACCCTAGTATGAATGTCTGCGCGTGTACATGTGGTAGGGAATATAGATTGTAAGCTCCACTGGGGCAGGGGCCGATGTGAATGGCCAAATATTCTCTGTAAAGTGCTGCAGAATATGTGTGTGCTACAGTGCGTAACTAGGTCTTTTAGCGCTGTGTGCAAGAAACAGCATTGCCCCCCCCCCCAACGCAAGACAGGAGCAATATAGGGATGTGGCTTCATGGGGAAGGGGCGTGGCCACAAAATAATGCCAGTTCATACTACGGTGCATAGTAGTCTCCTCTCCATTATTCAAATTATGCTGCACAATACCGTCACTACACCAGGTAGAGCCCCTTTGTACACATTACGGCAGACGGCGTGCCTTTTTACACATTACGGCAAACAGCGTCCCCCTTTTTACACATTACGACAGACCGTCCCCTTTTTACACATTACGGCAGACCGTCCCCTTTTTACACATTACGGCAGACAGCGTCCCCCTTTTCACACATTACGGTAGACAGCGTCTCCCGTTTAACACATTACGGCAGATAGCGTCCCCCTTATTACACATTACGGCAGACAGCGTCCCTCTTTTTACACATTACGGCAGACAGTCCCCCTTTTTACACATTGTGGCAGAAGAGAGAGAGAGAGAAAGAAAGAGAGAGAGATATACTTACCATCTCTCCCGCTGGCAGTCAGGATCCTCGTGCTGGCAGAGATCCCGGGCAGTCGCAATGTAATTGGTAGAGGCGCTGCTGCAGCTGTACCCTCTCCTTCCGCATTGGCTGCCCGTTGCTGAGAATGCTGGGATGAGGGAACCGCATCCCAGCATTCACAGCAGCGTCGGTCAGCCAATACAGAAGGAGAGTGGAGTGCTGCAGCGGCGCCGCTACCAATGACATAGCGCTGCTGCGGCTCAAGTCCCCCTCCCTCCTCCTCCTTCACTGCCTCCGTTGCGGCTGCTGCTCTCCCTCCAGCGCGGCGCACGGCACACAACAGACGGCATGTAATGAGTCAATTTGACTCATTACATGCTGCTGGCCGTGCGCTCTCAGAGTAACTGCGCTGTGTGCCAGGCACACCTGGCACATAGGTAGTTACGGCGATGGTGCGCTATATAAATAACTGGTAATAAATAAATATAGGGCAGATGTATTAACCTGGAGAAGGCATAAGGAAGTGATAAACCAGTGATAAATGCAAGGTGATAAACGCACCAGCCAATCAGCTCCTAACTGTTAATTTACATATTGGAGCTGATTGGCTGGTGCATTTATCACTGGTTTATCACTTCCTTATGCCTTCTCCAGGTTAATACATCTGCCCTAGAGTGAAGAATTATATTACTAGAGATGTCTATAACATCTAAAATTTCCTAAATAGTGTGCGGTCATTAAGTCGACACTGACTATGGGCCTAATTCAGACCCGATCGCTAGGCCACGTTTTCGTACTGCCTGCGATCCAGTCTAAATTGCGCATGCACCACAATGCGCATGTGTGTGGCACGGGTACAAAGCGGATCGCTGCTCAGCGTTGAGTTTGTGCGAAGAATCCATTTGCACGGGCATTCGCAAGGAGACTGACAGGAAGAAGCCGTTTGTATGTGTCAACTGACCATTTTCTGGGAGTGGTTGGAAAAACGCAGACATGTCCATGTGTTTGCAGGGAGGGTTCCTGACGTTAATTCCAGTCCCGGAAAAACTTAAGTGTTTGCAGCGGCTGAGTTACTACTCTGGGCTACTCAGAGATTGCACAACATCTGTTTGTAAGCTCTGCTACACATGTGTTCGCACACTTGCAAAGCGAAAATACACTCCCCTATGGGCGGCGACTATGCGAACACAGGACTGCAAAAAGACCCTAGCGAGCGAACAGGTCTGAATTAGACCATATGTCTGCAGTATGTTGTCCTCACAATGCCAGCGCACAGGTGTAATGCTCCTTACAGCAATTTATCCAAACAGGAGTTACAGATGTAAACGTGCCACTTACCGTCATGTTTATAGTCATAACATAAAAACACTAGTAACAAAAACTCTATAAAATCATTTGAAAAATATCTAAATGTATACATTTGTCACTGTGATGAAATATGATAATTGGACCAGCACTCAGGTTGCATATGCATACATGTCAACATATCAGCGCTAAAATAAATGCCTGTCTCTCCTCACAGCTGTTTTGGCCACGTGATAAGCACTGTGTGAATGGTACCCATAACCCTGTATGAATGGAATAATGCCCCTTAAAACCCCCCACAAAAAAACCGTCGCTATGCATGCTGGGATAGCATCCACATTCTGCACTCAGAATGTTAATTCAGTTTCTACATTTCACTGAAGCCATTTTGGAGGAGACTCGCTCACATCGATATGCTAGTATAAATTAGGATAGTGTCTCCCGTTGTGTACTGAAAGTAGCACATTTAAGGAAGACTATTTCTGGACCGCCCTATATACTGTTTTCTCTCTTGTGTTTAGAAGCTTTGAATAGGAAGGTGACTGTGGTGACAGTGCGCCGGTACCGTAGCCACAGACAGGCAGACTATGTACAAGTTACCAGCCCAGCAGATTTGTGTCGTCAGGTACGTAGAAAGCGGTATTAGACTTCAAACCCGTAACCCGGCAACGGAGAGGCGTCTCTGAATTCTGTACCATTATTCCCAGCTGGAGAATAGATTTCTTTGCACGTGATTCCGAGTGCAGTGAATTTCAGGGGCAAACGCAAGATTTGTGAAGGGGGGTTTCCAAAGGGGTGGAGCCAAGCATAGGGGGGCGGAGACTGAAGTATAATACATTCTGTAACCTGCCGCGGTGCCTTCCAATAGTAATGTAATATGCATACAAATAATGTAATATGCATGCAAACATTTGACACATAAAAACCGGTACAAATTAGGGAAGGGGGCGTGGTCACGCCCCCTTTCCTATACTTTCAATGTTAATTTGGAGAGTCAAAAGTCGGTACAAAGCCCTTTTTGGCAGGTACAGACCATAACAAAAGGTACTGTACCTGCCAAAAAGCTACAGTTGGAGGGTATGAATATGCTATATTTAAGCAGTATAGAAATGGTGGCGCTGACAGACTTTTCATCACTCGTGTGTGTGTGTGTGTGTATATATATATATATATATATACATACATACATACCAACATGACCCTCTCCAGGAGGGACAGAATGCTCTGCTCCTGGACTTTTCTCTTAATTTATGATTGCCATCACCTGTGCTGAAACACCTTTCTAATCCATTAACCTGTTCAACAAAGGTGCCAGCAATCATACATTGGGGTCGATTCTATTCGGCAACTAATGAATAGCGCCGGGAATTAGCTCCCGACGCTATTCAATTCAGCAACTAGTTACGTCGGCGATGGCCCGTTCTCGCCGACAAAACAGGTTGAATTGTCGGGAGCACGGGCATTCTCCGACTTAACTCCCCGGCGCGAGGCTGATTCCCGACAGAATCAGCTTCGCGCCGGCCGCGAGGCAGCACTTTTGTCGGGTTTCTCTTCTCATCCCCCGGGGATGAGAGAAGAATTCCCGACAATTGCAGGTAATTAGTTGCTGAATTGAATAGCGTCGGGAGCTAATTCCCGGCGCTATTCATTAGTTGCCGAATAGAATCGACCCCATTAAGTGAAAAGTTCAGAAGCAGAGCATTGTGTCCCTCCTGGAGAGGGTCATGTTGGGAGGTATGTACATACACACACACACACACAGCAGGACCGTAACTACCTGTGTGCATGGTGTGCCTGGCACACAGTGCAGTCGCCCTGAGGGCGCAACGGCTGGCATGTCAGCGGCTCGTAATGAGTCGAATTGACTCATTACAAGCTGCCTGTGCTGTCTGCGCCGCGGCCGTTGGAGAAGAGAAGAGGAGCTGCTCCGGGGACAGGGGAGGAGGAGGGAGGGGGACTGGAGCCGCAGCAGCGTCCTCCTTTGGTGTAAAAAAGGGGACACTGTCTGCCGTAATGTGTAAAAAGGGGGACGCTGTCTGCCGTAATGTGTGAAAAGGGGACGCTGTCCGCCGTAATGTGTAAAAAGGGGACGCTGTCTGCCGTAATGTTTAAAAAGGGGACGCTGTCAGCCGTAATGTGTAAAAAGGGGGACACTGTCTGCCGTAATGTGTAAAAAGGGGGACGCTGTCTGCCATAATGTGTAAAAAGGGGGACGCTGTCTGTCATAATGTGTAAAAAGGGCATGCTGTCTGCCGTAATGTGTAGAAGGGGCTCTACCTGGTGTATTGGCGCTACTGTGCGGTGTAATTTAAATAATGGAGGCTACTGTGCACCGTAGTACGAATTGGTATTATTTTGTGGCCACACCCCTTCCCCATGAAGCCACACCCCTATATATTTTTTGCGTGGCTACGGCGCGCACTGCCCCTATCTTGCATGGGGGGGGGGGGTCGCCAATGCCGTTTCTTGCACACAGCGCTAAAATGCCTAGTTACGGCACTGATATACACACATACAGTATGTGCGTCTGTAAATGTGCATACGTATGTACAATATGAGATAGAGAGTTATAGATATATATAGTAATGCGTAAGGCTTCAGTCATTCCTATAGTAGTTATAGATAGTTCTGTGTCAAAGTGGGGACTTCAAAAGAGGAAGAAATACAGCCCGCCCAAGCACTTTGCAGAAACCCCTGCTATTTATCAAGCCATTGTTCATGTATGTGCCCCTGGCGTCCTGCCATCTGGACCCCGCCAGCCCGCTCACCTCACACAGTGCAGCTTAATGCGGGTTGCAGGCGCCTCATAGTCTTTACCTGCAGCTGTCAGGATGGAGGCAGAGTGTACGTCACCTGGCCAGCCCTGCTCTCAAAGCCCAATGTAAACTTCCTTGGGGGAGCTGCGGGCTGATGCTGCTGCAGCTCCCCCTAGCTATAGATGCAGCCTGCTGCTAGCCCAGCCCCGGTGTCTATTAGGAGGCAACTGCCGCATAAACCCAGCTCCTCCGTCTTTTAAAAAAATATATAAAAAAAACAAATCGGAAAGCTGCAGCAATGGATCGGTGGCAGGGGGGGGTTTCTAGGTACTCAGAAACCCCCCCTGCGTGCGCTAGTGAATTGTGCTGCAAAAAATAGTCTGGTGTGGATGTGTCTTGCCTTTATCGCTTTACATTTTAGCTTAGATACTGTAGTACTGTGTATACAGATCATATGCAATAATGTTTAACCACTTACCTGTCCTGGCTAATATTTCTAAAAATGTCCCCAAAATCATCGGTCTTATTTAAAAAAAAATCTAATTTATGTAAAATAATAGCTAGTTAAACTCTGTTCAGTATAATTTTATTAACAAATATGCAGATTTGTTAAAAAAAATTATACTGAATAAGAGTTAAATAGCTCTTGTTTACATAATTTGACCTTTTAAAAAATAATAAACTTTGGGGAACATTTTTGGGGAAAAATTGATAGTTAAAAAAAAAAAACTTTATGGTGTTATATTTCTCTCTCTCCTTATAAATCGTAAAGGCCCAAATGTTTTAAGGCTTAAAAGGTGATGAAGTGGGGAAGGATAAAGAGTGATAAATGACCAGCCAATCAGCTCCTAACTGTCATTTCTCTACCGTCCTAGTGGATACTGGGGAATAGTAGATTACCATGGGGTATGATCGGGTCCACTGGAGCCTAGCACTTTAAGAAATTAATAATGTGTGCTGGCTCCTTCCCTCCATGCCTCTCCTAGCACACTCAGTTTAGAAAATGTGCCCAAGGAACATTCTGTTGATCTCCAGAGAGTTTTCTTCAGAAATGTATTTTAGTTTGTTATTTTCAGGCAGCACTGGTTGGCAACCAGTCTGCCTGCGTCATGGGACTTAGGGGGGGAACGAACCAACTTCCTTAGAGTTAATAGTTCGTATCCCCGCTGACAGGACACTGAGCTCCTGCGGTGATGTTTCTCACACTCCCAGAGTGTAAGCCCACGCCGGCAGCATGCCGCCACCCCTAGCAGATGCTGAAGAGATGCGGTGCCGTGAGTACAGGCATCGGGGTCCTGGTTAGCGGGTCCCCGGTGAACATGGCAGCATGAAGGGACAGCGGTCACCCGGCTACGGATTGCGGTGCTCCGCTGCATACCCCACACTGGCGATATATAGAAAAAGGGTTACACATACTTTTTCTACACAAAATGGAGTAAAAGCCAGTATAATAAATAACAGGGACCATGCGCCATTGAAGGGGCGGAGCTTCCCTGGGAGCGGGACCAGAAGATGAAAGGCGCCATTTCATGCTGCTGCTGAGTACAGACTGCATGCAGAGACTGGTCCTCCACAGAGCCACTAAATCACAGTTGTACTTGTACAAAAGGCCTTTTAGTGAGGGGGACCTTATAGACAGTGGTTACACTACTGTGTCACACACACACACACACACACACACACACACACACACACACACACACATCCACCAAGCGGGGCGCTGCTCTGTCCGTGGTGTTGTGTGCTGGTTCCAATCCTCTTTATGGGCCTAATTCTGAGTTTAAATAAAAAGAAAGGAATGAACCAGCGCTACGTTTCTCTAATACATTGGTCTCTTCTCAAATCTGGACAATCTCTGGCTCTCCCAAGGCTCTCTTTTCCATATTCCTTATGTGCTTGTCTAGTGTCTCCTTCAGCTGTCATCCCGTTCTTCCTATATACTGAGTGCCACACTTGCACTCTAGTAGGAATGTGGTTTACTAGCCGAGCACATAAGGAATATGAAAAAAGGCTTATGATAAACACAGTGTTTCCCTACACTTTAAAGAGAAACACTGTTGCACTGTCAAAGAACTAAACAGTTTTTGTGGCATCAAAATAGCAAAAAATAATTGGAGAAAGAAAAATATAGAAGAGGTCTTAGCAAAAGAAGAAATGAAAACTATATCTTATATGAGAACATTAGCACCAACAGGGCTTAATGTTGAATTTGAGCTAAAATGTTTTTTATGAGATTTTGTTTGCAAGATACTAATTGGTGTTTTTTTCTTCTTTTTCTTTCCCTTATGAGCAATGTCTCTATTATGTGTGCGACAATGAACATGCAGGACTGCAAAAGCTGTCTGCTGGTCTTAAAGGCTGATTTTATACATGTCTTGTTTATATTGTCCCCATTTCTCTGACGTCCTAGTGGATGCTGGGAACTCCGTAAGGACCATGGGGAATAGACGGGCTCCGCAGGAGACTGGGCACTCTAAAAGAAAGATTGGGTACTATCTGGTGTGCACTGGCTCCTCCCTCTATGCCCCTCCTCCAGACCTCAGTTAGAATCTGTGCCCGGCCAGAGCTGGGCTCTCCTGAGCTTGCTAGAAAGAAAGTATTTGTTAGGTTTTTTATTTTCAGTGAGATCTGCTGGCAACAGACTCACTGCTACGTGGGACTGAGGGGAGAGAAGCAAACCTACCTGCTTGCAGCTAGCTTGTGCTTCTTAGGCTACTGGACACCATTAGCTCCAGAGGGTTCGAACACAGGGCCTGACCTCGATCGTCCGTTCCCGGAAGCCGCGCCGCCGTCCCCCTTGCAGAGCCAGAAGACAGAAGAACAGATGAAATCGGCGGCAGAAGACTCCGGTCTTCATTAAGGTAGCGCACAGCACTGCAGCTGTGCGCCATTGCTCCCACAGCACACCACACACTCCGGTCACTGTAGGGTGCAGGGCGTTGGGGGGGGGGGGGGGGGGCGCCCTGGGCAGCAATTATAATACCTTTTGGCACAAATTACACACATAATACAGTCTAGCACTGTATATGTGTGAAAACCCCTGCCATTAAGTCACACAAAACGCGGGACAGAAGCCCGCCGCTGAGGGGGCGGGGCCTTCTTCCTCAGCACACCAGCGCCATTTTCCCTTCACAGCTCCGCTGGAAGCACGCTCCCCAGGCTCTCCCCTGCAGTATCCAGGTACAAGACGGGTTAAAAAGAGAGGGGGGGAGAATAAATTTAGGTGCAAATCGATACAAACAAGCAGCTATTGGGAAAATCACTTATTAGCAGTGTAAATCCCTGTGTTATATAGCGCTGTGGTGTGTGCTGGCATACTCTCTCTCTGTCTCCCCAAAGGACTTTGTGGGGTCCTGTCCTCAGTCTGAGCATTCCCTGTGTGTGTACGGTGTGTCGGTACGGCTGTGTCGACATGTTTGATGAGGAGGGTTACGTGGAGGCGGAGCAGGGGCAGATACATGTGGTGTCGCCCCCGTCGGGGCCGACACCTGATAGGATGGATATGTGGAAGGTCTTAACCGACAGTGTCAACTCCTTACATAAAAGGTTTGATGACGCAGCAGCCTTGGGACAGCCGGGGGTCTCAGCCAGCGCCTGCCCAGGCGACTCAGAAGCCGCCAGGGGCTCATAAACGCCCGCTAGCTCTGATGGTAGACACAGATGTCGACACGGAGTCTGACTCCAGTGTAGATGAGGATGAGACAAATGTACAGTCTACAAAAGCCATCCGATGCATGATTACTGCAATGAAAGATGTATTGCACATTTCTGATATTAACCCGGTTACCACCAAAAGGGGTATTATGTTTGGGGAGAAAAAGCAGCCAGTGACTTTTCCCCCATCTGATGAATTAAATGATTTGTGTGAAGAAGCGTGGAGTTCCCCTGATAAGAAACTAGTGATTTCTAAGAGGTTACTGATGGCGTACCCTTTCCCGCCAACGGATAGGTTACGTTGGGAAACATTCCCTAGGGTGGACAAGGCGCTAACACGCTTATCTAAAAGGGTGGCACTGCCGTCTCAGGATACGGCCGCCCTAAAGGATCCTGCGGATAGAAAGCAGGAAGCTATCCTGAAGTCTGTGTATACACACTCTGGTACTCTACTGAGACCTGCTATTGCTTCAGCCTGGATGTGTAGTGCTGCAGCAGCATGGACTGATACCCTGTCAGACAACATTGATTCCCTCGACAGGGATACTATTTTGCTAACCATCGAACATATAAAAGACGTCGTCTTATATATGCGGGATGCACAGAGGAACATTTGCCTGCTGGCATCTAGAATTAATGCAATGTCCATTTCTGCCAGGAGAGTATTATGGACTCGGCAGTGGACAGGTGATGCTGATTCTAAAAAACACATGGAGGTTTTGCCTTATAAGGGTGAGGAACTATTTGGGGACGGTCTCTCGGACCTCGTATCCACAGCAACTGCGGGGAAGTCGACTTTTTTGCCTCAGGTTCCTTCACAGCCTAAGAAAGCACCGTATTATCAAATGCAGTCCTTTCGGCCTCAGAAAGGCAAGCGGGTCAGAGGAGCATCCTTTCTGGCCAGAGGCAAGGGTAGAGGAAAGAAGCTGCACCAGGCAGCCAGTTCCCAGGAACAAAAATCCTCCCTTGCTTCCACTAAGTCCACCGCATGACGTTGGGGCTCCACAGGCGGAGCCAGGTGCGGTGGGGGCGCGTCTCCGAAACTTCAGCACCCAGTGGGTTCGCTCACAAGTGGATCTATGGGCTGTACAAATTGTATCTCAGGGATACAAGCTGGAGTTCGAGGCGACTCCCCCTCGCCGTTACCTCAAATCAGCCTTGCCAGCTGCTCCCAGGGAAAGGGAGGTAGTACTGGCGGCAATTCACAAGCTGTACCTCCAGCAGGTGATAATCAAGGTCCCCTTCCTTCAACAGGGCAGGGGTTACTATTCCACAATGTTTGTGGTACCGAAACCGGACGGTTCGGTGAGACCCATCCTGAATTTAAAATCCTTGAACACTTATATAAAGAAGTTCAAGTTCAAAATGGAATCGCTCAGGGCGGTTATTGCAAGCCTGGAAGAGGGGGATTTTATGGTGTCGCTGGACATCAAGGATGCTTACTTGCATGTCCCCATTTTCCCACCTCACCAGGAGTACCTCAGGTTTGTGGTACAGAACTGTCATTACCAATTCCAGACGTTGCCGTTTGGTCTCTCCACGGCTCCGAGAATATTTACCAAGGTAATGGCCGAAATGATGATACTCCTTCGAAGAAAGGGAGTTATAATTATCCCGTACTTGGACAATCTCCTCATAAAGGCGAGGTCCAAAGAGCAGTTGTTGGTCAGCGTAGCACTCTCTCAGGAAGTGTTGCAACAGCACGGCTGGATTCTGAATATCCCAAAGTCGCAGCTGATCCCTACGATGCGTCTGCTTTTCCTGGGAATGATTCTCGACACAGAACAGAAGAAGGTGTTTCTCCCGGAGGAGAAGGCCCAGGAATTGTCATCTCTGGTCAGGGACCTCCTGAAACCAAAACAGGTGTCGGTGCATCACTGCACGCGAGTCCTGGGAAAGATGGTGGCTTCTTACGAAGCAATTCCCTTCGGCAGGTTCCATGCAAGGATCTTTCAGTGGGATCTGTTGGACAAATGGTCCGGATCGCATCTTCAGATGCATCGGTTGATCACCCTGTCCCCAAGGGCCAGGGTGTCTCTGCTGTGGTGGCTGCAGAGTGCTCATCTTCTCGAGGGACGCAGGTTCGGCATACAGGACTGGATCCTGGTGACCATGGATGCAAGCCTCCGAGGATGGGGGGCAGTCACTCAGGGAAGAAACTTCCAAGGACAGTGGTCAAGTTTGGAGACTTTTCTACACATAAATATATTGGAACTAAGGGCTATCTACAACGCCGTGAGTCAAGCAGAGCCCCTGCTTCAAAACCAATCTGTACTGATTCAGTCAGACAACATCACGGCGGTCGCCCATGTAAACCGCCAGGGCGGCACAAGAAGCAGGATGGCAATGGCAGTAGCCACAAGGATTCTTCGATGGGCGGAGAATCACGTGCTAGCACTGTCAGCAGTGTTCATTCTGGGAGTGGACAACTGGGAAGCAGACTTCCTCAGCAGGCACGACCTCCACCCGGGAGAGTGGGGACTTCATCAAGAAGTCTTCACACAGATTGTAAACCGTTGGGAACTGCCACAGGTGGACATGATGGCGTCCCGCCTCAACAAAAAGCTAAAAAAATATTGCGCCAGGTCACGGGACCCTCAGGCGATAGCTGTGGACGCACTAGTGACACCGTGGGTGTACCAGTCGGTTTATGTGTTCCCTCCTCTTCCTCTCATACCCAAGGTACTGAGGATAGTAAGAAAAAGAGGAGTAAGAACTATACTCATCGTTCCGGATTGGCCAAGAAGAACTTGGTACCCAGAACTACAAGAAATGATCTCAGAGGACCCATGGCCTCTGCCTCTCAGACAGGACCTGTTACAGCAGGGGCCCTGTCTGTTCCAAGACTTACCGCGGCTGCGTTTGACGGCATGGCGGTTGAACGCCGGATCCTAGCGGAATAGGGCATTCCCGATGAAGTTATTCCTACGCTGATAAAGGCTAGGAAAGACGTGACAGCAAAACATTATCACTGTATATGGCGAAAATATGTTGCTTGGTGTGAAGCCAGGAAGGCCCCTACAGAGGAATTCCAGCTGGGTCGATTCCTGCACTTCCTACAGTCAGGAGTGACTATGGGCCTAAAATTAGGATCCATAAAGGTCCAGATTTCGGCCCTATCTATTTTCTTTCAAAAAGAACTGGCTTCACTGCCTGAAGTTCAGACGTTTGTTAAGGGAGTGCTGCATATTCAGCCCCCTTTTGTGCCTCCAGTGGCACCTTGGGATCTTAACGTTGTGTTGGATTTCCTGAAATCACACTGGTTTGAGCCACTTAAGACCGTGGAGCTAAAGTTTCTCACGTGGAAGGTGGTCATGCTGTTGGCCTTGGCTCCAGCTAGGCGTGTGTCAGAATTAGCGGCTTTGTCATGTAAAAGCCCGTATCTGATCTTCCATATGGACAGGGCAGAATGGAGGACTCGTCCCCAATTTCTCCCAAAGATGGTATCAGCGTTTCATTTGAACCAACCTATTGTGCCTGCGGCTACTCGGGACTTGGAGGCTTCCAAGTTGCTGGACGTAGTCAGGGCTTTGAAAATCTATGTAGCCAGGACGGCTGGAGTCAGGAAAACTGACTCGCTGTTTATCCTCCATGCACCCAACAAACTGGGTGCTCCGGCTTCAAAGCAAACTATTGCGCGCTGGATCTGTAACACGATTCAGCAAGCTCATTCTGCGGCAGGGTTACCGCATCCTAAATCGGTAAAAGCCCATTCCACAAGGAAGGTGGGCTCTTCTTGGGCGGCTGCCCGAGGGGTCTCGGCTTTACAGCTTTGCCGAGCTGCTACTTGGTCGGGTTCAAACACATTTACTAAGTTCTACAAGTTTGATACCCTGGCTGAGGAGGACCTTGCCTTTGCTTATTCGGTGCTGCAGAGTCATCCGCACTCTCCCGCCCGTTTGGGAGCTTTGGTATAATCCCCATGGTCCTTACGGAGTTCCCAGCATCCACCAGGACGTCAGAGAAAATAAGAATTTACTCACCGGTAATTCTATCTCTCGTAGTCCGTAGTGGATGCTGGGCGCCCGTCCCAAGTGCGGACTTTCTGCAATACGTGTATATAGTTATTGCTTAATAAAGGGTTATGTTATGTTGGCATCCGTGGTTGATGCTTTGTTATTGTTCATACTGTTAACTGCGTATGTTATCACAAGTTATACGGTGTGATTGGTGTGACTGGTATGAGTCTTACCCTGGATTCCAAAATCCTTTCCTTGTTGTGTCAGCTCTTCCGGGCACAGTTTCCTTAACTGAGGTCTGGAGTAGGGGCATAGAGGGAGGAGCCAGTGCACACCAGATAGTACCTAATCTTTCTTTTAGAGTGCCCAGTCTCCTGCGGAGCCCGTCTATTCCCCATGGTCCTTACGGAGTTCCCAGCATCCACTACGGACTACGAGAAATAGAATTACCGGTGAGTAAATTCTTATTTTTTTCTAATTGTATTATTATTTATTATCCTTTATTTATATGACGCCACAAGGGTTCCGCAGCGCCCAATTACAGAGTACATAAACAAATAATCAAACAGGAAAACAGCAACTTACAGTTCACAACAATATAGGACAAGTACAGGGTAAATAAACATAGCTACATCAGCAGATGACACTGGAATAAGTATCAGGTGGCAGAAGACTGCTGGATTTGGTGCAGTTGAAAATTATTAAAGTAAGAAAAGGGTAAGCACATGAGGGAAGAGGGCCCTGCTCGTGAGAGTATAAATGTATTGTCTTTTTTACAAGTTCCCTGTTTTCAGTAACTGTATACATTTATTGCCATACCTGTATTAGTGTTCCTTCTAGACTGTTTCAGCAGGGTGCTGCACCCTGCCCATTTTTGAAATGTGAAAAAGCACCCTGCCCTTTTTCAGTGCACCCTGCAGGACTATAAATCGCCCCCTTGTATACAGAATGAAACAGTCAGAGTGCATGTGACAATGTTGTCGTCTACTCCTTGCCCACCTCTGAAATTGGAACACAATTTCTATCCTTAGCCAACCCGATGGCAGAGGAGGCACTGTAAATAACACAGCACTCTGATAAAGAGGGAAAGAACAGGGTAAGCAGTGAGCATGTACTGCTTACAGTATTTCCCTAGTAGAACAGACTTATTTCTCTTACGTCCTAGAGGATGCTGGGGACTCCGTAAGGACCATGGGGTATAGACGGGCTCCGCAGGAGACATGGGCACTATAAAGAACTTTAGAATGGGTGTGCACTGGCTCCTCCCTCTATGCCCCTCCTCCAGACCTCAGTTAGATCCTGTGCCCAGAGGAGATTGGGTGCACTACAGGGGAGCTCTCCTGGGTTTCTCTGATTAAAAGAATTTTGTTAGGTTTTTTTATTTTCAGGGAGCCCTGCTGGCAACAGGCTCCCTGCATCGTGGGACTGAGGAGAGAGAAGCAGACCTACTTAAGTGATAGGCTCTGCTTCTTAGGCTACTGGACACCATTAACTCCAGAGGGATCGGAACGCAGGTCTCACCCTCGTCGTTCGTCCCAGAGCCGCGCCGCCGTCCTCCTTGCAGAGCCGGAAGATAGAAGCCGGGTGAGTATTGAAAGAAAGAAGACATCACAGGCGGCAGAAGACTTCTGATCTTCACTGAGGTAACGCGCAGCGGTAACGCTGCGCACCATTGCTCCCACACACAACACACGCTGAGGCACGGATGGGTGCAGGGCGCAGGGGGGGGGGGGGGAGGCGCACCGGGCAGCAATATAAAGGCTGGCATTTTAGTATATATGGGCTGCGGAGGCAATATATATATACAAATCCCCCGCCAGTATTGTATTTTTGAGCGGGACCGAAGCCCGCCGCTGAGGGGGCGGAGCTTGATTCCACAGCACTGACCAGCGCCATTTTCTCCATAGCACACTGCAGAGAAGCTGGCTCCCCGAACTCTCCCCTGCTGAACACTGTGAAAGAGGGCTTAAAAAGAGGGGGGGGGGGGGCACTTAATTTGGCAGTGAAGGTATATTGAATAATATTAAAGCGCTGTGTGTCTGGGAAATTGTTTTCCAGGGTGATTGGCGCTGGGTGTGTGCTGGCATACTCCCTCTCTGTCTCTCCAAAGGGCCTTATTGGGGGACTGTCTCCAGATTGGATATTTCCCTGAGTGTGTGGTGGTGTCGGTACGCGTGTGTCGGCATGTCTGAAGCGGAAGGCTCTTCTAGGGAGGAGGTGGAGCAAATGAGTGTGGTGTCTCCGTCGGCAACGCCGACACCTGATTGGTTGGATATGTGGAATGTTTTAAATGCAAATGTGAATTTATTACATAAAAGGTTGGACAAAGCGGAGTCCAGGGAAAATACAGGGAGTCCATCCTTGCCTTTTACTATATCACAGGGCCCTTCTGGGTCTCAGACACTGATACCGACACGGATTCTGACTCCAGTGTCGACTACGATGATACGAGGTTGCAGCCAAAGTTGGCTAAAAGTATTCATTATATGATTATTGCAATAAAAGATGTGTTGCATATCACGGATGACCCCTCTGTACCTGACACGAGGGTCCACATGTTTAAAGAAAAGAAACCGGAGGTTACTTTCCCCTCTTCCCATGAGTTAAATGAGTTGTTTGAAAGGGCTTGGGAAACTCCAGACAAGAAACTGCAGATTCCCAAAAGGATTCTTATGGCGTATCCTTTCCCGGCTAAGGACAGGATACGGTGGGAATCCTCCCCCAAGGTGGACAAGGCGTTAACGCGCTTATCCAAAAAGGTGGCGCTGCCATCGCAAGATACCGCAGCCCTCAAGGATCCTGCTGATCGCAGGCAGGAGACTACCTTGAAGTCAGTTTATACACATACTGGTACCTTGCTCAGACCGGCGATAGCGTCGGCTTGGGTTTGTAGTGCTGTAGCAGCGTGGACAGATACCTTGTCTGCTGACATTGATACCTTGGATAAAGATACCATTTTACTGACCTAATGTCATATAAAGGATGCTGTCCTATATATGAGAGATGCTCAGAGAGACGTTGGCCTACTGGGTTCCAGAGCCAACGCCATGGCGATTTCTGCTAGGCGAGCCCTGTGGACCCGCCAATGGACGGGTGATGCCGACTCTAAGAGGCATATGGAGGTTTTGCCTTACAAGGGTGAGGACTTATTTGGGGAAGGTCTCACAGACCTGGTTTCCACAGCTACCACAGGTAAATCCGCTTTTTTACCTTATGTTTCCTCACAGCCAAAGAAAACGCCACATTATCAGATGAAGTCCTTTCAGTCGCATAAATCCAAATGAGAACGGGGATCTTCCTTTCTCGCCAGAGGTAAGGGCAGAGGGAAAAAGCTGCCAGCTACAGCTAGTTCCCAGGAGCAGAAGTCCTCCCCGGCTTCTAAATCCACCGCATGACGCTGGGGCTCCGCTGAGGGAGTCCGTCCCAGTGGGGGCATGTCTTCGACTTTTCAGCCACGTCTGGGTTCAATCACAGGTGGATCCCTGGGCAATAGAAATTGTTTCCCAGGGTTACTAGCTGGAATTCGAAGATGTGCCTCCTCGACGGTTTTTCAAATCGGCACTACCAGTTCTTCCCCAGAGAGGGAGGTAGTTTTAAGTGCAATTCAAAAACTGTGTCTTCAACAAGTGGTGGTCAAAGTTCCCCTGCTTCAACAGGGGACGGGGTACTACTCAACCCTGTTTGTGGTCCCGAAACCGGATGGTTCGGTCAGACCCATTCTGAATTTAAAATCCTTAAACCTATACTTGAACAGGTTCAAATTCAAGATGGAATCGCTCAGAGCGGTCATCGCCAGCCTGGAAGGAGGGGATTATATGGTGTCTCTGGACATAAAGGATGCATACCTTCATGTCCCCATATATCCTCCTCATCAGGCGTTCCTGAGGTTTGCTGTACAGGATTGCCATTACCAATTTCAGACGTTGCCGTTTGGACTTTCCACGGCCCCGAGGATTTTCACCAAGGTAATGGCGGAAATGATGGTGCTCCTGCGCAAGCAGGGAGTCACAATTATCCCGTACTTGGACGATCTCCTGATAAAAACGAGATCGAAAGAACAGTTGCTGAACAACGTGTCACTCTCCCTGAGGGTGTTGCAGCAGCACGGCTGGATTCTCAATCTACCAAAGTCACAGTTGGTTCCAATGACCCGATTGCCTTTCTTAGGCATGAATCTGGACACGGAACAAAAAAGAGTTTTTCTCCCATTGGAAAAGGCCCAGGAACTCCAGAGCTTGGTCAGGGGCCTGTTGAAGCCGAAAAGGGTGTCGGTCCATCAATGCACTTGAGTTCTGGGAAAGATGGTGGCGTCTTATGAGGCCATTCCCTTCGGCAGGTTCCATGCAAGGACTTTTCAGTAGGACCTTCTGGACAAGTGGTACGGGTCCCATCTACATATTCATCAGAAAATCAGCCTGTCCCCCAGGGCCAGGGTATCTCTCTTGTGGTGGCTGCAGAGTACTCACCTTCTAGAGGGTCGCAGGTTCGGCATTCAAGACTGGGTTCTGGTGACCACGGACGCGAGCCCCAGTTACACTGGGAAAAAACTTCCAGGGACTGTGTTCAAGCCAGGAGGCTTGTCTATACATCAACGTACTGGAATTGAGGGCCATATACAACGGCCTCCGTCAAGCGGAGAATCTTCTTCGTGACCTACCGGTTCTGATTCAATCAGACAACATCACAGCCGTGGCTTATGTAAACCGCCAAGGCGGGACAAGGAGCAGAGTGGCAATGGCGGAAGCCACCAGGATTCTGCGCTGGGCGGAAAATCACGTAAGCGCTCTGTCAGTGGTATTCATTCAGGGAGTGGACAACTGGGAAGCAGACTTCCTCAGCAGACATGATATCCATCCAGGAGAGTGGGGTCTTCAGCAAGAAGTCTTTGCAGAAATAGCAAGTCTTTGGGGACTTCCTCAAATAGACATGATGGCATCGCGCCTCAACAAAAAACTTCCGAGGTATTGTGCCAGGTCAAGGGACCCTCAGGCAGTAGCAGTGGACGCCCTGGTGACACCGTGGGTGTTTCAATCGGTCTATGTGTTCCCTCCTCTTCCTCTCATCTCAAAAGTATTGAGAATCATAAGAAGAAAAGGAGTACAGACAATTCTCATTGTTCCAGATTGGCCTCGAAGGGCCTGGTATCCGGATTTACAGGAAATGCTCACAGAAGATCCGTGGCCGCTTCCACTCAGAGAGGACCTGTTGCAACAGGGGCCCTGTCTGTTCCAATACTTACCGCAGCTGCGTTTGACGGCATGGCAGTTGAACGCCAGATCCTAGCAGGGAAGGGCATTCCGGACGAGGTCATCCCTACTCTGATAAAGGCTAGGAAGGAGGTGACCGCAAAACATTATCACCGTATCTGGAGGAAATATGTCTCTTGGTGTGAAACCAAGAATGCTCCTCCGGAAGATTTCCATCTGGGCTGTTTTCTCCACTTCCTACAGACTGGAGTTAATATGGGCCTAAAATTAGGCTCCATTAAGGTTCAAATTTCGGCCCTATCCATTTTCTTTCAGAAGGAATTGGCTTCTCTACCAGAAGTCCAGACTTTTGTGAAGGGAGTGCTGCATATAAAGCCTCCTTTTGTGCCTCCAGTGGCTCCATGGGACCTTAACGTGGTGTTACAATTCCTTAAGTCTCCCTGGTTTGAGCCTCTTCAATCCGTGGATTTAAAGTATCTCACTTGGAAGGTGGTCATGTTGTTGGCCTTGGCATTGGCAAGGCGCGTGTCTGAGTTGGCGGCTTTGTCTCACAAAAGCCCCTATCTGATTTTCCATGTGGATAGAGCTGAGTTGCGGACTCGTCCTCAATTTTTGCTTAAGGTGGTTTCCTCTTTTCATATGAACCAACCTATTGTGGTGCCTGTGGCTACGCGGGACTTGGAGGATTCCGAGCCCCTTGATGTGGTCAGGGCATTGAAAATTTATGTAGCCAGAACGGCTCGGGTTAGGAAAACAGAGGCACTGTTTGTCCTGTATGCAGACTATTGCTCGCTGGATCTGTAACACGATTCAGCAGGCTCATTCTACGGCTGGATTGCCGTTACCAAATTCGGTAAAAGCCCATTCCACGAGGAAGGTGGGCTCTTCTTGGGTGGCTGCCCGAGGCGTCTCGGCATTGCAGCTTTGCCGAGCGGCGACTTGGTCGGGGTCAAACACTTTTGCAAAATTCTACAAGTTTGATACCTTGGCTGAGGAGGACCTCATGTTTGCTCAATCGGTGCTGCAGAGTCATCCACACTCTCCCGCCCGTTTTGGAGCTTTGGTATAATCCCCATGGTCCTTACGGAGTCCCCAGCATCCTCTAAGACGTAAGAGAAAATAAGATTTTAAACCTACCGGTAAATCTTTTTCTCCTAGTCCGTAGAGGATGCTGGGCGCCCGTCCCAGTGCGGACAACATGCTGCAAGACTACTATATAGTTATTGCTTGCATAAGGGTTCTGTTACAGTTTTGATCGGTCTTTGACTGATGCTGTTTATTTCATACTGTTGACTGGTTCGTATATTCCAGGTTATACGGTGTGGATGGTGTGGGCTGGTATGAATCTTGCCTTTAGATTAACAAAATCCTTTCCTCGTACTGTCCGTCTCCTCTGGGCACAGTTTCTCTAACTGAGGTCTGGAGGAGGGGCATAGAGGGAGGAGTCAGTGCACACCCATAGTTCTTTATAGTGCCCATGTCTCCTGCGGAGCCCGTCTATACCCCATGGTCCTTACAGAGTCCCCAGCATCCTCTACGGACTAGGAGAAAAAGATTTACCAGTAGGTTTAAAATCTTATTTTTTTCCCTATATATTTTAACCCATTGTTTAACTTTTCTGTTTTATAACCCATACAGATTATAACTACTTCAGCACTAGAAAAAACATTTATAATTATCTACTTATGTATATGCTACAGCCGATCTTTCAAGAAGACTGGACATATACAGTGTGTTTCTCAGTACAGATGTTAGGTGTCTTATATGTATGCATGGGTATATGATTTACTAAGGGCAAAATGTATGTACAAAAACTATAAACATATGCGCTATGCTTTGTGCGCAAAGCGTCACATCAAAAATGTGCCCTTCAAAATTAAAATGTGCCCTCTTCAATGCTCAGCACCCTGCCCTAAAAAAATCCTAGAGTGAACACTACCATATGTAATCGCATTATAATTACATATTTATATGGATGTTTTACTTAAAAAATTAATAACTAGCAACATTGCCATGCTGTCATTGGTCAGGAATGACCATGTGATGTTTGAGGCAATGAATAAATAGTCAGAGCAGAGAACACAGCAGCACTTCTTGACAAAGAGGAGGGTGTTGGAGATAGACTCCGTATAGCAACGTCCTTCGGTCGTCTGTTTAATACCCTTGAACATCAGTCAATGGTTCTGTACTTAGCAGCCAGCTGGAGACCAGAAATAATGAGCTAACACATATGAGATATGTAGAAGCTCAGCAAGTCATTTCTGATCTGACTCGTTGCTTTAGGAGCCTTTATTTATACACAAATGAACAAAGGAATAAAGGTATGGCAGTGTGTTAGCCAGTCAAAGTACACCGTGTGCAAAGATATGGCAGTGTGTTAGCCAATCAAAGTACACCGTGTGCAAAGATAAACAATGATTTAATGAAACCAATTATAGCATTCCTGTATGTATATTCTTATCACTATTTGCTCATTAATTTAATGAGAAGGCCTTTCCCTTATCGCCATCTGGACATTAATCTTGAAAGCCTTCTTTCTATTGTCACGTGGACATTCCAAAACATACTGCTTTAATGTTCTCATCACGCAATTTAAGTTTTATCTTAGCCTGGCAGTTAACTAAATGTTCTTGTGACTGCACATGGAGAATTCATATTGTTCTTAACAAAATAGTTTCTCACAGAAATAGCTATGTAATTCACTTAAGAAATTACATATACTAGCTGGCTGTGTTCAATGATTATATCAATGAACATTCTAACTAATACCAAATTATGAGACATAGAATCACATAATTACTTATTAGGTTGAATCCTATTTTATATAGCATTATACATACTTTTAGTTATTAAATACAAAGCTTACAACAGTTATAAAGATTATTTTATATTTAAAACTGTTCAAATTCCCTTAAAATACTTTAAGGTAATTTTTCTGGGCGTCTTGCCAATATCTGGGAATCTTGCCAAAAAATACTAGCAATTATAAATCTGCAGGTGTGAATTCCTTAGCCTAACAAGCTAATAGGGAGTCTCTTCCCTATCAGGTCATTATTTTTAACAAGCTACTGACTTCTTATCATCTAATACACAGGTTCTCAAAATCAGTCCTCAGGACCCCACACGGTACATGTTTTGCAGGTCTCCTCACAGAATCACAAGTGAGATAATTAGCTCCACCTGCGGACCTTTTAAACTGTGTCAGTGAGTAATTAATACACCTGTGCACTTGCTGGGTTAGCTGCAAAACATGCACTGTGTGGGGTCCTGAGGACCGAGTTTGAGAACCTATGATCTAATAAGTTTCGTTTATGCAGTACAAAAATTCACTAAATAAACTTTTAAAGGGGTAGGTAGGATTAATAACCCATATATGCATCTGAATTGATCCTTGACCATTATCAATATGTTGGAGTGCATATTTCTTATACAGGTTGGTAGGGCTAAGGGTCTCATGCATATATCAGATAAATGTCAACAGTACTTATAAACCTATAAAAAATAGCTTGAAATACATCAAGATTGGCTGCTATTATACAAAATGGCTGATAGCTGCTTTAGCATAATGCTGTCTCTTTCAAGGGTGTTCCTTGAAACTGGTTGAAGCTGCTGGAGAGACCACTTGATGCAGGAGGAAACCGGTAACATCCACAAACATCAGAAGAAGCAGGTGTAACATCACATCCAGTGACTGCAGCACAGGGCATTTGCACCACCTGCACTATCCGAGAACTGTGTGTTTCCCCACAAGCAAGTGATATACCAAACTGGTATTTTTTAAATTGACTGTGTATTTTAAATAAATCCTTTTTTTAACCTCTATTGGGATGCAAGCCTTTTTTGGAGTGAAAGTCGTTCTGCACAGATAAAAGATACCTTTATATGAACACAAGAGAAAAATTTAATGTAAGTTTCATTCTAATTTTAAATGAAGAATAGCATCGCCGCTGTGCGATGCCTTTGCACTTCTGCGAGGGGGGCCGGACTGACATGCGGGGCGGGCTAGCCCTGTGCTGGGCGTCCCCCCCCCCACATGTCAGGGAAGAAGATCGTAGCTGTGCTAAATTTAACACAGCTACGATCAACTCGGAATGACCCCCATGGTTTTGCCCAAATGCTAACAAGTTTGCTGCTGCGATCAACTCTGAATTACCCCCTATGTCTCTCCATTCAGGGTTGTCTGGAATAAGTGCTGTCTCAATACTGCACTGTGGCCCTCATTCCGAGTTGTTCGCTCGCTAGCTGCTTTTAGCAGCCGTGCAAACGCTAAGCCGCCGCTCTCTGGGAGTGTATCTTAGCTTAGCAGAAGTGCAAACGAAAGGATCGCAGAGCGGCTGCAAAATATTTTTGAGCAGTTCCAGAGTAGCTTCAGACCTACTCCTAGCTTGCGATCACTTCAGACCATTCAGTTCCTGTTTTGACGTCGCAAACACGCCCTGCGTTCTCCCAGCCACGCCTGCGTTTTTTCGATCACTCCCTGAAAACGGTCAGTTGACACCCAGAAACGCCCCCATCTTGTCAATCACTCTGCGGCCAGCAGTGCCACTGAAAAGCTTCGCTAGACCTTGTGTAAAAAACCATCGGCTGTTGTGAAAGTACGTCGTGCATGCGCATTGCACCGCATACGCATGCGCAAAAGTGCCGCTTTTTTGCCTAATCGCTGCGCTGCGAACGAAAACAGCTAGCGAACAACTCGAAATGACCACCTGTGTTTCATGCTTAACTCTGTGTTTCTGCTAAAAGCATGTCTGCAAATAAGTCTGTGTGTACTTTATGCAAGCGAAGGTTTACACCTTCCTCACAGGGGTCTCTAATGTGTACCCAATGCCCACTACCTTCACAGGCTAGTGATATGCAGGAACCTGAGTGGATGGAATCATTTAACACTATGATTACAAGTATAATTCAGAGTAAGCTACAGCTAAGCAAGACAGGCAAACCCTAAAACAGTCTGGACACTTTCATGTTAGCTGCTGCCGACCACAGGCAGGATCCTCAGCCCCCCCTGTTGGTCTCTCATAAACACACTCTCCCACAGATGTGGCAGTCTGACTGATTCTGAACTACCAGAGTTAGATGAGGGCGATGCAGTGGTGGATGAGGAAAATTTCCTGTCCCCAGGAGTTGAGGCCCTCAATTATGCTATCAGAGAGGTACTCAATATCTCACATAAGGAAACAGAACCAGCAGAAGATTTTTTTTTTTTTTTAATATGAAACCAAAGTCCTCTGCAACCTTCCCGGTTTCTAAGGAATTAGATTCCCTGGCTAAAGCAGTGTGGATAAATCCTGACAAAATATTTATTACCCCTAAACAGGTAGTAAATTAATTTCCTTTCCCTGCAGAGGATAGGAAAATCTGGGAAAGACCCGCCGACAGTGGATACCTCTGTGTCCAAGCTGTCACATAAAATTGTACTACCTGTACCTGGGGCCATTTCTCTCAAAGACCCAGCTGATCACAAAATTGAAACCGCTCTTACATCAATTTATACTGCAGCAGGTGTAGCCCAACACCCTACCATAGTATGCAGCTGGATTTCTAGAGCCATGGTAAAATTGTTTTATGATATTCTGAAAGGGTTGCTTACACTATCTCAGGATGAGATAGTTACATTACTACAACATATCCAAGATGCTGCAAACTTTATGAGTGAGGCTGTTAAGAAACTTAGTATCATTAACGGCCGTACCACTGCTATGGCAGTTTCGGCTCGTAGAGCCCTTTGGCTGCGATAGTGGTCAGCAGATGCCGATTATAAAAATGGGGGGTTGAGAACCTTCCTTTTACAGGTGATGCCTTGTTTGGGGAAGAACTGAACAAGTGGATATCTCAGGCGACTGCAGGTGAATCTACATACAGTATCTGCCATCTGCTACGCCACCTACTAGACGTCCCTATCCAGGGCCCTCTCTGCAGTCCTTTCAGGTGGCCAGATTCAGAGGCAAAGCCAGAGTTGCCTCCAATGTTGCTACAGGAACTCGTGGTAAGTCCCTCAAACCAGCTGCTGCTGGATCTTCAGACCAGGCCTCAGGATCCTCTTCTACGAAACTCTCTGTGTGACGGTTGGCCCCTGCAGCAAGGTGACTTTCAGGTAGGTGCTCGCCTTCAACACTTCGCCAACATATGGGCAGAGTCCTGCTGGCATCCTTGGTTGAGGCACCTCATCCCAAGGATACTGGCTGGAATTCCAGGAACTCCCTCCTCTCAGATTCTTCAGGTCAGGCTTACCAGCTTCATCTGTAGCATGGGTTTCCTTGCAGGAGGCAGTGCAAAAACTGCTTTCTACAGGAGTTACTGTTCCAGTACCTCCTCTGCTGCACACAAAGGGGTTTTACTCTTTGTAGTCCCGAAGCCGGACGGCTCTGTATGGCCGATCTTGAACCTCAAATCCCTGAACCCTTATCTTCGAGTGTTCAATTTCGTGTTGGAATCACTATGAGCAGTGATAGCAAATCTGGAGGAGGGGGAGTTTCTAGTGTCCGTGGATATCAAGGATGCATTCCTGCATATCCCAATATGTCCCCTCAACAAGCGTTCCTCCGGTTCACTGTACTGGACCATCATTTCCAGTTTCATGCCTTACTCTTTGGTCTCTCCACAGCCCCAAGGGTATTCACGAAAGTCATGGCAGGGATGATGCTATAATTGCGCATGATGGGCATCAACAAAATCCTGTACCTGGACGATCTCCTGATAAAGGCGGTGTCCTGGGAACAACTGCTGCACAGCATCGACTTGACTACTCGTCTGCTTATCAATTTCCAGAAATCTCGCCTGGAATCGTCTCAGAGAATTCAGTTCCTGGGAATGATCCTGGATACAGTGTCTCAGAAGGTTTACCTTCCAAAGGACAAGGCTTTGACTATTCAGTCTATGGTCTGCTCGGTACTGAAACCACGCGGGATCTCAATTCATCTTTGCATTTGCTTGCTGGGCAAGATGGTGGCCTCCTACGAGGCAATACAGTACGGCAGGTTCCATGCACAGCCATTTCAACTGGATCTGTTGGACAAATGGTCGGGATCTCACCTGCACATGCAGCAGCATATAACCCTGTCGCCAAAAGCAAGGATATCCTTGCTATGGTGGCTACAAGTCTCCCATCTTGTGGAGGGTCAGAATTTGAATACCCAGTCTTGGACTCTGTTAACAAAGGATGCCAGCCTATGGGGTTGGGGGGCTGTGCCGCTGCCGAGTTCTATTCAGGTCCACTCCACAAGGTCGGTGGGTTCTTCCTGGGTGTCTCGGCCTTACAGTTGTGCTGGGCAGCTACTTGGTCTGGTTCGAACACATTTGTCAAGTATATGGGTTCGACACCATGGCCAAGGATGACCTTCAGTTTGGTCAGGCGGTTTTGCAGGGGTCTCAGCACTCTCCCACCCGTTCTGGGAGCTTTGGGACGTCCCCATGGTAATCTTCTATTCCCCAGTATCCACTAGGATGTTAGAGAAATTATGAATTTAATACCTACCGGTAATTCCTTTTCTCGTAGTCCGTAGGGGATACTGGGCACCTGCCTCAGTGCTTTGTTTTCCTGCTTACCTGGATGTAAGTGTTCTTGGTTTGGTTTGCTGTTGCTTTCCCTGTTCCAAGTTGGTTAGCATTGCTATCCTTCATCTATAGTTAGCGTTGCTTTCCTCTGTTATGGTTAGCGCTGCTATCTTTGTTGTTATTGTGTGTTGGTTTGTTACCTCACCGCTTTATGTGTTTATATCCTCTCAAAGTATGTCCGTCTCTTCGGGCAGAGTTTCCTAGACTGAGTCTACTAGGAGGGGCATGGAGGGGAGGAGCCAGCTCACACTATTAATTTTTTAAACTGCCAGGCTCCAGTGGACCCGATCTATACCCCGTGGTTATCTACTATTCCCCAGTATCTCGTAGTACAGACTATGAGAACAGGAATTACCGGTAGGTATTAAATTCCTATTTCTCTTACGTCCTAGAGGATGCTGGGGACTCCGTAAGGACCATGGGGTATAGACGGGCTCTGCAGGAGACATGGGCACTCTAAAGACTTTAGAATGGGTGTGCACTGGCTCCTCCCTCTATGCCCCTCCTCCAGACCTCAGTTAGATCCTGTGCCCAGAGGAGACTGGATGCACTGCAGGGGAGCTCTACTGAGTTTCTCTGAAAAGACTTTTGTTAGGTTTTTTATTTTCAGGGAGCACTGCTGGCAACAGGCTCCCTGCATCGTGGGACTGAGGGGAGAGAGGCAGACCTACTAAAATGATAGGCTCTGCTTCTTAGGCTACTGGACACCATTAGCTCCAGAGGGTCGGAACACAGGTGTCGTCCTCGCTGTTCGTCTCAGAGCCGCGCCGCCGTCCTCATCACAGAGCCGGAAGATAGAAGCCGGGTGAGTATAAGAAGAAAGAAGACTTCACAGGCGGCAGAAGATCTTCACTGAGGTACCGCGCAGCGGTCACGCTGCGCGCCATTGCTCCCACACTCACACACACATAAGGCACTGTAAGGGTGCAGGGCGCAGGGGGGGCGCCCTGGGCAGCAATAATAACCTCAAGGGACACTGGCCAGCATAATAGATACTGCGGAGGCAGTATATTACAAAACCGCCAGTATAAAGAATTTGAGCGGGACCGAAGCCCGCAGTCGAGGGGGCGGAGCTTGATCCTCCAGCACTAACCAGCGCCATTTTCTCCACAGCACGCTGCAGAGAAGCTGCTCCCCGGACTCTCCCCTGCTGAACACAAGTACAGAGGGCAAAAACGAGGGGGGGTGGCACATTTAATTGGCGCAGTAAGTGTATTATATATCTATAAAAGCGCTGTACAGACTGGGACTTTGTTCCAGTGTCCAGTGGCGCTGGGTGTGTGCTGGCATACTCTCTCTCTGTCTCTCCAAGGGGCCTTATTAGGGGGCTGTCCCCATATTTTGTATATCCCAGTGTGTGTGGGGGTGTCACTACGTGTGTGTCGGCATGTCTGAAGTGGAAGGCTCGTCTAAGGAGGAGGCAGAACAGATTGTGGTGTCTCCGTCGGCACCGCCGACACCTGATTGGGTGGATATGTGGAATGTTTTAAATGCAAAGGTGACTTTATTACATAAAAGATTGGACAAAGCGGAGTCCAGGGAAAAAGCTGGGAGTCAATCCATGGCTTTGACTGTGTCACAAGGCCCTTCGGGGTCTCATAAACGTCCCCTTTCCCAGATAGCAGACACTGATACCGACACGGATTCTGACTCCAGTGTCGACTATGATGATGCGAGGTTACACCCAAAGGTGGCCAAGAGCATTCATTATATGATTATTGCAATAAAAGATGTTTTGCATATCACAGAGGACCCCTCTGTCCCTGACACGAGGGTCTGCATGTTTAAGGAAAAGAAACCTGAGGTAACGTTTCCCCCATCTCATGAGCTGAACGCCTTATTTGAAAAAGCTTGGGAAACTCCAGACAAGAAACTGCAGATTCCCAAGAGAATTATTATGGCGTATCCTTTCCCCTCACAGGACAGGTTACGATGGGAATCCTCACCCATGGTGGACAAGGCTTTAACGCGCTTGTCCAAAAAGGTGGCGCTACTATCTCTAGACACGGCAGCCCTCAAGGATCCTGCTGATCGCAGACAGGAAACTACCTTAAAATCAATTTATACGCATACGGGTGCCTTGCTCAGACCGGCAGTAGCGTCGGCATGGGTGGGTAGAGCAATTGCTGCATGGGCAGATAACTTGTCATCTGACATTGACACCCTAGATAAGGATAGCATTTTATTGACCTTGGGTCACATTAAAGACGCAGCGTTATATATGAGAGAGGCTGTGAGGGACATTGGGCTGCTGGGTTCAAGAGCCAATGCCATGGCAATTTCTGCTAGACGGTCCCTGTGGACCCGCCAATGGACGGGTGATGCCGATTCAAAAAGACATATGGAAACTTTACCTTACAAAGGTGAGGTTTTATTTGGGGAGGGCCTCGCGGACCTGGTTTCCACGGCTGCCGCGGGTAAGTCTTCTTTTTTGCCTTATGTTCCCCCACAGCAAAAGAAAACACCTCAATATCAGATGCAGTCCTTTCGGTCGCATAAGTTCAGAAAGGGTCGGGGCTCTTCCTTCATCGCCAGAGGTAAAGGTAGAGGGAAAAGAACGCCTGCTACGGCTAGTTCCCTGGAACAAAAGTCCTCCCTGGCCTCTACAAAATCCACCGAATGACGCTGGGGCTCCGCTGAGGGAGTCCGCATCGGTGGGGGCACGTCTTCGACTCTTCAGCCAGGTCTGGGTTCAGTCGAAATTGGATCCTTGGGCGATCAAAATTGTATCCCAAGGCTACAAGCTGGAGTTCGAAGAAGTGCCTCCTCGACGATTTTTCAAATCGGCTTTGCCAGCTTCTCCCCCAGAGAGGGAAATAGTTTCAGCTGCCATTCAAAAGCTGTGTCAACAGCAAGTGATTATCAAAGTTCCCCTAATGCAACAGGGAAAAGGGTACTATTCAACCCTGTTTGTGGTCCCGAAGCCGGATGGCTCGGTCAGACCCATTCTGAATCTAAAATCCCTGAACCTGTATTTAAAAAGGTTCAAATTCAACATGGACTCTCTCCGTGCAGTGATCTCCAGCCTGGAAGGGGGGGATTTTATGGTATCACTAGACATAAAGGATGCATACCTTCATGTCCCCATTTATTCCCCTCATCAGGCGTACCTGCGATTAGCTGTACAGGATTGTCATTACCCGTTTCAGACGTTGCCGTTTGGGCTTTCCACGGCCCCAAGGATTTTCACCAAGGTAATGGCGGAAATGATGGTGCTCCTGCGCAGGCAAGGAGTCACAATTATCCCATACTTGGACGATCTCCTGATAAAAGCGAGATCGAGAGATCAATTACTGAAAAGCGTGTCGCTCTCCCTGAGAGTGCTGCAGCAACACGGCTGGATCCTAAATCTACCAAAGTCGCAGTTGTTTCCGACAACTCGGCTATCATTTTTGGGTATGATTCTGGACACGGAAATGAAGAGGGTTTTTCTCCCAACGGAAAAAGCCCAGGAACTCCAGAACATGGTCAGGGACCTGCTAAAACAAAAAAGAGTGTCAGTTCATCAATGCACTCGAGTATTGGGAAAAATGGTGGCGGCCTACGAAGCCATCGCCTTCGGCAGGTTCCATGCGAGAACGTTTCAGTGGGACCTTCTGGACAAGTGGTCGGGGTCCCATCTACAAATACATCAGAAAATAAGCCTGTCCCCCAGGGCCAGGGTGTCTCTCGTGTGGTGGCTTTAGAGTGCTCACCTCCTAGAGGGTCGCAGGTTCGGCATTCAAGACTGGGTTCTAGTGACCACGGACGCGAGCCTCCGAGGATGGGGAGCAGTCACACAAGGAAGAAATTTTCAGGGACTGTGGTCAAGCCAGGAGGTTTGTCTACACATCAACGTGCTAGAATTAAGGGCCATTTACAACGGCCTACGACAAGCGGAGAATCTTCTTCGCGACCTACCCGTTCTAATTCAGACAGACAGTGTCACAGCCGTGGCGCATGTAAACCGCCAGGGAGGGACAAGGAGCAGAGTGGCAATGGCGGAAGCCACCAGGATTCTTCGCTGGGCGGAAAATCACGTAAGCGCTCTGTCAGCAGTCTTCATTCCGGGAGTGGACAACTGGGAAGCAGACTTTCTCAGCAGACACAATCTCCATCCAGGAGAGTGGGGTCTTCATCAAGAAGTTTTCGCAGAGATAACAAGTCGTTGGGGACTTCCCCAAATAGACATGATGGCGTCACGCCTCAACAAGAAACTTCGGATGTATTGTTCCAGGTCGAGGGATCCTCAGGCAGTAGCGGTGGACGCCCTGGTGACACCATGGGTTTTTCAGTCGGTATATGTGTTCCCTCCTCTTCGGCTCATCTCAAAAATATTGAGAATCATAAGACGAACAAGAGTGCAGACAATACTCATTGTTCCAGATTGGCCTCGAAGGGCCTGGTATTCAGATCTTCAGGAAATGATCGCAGAATATCCGTGGCCTCTTCCTCTCAGGGAGGACCAGTTGCAACAGGGGCCCTGTGTGTTCCAAGACTTACCGCGGTAACGTTTGACGGCATGGCGGTTGAACACCAAATCCTAGCTAGGAATGGTATTCCGGGGGAAGTCATCCCTACTCTGATCAAAGCTAGGAAGGAGGTAACGGCGAGGCATTATCACCGTATCTGGAGGAAATATGTGTCTTGGTGTGAAGCCAAGAATGCTCCGACGGAAGATTTTCAGCTGGGTCGTTTTCTCCACTTTCTTCAGACAGGAGTGGATATGGGCCTAAAGTTAGGCTCCATTAAGGTGCACATTTCGGCCTTATCTATATTCTTTCAGAAGGAATTGGCTTCTCTCCCAGAAGTCCAGACTTTTGTAAAGGCAGTGCTGAACATCCAACCTCCTTTTGTGCCCCCAGTGGGTTACAGTTCCTTAAGTCACACTGGTTTGAACCTCTTCAAACGGATGAATTAAAATTTCTCACTTGGAAAGTGGTCATGTTGTTGGCCTTGGCATCTGCGAAGTGGATGTCCGAATTGGCGGCCTTGTCTCACAAGAGCCCCTATCTGATTTTCCATGTGGATCGAGCGGAGTTGAGAACTTGTCCTCAATTTCTACCTAAGGTGGTTTCGTCGTTTCAGATGAACCAACCTTTTGTGGTGCCTGTGGCTACGGGTGACTTGGAGGATTCCAAGTCCCTTGATGTAGTCAGGGCCTTAAAAATTTATGTAGCCAGGATGGCTCGAGTTAGGAAAACAGAGGCCCTGTTTGTCCTATATGCGGCCAACAAGGTTGGCGCTCCTGCTTCTAAGCAGACTATTGCTCGCTGGATCTGTAACATGATTCAGCAGGCTCATTCTTCGGCTGGATTGCCGTTACCTAATTCGGTAAAGGCCCATTCCACTAGGAAGGTGGGCTCTTCTTGGGCGGCTGCCCGAGGCGTCTCGGCATTACAGCTTTGCCGGGCAGCTACTTGGTCGGGTTCAAACACTTTTGCAAAATTCTACAAGTTTGATACCCTGGCTAATGAGGACCTCATGTTTGCTCAATCGGTGCTGCAGAGTCATCCACACTCTCCCGCCCGGTCTGGAGCTTTGGTATAATCCCCATGGTCCTTACAGAGTCCCCAGCATCCTCTAGGACGTAAGAGAAAATAAGATTTTAAACCTACCGGTAAATCTTTTTCTCCTAGTCCGTAGAGGATGCTGTGCGCCCGTCCCAGTGCGGACTATTTCTGCAAGGCTTGTATATAGTTGTTGCTTACATAAGGGTTATGTTACAGTTGTGATCAGTCTCTGACTGATGCTGTTTTGTTCATGCTGTTAACTGGTTTAGTGTATACCAGGTTGTACGGTATGTATGGTGCGGGCTGGTATGTATCTCGCCCTTAGATTAACAAAAATCCTTTCCTCGTACTGTCCGTCTCCTCTGGGCACAGTTCTTTAACTGGAGGAGGAGCATAGAGGGAGGAGCCAGTGCACACCCATTCTAAAGTCTTAGCGTGCCCATGTCTCCTGCGGAGCCCGTCTATACCCCATGGTCCTTACGGAGTCTCCAGCATCCTCTACGGACTAGGAGAAAAAGATTTGCCGGTAGGTTTAAAATCTTATTTTTTTTTCAAACACATACTGTAACATGGCAATTAGGAAGCTGATTGGCTGGTACTTATCACTCTTTATCCGTCTCCACTTTAATCTGGGCAAATCTTTTTAACTATATATAACATAATTGTGCAGCCAGCAGCAGGGCGATGACTCGCTGCTGGCTGGGAGAGAGCAGGGGTTGGCCAGGATATCATATTGCAGCCATCCCCTGCAGTGCCTGTAGCTGGGAGGGAGAAGGTAAACTGACTTCAGATGCGACTGTTGGGAAAGCCCTGATTGGCGTGGTCACATCTGATGTGACAATGCCAAACAAGTGGTTAATGATACCTATTTATTTTCTGTCTAACTTGCCTGTAGGTCTCGACATCCACAGCCGCTCTTCAGAAACTGATAGGGCACTAGTACTTTAGCACAGAAATTGTGAACATATATGGGCATCATTTAAGAACTTGCTAAGGGGGTTATGACAGCTATTTAGTATTTAGCAAGCAGCTGTAAGTTTAGCTTACCATTGTTTATGATTCTATTGCTAATGCCATCTACAGATGGCTTTATCAGTACAGTCCCCATTGCTGGAATTGGGGACTCTGCAAAAGCCTTTCCAGCTTCAGCAAAGCCTTCCAACCTTGTAGGGTTGCAGTACTATGCACATGTGCAGATGGCCTTTACCTTCTTAATGGAATACATATGTATTCCCGGCGGGTGGAATGCCAGCTGTCAGTATCTCGACAGTGGCATCTCGCCTGCCAAAATGCCAGAAGCGGGGCGAGCACTACAAGTCCACTTGCGTGCTTGCTGCGTTTACCATGCCATGGGCATGGTGTCTCGCTGCGCTCGCCACAGGATCTATTCTCACTCTATGGCAGTCGTGAACACCCACAAGTGGGAATAGCCCCTGTGAGCAGGTATTCCAGCTGTCGGGATTCTGGCTGTCGGGATTCCAGCGTCGGTATCCTGACAGCAGGAAAATTGATTGCTTCCCTTCTTGATAATGCTGTGTTTTTTCAAGTTACATTATTTTACTACTTGGCAGTAGGTTTGCACATTAATGATTTTTTTGATTTTTTTTTATCAGTACTTTATTTTATATATTATTTATGTAGATTTTCCTTATCATTCTTCTTTTATTCTTTACTATAGTGTTTTTTGGGATGTCCTGGATTTTTTTCTGCATGTGGCCTGTGAATCCCTGCGTCCATTTTTTTCTTCTTTACGGTTATACATTTTTAGTTGTGATTGATGTTGTGACAGTGGTATTAGTTGATTCTCATCATGATATATGTAATTAGTAGTGTAATTAGTATTTTCCAAAGAAATAACTAATTACAATATGTAATTTCCCATGAATTAACAAGTGTTTGGAAACTAGATGTGTATTGTGTCAAAACTCTCTGGATGTGACATCGCTGACACTGATGGGAGGGGTCCGTGTTCCGACCAACTGTCTTTACATGCCAACACGATGACATCATTTTTTATCAGCAGTCATTTTCATTGTAGATGCCTCTCAATCTGCTCATAGAGGGAAGTTCTCTTTTTCTCCCAGCGGCTGCCTCTAGATGGAGCACAACAGAGCAATTCAATTGTTGCTCTGTTTAGGTGCGCTGAGCTGTGGGGTTAAGCATTTCAGCTTGCAGCTCCCCCGTGCTGGTGATAAAAACAATTGAATGCCACCATTATGTCTTTTTATCCACCCACACTGCCCTCTGCAGCTGCTCACATTTACGACCTTCACCTTCTCTCCCAATGCATCATCTTTTTTTTTCTTTTTCTCAGACGTCCTAGAGGATGCTGGGGACTCCGTAAGGACCATGGGGTATAGACGGGATCCGCATGAGACATGGGCACACTATAAGACTTTGAATGGGTGTGAACTGGCTCCTCCCTCTATGCCCCTCCTCCAGACTCCAGTTAGATTCTGTGCCCAGGAGAAACGGAACACACACTAGGGGAGCTCTAATGAGTTTCTCTGAAAAGACTTTGTTAGGTTTTTTATTTTCTGAAAGACCTGCTGGCTACAGGCTCTCTGCTTCGTGGGACTGAGGGGAGAGAAGTCAGACCTACTTCTTCTGAGTTAAGGGCTCTGCTTCTTGGGCTACTGGACACCATTAGCTCCAGAGGGTTCGATCACTTGGTGCGCCTAGCTGCTTGTTCCCGGAGCCGTGCTGTCAACCCCCAAACAGAAGCCAGAAGAAAGACTGGGAAGCTTGTCTGCAATAAGCATTCTTGAATTAAGAGCTATTTTCAACGAACATCATCTTCGTGATCTGCCCGTATTAATTCTGTCGGACGACTTAACAGCAGGCGTAACTAAGCCGCTAGGGCGGAACAAGGAGCAAAGCCGCAATTGCAGAAGCCACAAAAGTTTTCCGCTGGGTGGAAAGGCAGGTAAACGCTATATTAGCAGTCTTCATTCCGGATGTAGACGACGGAGAAATAGATTTCCTCTGCAGACGCGATATCCATCCGGAAGAAATGCAGTCGTCATCGAGAAGTATTCACAGAAGTGACAAGTCTTTGAGGAGTGCCTCAATTGGACATGATGGCGTCTCGCCTCAACGAGAGACCTCGGGGATATTGTTCCAGGTCAAGGGACACTCAAGCTATAGCAGTGGACGCCCTCGTGACACCTTGGGTGTTTTCAGTCGGTCTATGTGTCCCCTCCACTTTCACTCTTTCCAAAGGTGATACACATAAGAGGAACAAAGGTTCAGGCGATCCTCATTGTTCCGGTCTAGTCAAGGAGGTGCTTGGTATCCAGATCTTTAAGACTTCCTCATAGAAGATCCATAGTCTTTTTTCTTCTACGAGAGGACCTGTTGCAGCAGGGACCGGGCGTGTATCAGGACTTACCGCGGCTGCGTTTGACGGCAGGGCGTTTGTACGCCATATCCTAGCCCGAAAGGGTATTTCCGGTGAAGTCATTCCCACTTTGCTTCAAGCTAGGAAAGGAGTAACGGTGAAGCTTTACCTCCATATTTGGAGGAAGTAGGTGTCTTGGTGTGAATCCTAGAAGGCTCCTACGGAAGAATTTCAGCCGTTTTTCTCCTTTCTTTGCAAGCAGGTGTGGATGCTGGCCTAAAGTTAGGCTCCATTTCAGTGCAGTGTTCGGCCTTATTAATTGTCTTTCAAAAACAATTGGCCACCTTTCCGGAAGTTCAGACTTTTGTGAAGGGAGTGCTGCACATCCAACCTCCGTTTGTGCCCCCACTGGCACCGTGGGTCCTTAACGTGGTGTTGCGGTTTTCTTATATCACACTGGTTGAAACCTTTATGAAAGGTTGTGTTAAAAGTTCTCTTTTGGAAAGTGGTCATGTTATTGGCCTTGGCATCCGCAAGGCGGGTAACGGAAGTTGCGGCTTTATCTCACAAGAGCCCCTGTTAGATCTTCCATGTGGATAGAGCGGAATTGAGAAATTGGAAAATAGTTCTGACAAAAGTGGTTTCTGTGATTCCCAGAAACCAGCCTATTTTGTTGCCTGTGGTTACTTAAGCGTTGGCTGATTCAAAGTCTCTCGATGTAGTCAGGGCTTTGAATATTTATGTCGCCAGATCGGCTCGGATTGGGGAAACAGAGGCTCTGTTTGTCCTGTATGCTCCCAGCAAAATTGGGGCGCCTGTTTCTATGCAGTCTGTTGCGCGCTAGATCTGTGATACGATTCTGCATGCTCTTTCTACGGCTGGATTGCCGTTACCGAAGTCGGTGGAGACCCATTCTACTAGGAAGATGGGCTCTTCTTGGGCGGATGCCCGAGGAGTCTCGGCGGTTCAACTTTGCCGAGCGTCTACTTGGTCGGGTTCAAACACTTTTGCTAAGTTCTACAAGTTTGATACCCTGGCTGATGAGGACCTCATGTTTGCTCAATCGGTGCTACAGAGTCTTCCGCACTCTCCCGCCCGGTCTGGAGCTTTGGTGTTAACCCCATGGTCCTTACAAGTCCCCAGCATCCTCTAGGACGTCTGAGAAAATAGGATTTTAGTACCTACCGGTAAAACCTTTTCTCTTAGTCTGTAGAGGATGCTGGGCGCCCGTCCCAGTGCGTACTGTGTCTGCAGTTATTGGCTATGGTTAGTCTTCTGGTGTTTCTTTTCTGTCAGGCTGTTGCTGACGTTGTTCATGCCATGGCATGCGGTATCTTATTATTGGTTGTGTTGACACACAGGTTGTGTTACATTTACTTAGCATGTGGCTGTGTATTTTTTTTATGCCGTTGGCTGGTGTTCTATTGAATGCCATGTTCTGCGGCATGTTCGAGGTGTGAGCTGGTATGACACTCACCGTGTTTAAACAATAAATTCTTTCCTCGAAATGTCCGTCTCCCTGGGCACAGTTCTCTAACTGGAGTCTGGAGGAGGGGCATAGAGGGAGGAGCCAGTTCACACCCATTCAAAGTCTTATAGTGTGCCCATGTCTCCTGCGGATCCCGTCTATACCCCATGGTCCTTACGGAGTCCCCAGCATCCTCTAGGGACTAAGAGAAAAGGATTTACCGGTAGGTATTAAAATCCTATTTTAATCTATCATCAGTAGCAGTGGGGGCTCCAATAAGTATAGTTCCTTATTGCGTAATTATTTATTTGACCTACTTATCAACTTACCCATGCTGGGACAGCCGCACGTTATTACACTTTTTTTTGGTGAAGAATACTTTGGGCCTAATTCAGAGTTGATCGCAGCAACAAATTTGTTAGCAGTTGGGCAAAACCATGTGCACTGCCGGGGGTGGGGGCTGAAATGTAACATGTGCAGAGAGAGTTAGATTTAGGTGGGATGTGTTCAAACTGAAATCTAAATTGCAGTGTAAAAATAAAGCAGCCAGTAGTTACCCTGCACAGAAACAAAATAACCCACCCAAATTTAACTCTCTCTGCAAATGTTATATCTGCCATACCTGCAGTGCACATGGTTTTGCCCAACTGCTGCTGCGATCAACTCTGAATTACCCCCTTTATCAGAAACCTATTATAAAAACTTTTGGTTTTAGGAACTTGGTAAAATGCACAATTGCATCATCCCATACATTGTTTGTGAACAGCAGTAATCCCTAATATTGCCAATATGTGATAAATAGGATTTGTTTCCACATGATTAAAGGGTCCAAAATGCTTGCTAAATAGGCTACTTAGAGCTAGATACAATACCATTTTGGTGCAGAATCCTACTAGTGCAATGCATATATATGTACTTCATGGAGTGCAGCCTCTGGTGCTGGACTTTGACCTCCATCCTGTTAGAATAAAGCCTCCAAAACAGCATGCCCACAACACATTCCATCTAGGGTGGATAAAAATACCTAATTTCTCCTTGTAGCTGAAACTCTGAAGGCAGACGGTAACACCTCATGCCCCAGGCGCTGCTGAACTTCCTCCTAGTCAGATGGCTGAAAAACAGAGGCATCACAAGGGGCATGCGGACCGTACCCAGGTGTCACCCTTCAGGGGGTGACGCCAAAATGCTGGCGCCTCTGCAGTGGGTGCTGCACAGTGGGTGCTGCACTGTGACATTATCGTGTAGCGCCCGGCTTCTGTCACGAGCAGCAACCAGCAGTGCAGGGAGAGTCAGCGGGGCAAGCCCAGCATCTTTGGGAATGCTGGGCACCTCTCCTGAGTGATGTAAACGTGGGGCTTTCCGCTAGATGCCCCCTTTTCGAGGGTCGGGATGTTCGGCTATCTGGTGCACTGGGAGTCACAGACCCCCGTGCTGCCACTGTTGAGAACTGTACATGTAAATTTCATTGTGCTGAAGTGCTTTTTCTCTATTTATGTTTCTTGTTTCATTCCAGTGTAAAATGAATAGGATGTGCATCAGTACATTTGCATAAATCAGTGGGAGCACATAAATGCAATGAGATATCGTTAATGCATTAAAATTCGACATTTAAGAAACATTGCTAATGCCAGTGGACTGCAGGTAAACTGATGTGAAAATAAAAATCCCTCTACCAAATAACAGAACATACTGTATTTGCTTTTTATCTTGCATTTTACTTTTGCTGCGCTCAAATGCTTTTTGTTTCATATCAGTGAATCTTACATCAACACATTTGAAAACTTACAGTACAGATCAGATGTGTCCTCATACATCATTGCTGCAGTCGTGCCAAACAGACCCTCTCAGCGTTCCAGGTCCCATGAGACTCTGCTAGCTTCAGGTGGCTTTTTTGTCGAAAATGCATCTTGGTCGCAATGCAATGCAACCAGGGTGCACCAGGAGACTGTGCTGATTAGTTTGATATGCGACACTTGTATATCTGTGGGCCAGTGAGTCTCTGGATCTCTATATGAAGTGTACGATGCTGGGGTTGGATACAGGATCCCAGTGGTCAGGTCTGGGTGGTCAGAATATCGACGCCGGGATCCCGACCACTAGAATGCTGGCAGGGGTGCTAGTGTAACTAAGCCCCTTGCAGGCTCGCTGAGTTTGCCACGCTGGTGGCTCGCTGCACTCGCCGCAGGTTCTGTTCCCACTCCATAGGTGTTGTGGACACCCAGGAGTGGGAATAGCTATGGTGGTGCTGCCGGCATTTTGGCGGTCTGGATCCCTGCATCGATATTCTGACCACCGGGATCCAAACTACATTCCCGATGCTGTGGATTTATTTCATGCTAAGCTCCGTTGTGCTTCGGATACAGAAAATTAGCAAATGAATCCATGCAGTCTTCTGGTGCATACTAGTCATAATTGTGTTGCGCCTAAGATGCTTTGACAAAAAAAAAAGACAGCTGGCCTGCTTTTGTGTGTCACAAACATACTAGAGTTACCGACCGAGTTTCTCGGTGTCTGCTGGTCCGTGCCTTGTCCCAGCAATACAGAGAGTTCTGCGGCCCTTTGCGGTATCTGCAGTTCCTCCTCACCACAGTCAGTGCGGTCCTGATGATCCATGTGCAGTGATTCCCGCCACCAGTGACTGCTATAATGGGACTTCCTGGAACAGCCATAGGCAACCAGTACAATGTTGTACATAGTGCATGCTGTGTACCTTTGAGTGAATCTGCTGTATTTGCTGCTAAGAGTACCGCATCTCAGTCATTTGCTACTAGCAAGTCCGTTTCCAGGCTTGTTCAGAGCAAGTCTGGTTCCAGCCCAGTTTATAACCAAGCCAGTTCCAGCCAATTCAGAGATCTCCACCTGATTTTGAAATCCTAAATTCTGCTCTGCAATTACGGGCCATTTCAAAGTAACTAACGTTATATATCTACTGTTTGTTATGTGAACAATACTGCATAACTTCCAAATAGATTGAAGATGTATAAAATGGATACAGTTATATTGCTGGTGGTCAGGATACTGATGCTAGGATCCCGACCACTGACAATGCCGACAGCGTGAATCCTTGCTAACTGGCTATTCCCACTCGTGGGCGTCCACGACACCCATAGAGTTGGAATAGAACCTTGCAGCGAGCCACCGAGCCCACAACGTGCTTGCTAGCGCTCACGCTGCTGCCGGCATTCGGGCGGCCGAGATCCTTGCATAGTTATGCTTACTGCCGGGATCCCGGACGCCGGCATAGCATAACCAACGCGTAGAAAATATACTATTACAAGACCAGAGTAATTTAAGGTGCTCTTATAAGTGTATTTTATTTTCTTTGCTGAAAAACGTAGATTGATATTTAATTAAAAATTCTGGTCCGACTTACCGTAACTAATGTTACATGTAATAAGTAGTGATGAGCGGGTTCGGTTTCTCGGAAACCGAACCCCCCGAACTTCAGCCTTTTTACACGGGTCCGAGCCGTGCTCGGATTCTCCCGTGTGGCTCGGGTAAACCGAGCGCGCCCGAACGTCATCATTCCGCTGTCGGATTCTCGCGAGATTCGGATTCTATATAAGCATCCGCGCGTCGCCGCCATTTTCACACGTGCATTGAGATTGATAGGGAGAGGACGTGGCTGGCGTCCTCTCCGTTAAAGTCATAATAGAAAAGACTAAGAGTGACATTGTTATAATTGTGGGGAGGATTGGGGACGGGGAGCAGCTGTTAGGAGTACAGTGCAGGGTTTTGCTGATAGTGAGTGTGACCACCAGTTTAATCCGTTCTCTGCCTGAAAAAAACGCTCCATACCATATCTGTGCTCAGTGTGCTGCATGATATATCTGTGCTGAGTGCACTGCTCACACTGCCTAATTGTGGGGACTGGGGAGCAGTTATAGCAGGAGTACAGTGCACAGTTTTGCTGACAGTGACCACCAGTCCAGTATACATTTGTCTGCCTGAAAAACACTCCTGTGGTGGCTTTTTTTCTTTACTAGTAGTTTAACAGTCTGCTGACAGTGTCCACCAGGTCCATTTATTATACAGTATATTATATATATAGCAGTACGGTAGGCCACGGCTGTACCTACCTCTGTGTCGTCACTCGTCGTCCATAAGTAATAATACTATACTATCCATCCATCTACATTGTATACCTGTGGTGGCTTTTTTTTCTTAATACTAGTTTAGCAGTCTGCTGACAGTGTCCACCAGGTCCGTTATTATTATTCTGTATATATTATATATATATAGCAGTACGGTAGGCCACGGCTGTACCTACCTCTGTGTCGTCACTCGTCGTCCATAAGTAATAATAGTATACTATCCATCCATCTACATTGTATACCTGTGGTGGCTTTTTTTTCTTCATACTAGTTTAGCAGTCTGCTGACAGTGTCCACCAGGTCCGTTATTATTATTCTGTATATATTATATATATAGCAGTATGGTAGGCCACGGCTGTACCTACCTCTGTGTCGTCACTCGTCGTCCATAAGGAATAATAGTATACTATCCATCCATCTACATTGTATACCTGTGGTGGCTTTTTTTTCTTCATACTAGTTTAGCAGTCTGCTGACAGTGTCCACCAGGTCCGTTATTATTATTCTGTATATATTATATATGTAGCAGTACGGTAGGCCACGGCTGTACCTACCTGTGTGTCGTCACTCGTCGTCCATAAGTAATAATACTATACTATCCATCCATCTACATTGTATACCTGTGGTGGCTTTTTTTTCTTCATACTAGTTTAGCAGTCTGCTGACAGTGTCCACCAGGTCCGTTATTATTATTCTGTATATATTATATATATAGCAGTACGGTAGGCCACAGCTGTACCTACCTCTGTGTCGTCACTCGTCGTCCATAAGTAATAATAGTATACTATCCATCCATCTACATTGTATACCTGTGGTGGCTTTTTTTTCTTCATACTAGTTTAGCAGTCTGCTGACAGTGTCCACCAGGTCCGTTATTATTATTCTGTATATATTATATATATAGCAGTACGGTAGGCCACGGCTGTACCTACCTCTGTGTCGTCACTCGTCGTCCATAAGGAATAATAGTATACTATCCATCCATCTACATTGTATACCTGTGGTGGCTTTTTTTTCTTCATACTAGTTTAGCAGTCTGCTGACAGTGTCCACCAGGTCCGTTATTATTATTCTGTATATATTATATATATAGCAGTACGGTAGGCCACGGCTGTACCTACCTCTGTGTCGTCACTCGTCGTCCATAAGTAATAATACTATACTATCCATCCATCTACATTGTATACCTGTGGTGGCTTTTAGTTGTGCGCAAAATATGGAGAACAAAAATGTGGAGGTTAAAAAAATAGGGAAAGATCAAGATCCACTTCCACCTCGTGCTGAAGCTGCTGCCACTAGTCATGGTCGAGACGATGAAATGCCATCAACGTCGTCTGCCAAGGCCGATGCCCAATGTCATAGTACAGAGCATGTAAAATCCAAAACACAAAAGATCAGTAAAATGACCCAAAAATCAAAATTAAAAGCGTCTGAGGAGAAGCGTAAACTTGCCAATATGCCATTTACGACACGGAGTGGCAAGGAACGGCTGAGGCCCTGGCCTATGTTCATGGCTAGTGGTTCAGCTTCACATGAGGATGGAAGCACTCAGCCTCTCGCTAGAAAAATGAAAAGACTTAAGCTGGCAAAAGCAGAGCAAAGAACTGTGCGTTCTTCGAAATCACAAATCCCCAAGGAGAGTCCAATTGTGTCGGTTGCGATGCCTGACCTTCCCAACACTGGATGGGAAGAGCTTGCGCCTTCCACCATTTGCACGCCCCCTGCAAGTGCTGGAAGGAGCACCCGCAGTCCAGTTCCTGATAGTCAAATTGAAGATGTCAGTGTTGAAGTACACCAGGATGAGGATATGGGTGTTGCTGGCGCTGGGGAGGAAATTGACAAGGAGGATTCTGATGGTGAGGTGGTTTGTTTAAGTCAGGCACCCGGGGAGACACCTGTTGTCCGTGGGAGGAATATGGCCATTGACATGCCTGGTCAAAATACAAAAAAAATCAGCTCTTTGGTGTGGAATTATTTCATAACAAATGCGGACAACAGGTGTCAAGCCGTGTGTTGCCTTTGTCTAGCTGTAATAAGTAGGGGTAAGGACGTTAACCACCTCGGAACATCCTCCCTTATACGTCACCTGCAGCGCATTCATCAGAAGTCAGTGACAAGTTCAAAAACTTTGGGTGACAGCGGAAGCAGTCCACTGACCACTAAATCTGTAACCAAGCTCCTGCAAACCACACCACCAACTCCCTCAGTGTCAATTTCCTCCTTAGACAGGAAAGCCAATAGTCCTGCAGGCCATGTCACATACAAGTCTGACGAGTCCTCTCCTGCCTGGGATTCCTCTGATGCATCCTTGAGTGTAACGCCTACTGCTGCTGGCGCTGCTGTTGTTGCTGCTGGGAGTCGATCGTCATCCCTGAGGGGAAGTCGGAAGACCACTTGTACTACTTCCAGTAAGCAATTGACTGTCCAACAGTCCTTTGCGAGGAAGATGAAATATCACAGCAGTCATCCTGCTGCAAAGTGGATAACTGAGGCCTTGGCAGCCTGGGCGGTGAGAAACGTGGTTCCGGTATCCATCGTTACTTCAGAGGCAACTATAGACTTGATTGAGGTACTGTGTCCCCGGTACCAAATACCATCTAGGTTCCATTTGTCTAGGCAGGCGATACCGAGAATGTACACAGACCTCAGAAAAAGAGTCACCAGTGTCCTAAAAAATGCAGTTGTACCCAATGTCCACTTAACCACGGACATGTGGACAAGTGGAGCAGGGCAGACTCAGGACTACATGACTGTGACAGCCCACTGGGTAGATGTATTGCCTCCCGCTGCAAGAACAGCAGCGGCGGCACCAGTAGCAGCATCTCGCAAACGCCAACTCGTTCCTAGGCAGGCTACGCTTTGTATCACCGCTTTCCAGAATACGCACACAGCTGAAAACCTCTTACGGCAACTGAGGAAGATCATCGCAGAATGGCTTACCCCAATTGGACTCTCCTGGGGATTTGTGGCATCGGACATTGCCAGCAATATTGTGCGTGCATTACATCTGGGCAAATTCCAGCACGTCCCATGTTTTGCACATACCTTGAATTTGGTGGTGCAGAATTATTTAAAAAACGACAGGGGCGTGCAAGAGATTCTGTCGGTGGCCAGAAGAATTGCGGGCCACTTTCGGCGTACAGGCACCGCGTACAGAAGACTGGAGCACCACCAAAAACACCTGAACCTGCCCTGCCATCATCTGAAGCAAGAGGTGGTAACGAGGTGGAATTCAACCCTCTATATGCTTCAGAGGATGGAGGAGCAGCAAAAGGCCATTCAAGCCTATACATCTGCCCACGATATAGGCAAAGGAGGTGGAATGCACCTGACTCAAGCGCAGTGGAGAATGATTTCAACGTTGTGCAAGGTTCTGCAACCTTTTGAACTTGCCACACGTGAAGTCAGTTCAGACACTGCCAGCCTGAGTCAGGTCATTCCCCTCATCAGGCTTTTGCAGACGAAGCTGGAGAAATTGAAGGAGGAGCTAAAACAGAGCGATTCCGCTAGGCATGTGGGACTTGTGGATGGAGCCCTTAATTCGCTTAACCAGTATTCACGAGTGGTCAATCTGTTGAAATCAGAGCACTACATTTTGGCCACCGTGCTTGATCCTAGATTTAAAACCTACGTTGTATCTCTCTTTCCGGCAGACACAAGTCTGCAGAGGTTCAAAGACCTGCTGGTGAGAAAATTGTCAAGTCAAGTGGAACGCGACCCGTCAACAGCTCCTCCTTCACATTCTCCCGCAACTGGGGGTGCGAGGAAAAGGCTACGAATTCCGAGCCCACCCGCTGGCGGTGATGCAGGGCAGTCTGGAGCGAGTGCTGACATCTGGTCCGGACTGAAGGACCTGGCAACGATTACTGACATGTCGTCTACTGTCACTGCATATGATTCTGTCACCATTGAAAGAATGGTGGAGGATTATATGAGTGACCGCATCCAAGTAGGCACGTCAGACAGTCCGTACGTATACTGGCAGGAAAAAGAGGCAATTTGGAGGCCCTTGCAGAAACTGGCTTTATTCTACCTAAGTTGCCCTCCCTCCAGTGTGTACTCCGAAAGAGTGTTTAGTGCCGCCGCTCACCTTGTCAGCAATCGGCGTACGAGGTTACTTCCAGAAAATGTGGAGAAGATGATGTTCATTAAAATTAATTATAATCAATTCCTCCGTGGAGACATTCACCAGCAGCAATTGCCTCCAGAAAGTACACGGGGACCTGAGATGGTGGATTCCAGTGGGGACGAATTAATAATCTGTGAGGAGGGGGATGTACACAGTGAAAGGGGTGATGAATCGGACGATGATGATGAGGTGGACATCTTGCCTCCGTAGAGCCAGTTTGTGCAAGGAGAGATTGATTGCTTCTTTTTTGGTGGGGGCCCAAACCAACCAGTCATTTCAGTCACAGTCGTGTGGCAGACCCTGTCGCTGAAATGATGGGTTCGTTAAAGTGTGCACGTCCTGTTTTTACAACATAAGGCTGGGTGGGAGGGCCCAAGGACAATTCCATCTTGCACCTCCTTTTTTCTTTCATTTTTCTTTGCGTCATGTGCTGTTTGGGGAGTATTTTTTTGAAGGGCCATCCTGCGTGACACTGCAGTGCCACTCCTAGATGGGCCAGGTGTTTGTGTCGGCCACTTGGGTCGCTTATCTTAGTCACACAGCGACCTTGGTGCGCCTCTTTTTTCTTTGCGTCATGTGCTGTTTGGGGAGTATTTTTTTGAAGGGCCATCCTGCGTGACACTGCAGTGCCACTCCTAGATGGGCCAGGTGTTTGTGTCGGCCATTTGTGTCGCTTAACTTAGTCACACAGCGACCTTCGTGCGCCTCTTTTTTTCTTTGCGTCATGTGCTGTTTGGGGAGTATTTTTTTGAAGGGCCATCCTGCGTGACACTGCAGTGCCACTCCTAGATGGGCCAGGTGTTTGTGTCGGCCACTTGGGTCGCTTATCTTAGTCACACAGCGACCTTGGTGCGCCTCTTTTTTTCTTTGCGTCATGTGCTGTTCGGGGAGTATTTTTTTGAAGGGCCATCCTGCGTGACACTGCAGTGCCACTCCTAGATGGACCAGGTGTTTGTGTCGGCCACTTGGGTCGCTTATCTTATTCACACAGCGACCTTCGTGCGCCTCTTTTTTTCTTTGCGTCATGTGCTGTTTGGGGAGTATTTTTTTGAAGGGCCATCCTGCGTGACACTGCAGTGCCACTCCTAGATGGGCCAGGTGTTTGTGTCGGCCACTTTGGTCGCTTAGCTTAGTCACACAGCTACCTCGGTGCAAATTTTAGGACTAAAAATAATATTGTGAGGTGTGAGGTGTTCAGAATAGACTGAAAATGAGTGGAAATTATGGTTATTGAGGTTAATAATACTATGGGATCAAAATGACTCCCAAATTCTATGATTTAAGCTGTTTTTTAGGGTTTTTTGAAAAAAACACCCGAATCCAAAACACACCCGAATCCGACAAAAAAAATTCGGTGAGGTTTTGCCAAAACGCGTTCGAACCCAAAACACGGCCGCGGAACCGAACCCAAAACCAAAACACAAAACCCGAAAAATTTCCGGTGCACATCACTAGTAATAAGTGATTATAAGTAACAATCCTTGTTACAATTTAATTTGCTGCTTCTCTATATAGTTTATGTAAATGATTTTTTTTGTTTTTGTTTAGTACAGCACTAATTATGATCATGCAATGAATGATTAAAAAACCTCTGTATTAAACTTTTATTAATATACATTTGTTAAATGAGGTTAATGCAACTTTTCCCTTTACAATAGCAATAGTCAAACATATGATTGTTTGTATAAATAGTTAAATGATATACCATAAATTTCCAGTCATGTTTATGCTTAATATTTATCAAAATAGGCATGTTTTTATAACTAATATCACACAATATAACTGTTACACAAAAAATATACATTATACTTTGTGCTGGATAACAATAAACATTTAACAAAACTCAATATTACATGGCAAATTAGACAGCTAATGTCGGCCACACAATTTACTTGGCTCTGCCAAAGTACACAGCCTTTTCTTTTCAAAAATTGTATAGTAAGAAAGTTGTCATTACTGATAATGTTTCTAATGTAGTGTTTGTGATCCCCATTTACGGTAGAGTACTTCACTACTACAAAAGAGTTCACAGGTGGAACTGTGACCTGAGATTCAGCTTTTTGGGTATTGGGCGCGTTTGTACTGATAGTGGTCACATACCATGGCCCCCCAAAAAACTTGTGAACAATTTTTGTGTCGACTATTTTTCTGTAAACCATTTTTGTGTTGACCTTTGTTACATCACCCTTATCACCCTGTTGACCTTTAATGTTCTGAACAAATGTATTGATCTGAAGCAGTTTAGTTACTTTAATCCAGGGGGTCCCATGTTCTGAACTTGAACCCAAAATATTATCCTATTCAGTGCCAGATTAAGGTCCACATGAGCCTGCAGCTGAAGCTTCTGAAGAGCCTATTTTGTGCTGCCGCAGGGGATATGACTAGTGATGTAGGGGACATGACCAGTGCTGTGGGGATGTGGTCTGAGTTATGGACTGTGGCTAGTACCTTCCTACAATCATCTCCATTGCCTTCCACACTGTGCTTAAATCAACAGTGTAATGTGAGTCTATGAAAGGAAATGGCACTTGTTAACGTGACAAAAAATGAAAAATGTCTGATACAGTAATAGGAGTAGAACGTATGTAATGTTACAATTATGTAATTGCAAACAGTAATAGCAAATCTATGAGGGGAATTCAAATGTTTGAAAAGTCGGATGGGTGTCTGTTTTTTCTTGTCTATTAGATAGCCAAAAACAATCTAATAGACAGGAAAAAACAGACACCCATCCGACTTTTCAAACATTTGATTTTCCCCCTATGAGATCATAGTGCATTGAACAAATAAAATAAAACTTGGTCATAAAAGTGGTAAAACATAGACCTTTTAACCTCAAAAAATGTCCACCATTTTAAGCAATGAATATAGGATCCTGGTATGTTTAATGCCATACAAAGCACTTACAGTATTCTAGGGTTAAGCCATTCACCCGAAAAAGATCACAGCAGTTTCCTGAAGTAAATTGCAGCAGTAAGCACAGCAGCTTTAAATCATCAGCAGCAGTAAGTGCTGGCCATACAGGGTAACAAAATAGAAAGCAGCGTGAACATACCAGTCAAGTGTTCTTTCTACTCTATGGAGTCCCATTTGCGGCAGGTAGGAAAAACCCTTTCTTACCATTGTTCCTGAACTACTGTATTGGCGTTATGGCGGTCATGTGTAGCTGGACTGCAGAGCATCTGGGCTGGGCATTGCAGCAGTTCCATGTAGTTGGCGCACTATGGGCCTAATTCAGACCTGATCGCTGGGCAGCGATTTTTGCAGCCCTGCGATCAGATAGTCGCCGCCTATGGTGGGAGTGTATTTTAGCTGTGCAAATGTGCGAACACGTGTAGCAGAGCCGCACTAACTGATTTTGTGAAGTCTCTGCGCAGCCCAGGACTTACTCAGCCGCTGTGATCACTTCAGCCAGTCTGGGACCGGAATTGACGTCAGACACCCTCCCTTCCAACGCTTGGACACGCCTGCGTTTTTCCAGACACACCCTGAAAATGGTCAGTTGCCACCCACAAACACCCTCTTCCTGTCGGTCACCTTGGGATCGCCGCCGTGATCGCTTTTTTCGCACCATCCCGTCGCTATGCAGCGATCCCCGTTGCTGCGGTTTGTCGTGCCTGCGCATTGCGGTGCATATGCATGCGCAGTTCGGACCTGATCGCAGGCTGTGAGAAAACGCAGCCTAGCGATCAGGTCTGAATTACCCCCTATATGCGCACTTACTTGTTACAAACAAACTACGTAAGTGTCTGGCGGCAGCAGCAGCTTGAGGTGAGGTGGTTGCAGGAAGGAGGAAAGCCCAGTCCGCAGTGTTCAGGCCACTGGTAAGTATGGGCTGCGCCCCCCTATCCCTGTAGATAGTGGTTACCTTTGGCTTTCTTGAATAGAGACAATTACATTGTAAAGATTTTTAGTAAGGGCATTAAATGAAGGTGCCAGCATCTGATGCACTTATTCTGTGGTTCCGGGGTGTATTCTCTTTAAATGCAACATTGCAGTCAGCACTGTCTCAAGACTCAAAGGTAAATATTGCTGCCTGTACTACACTACCTCACCCATCACAAAGCATCAGTGACCACTACATAAGGCAGAGAGCACCAGTGACGCCATATAATACAGAGAGCACCAGTGACGCCATATAATACAGAGAGCACCAGTGACACCATAGAATACAGAGAGCACCAGTGACGCCATAGAATACCGGGAGCGTCAGTGACGCCATATAAAACCGGGAGCGTCAGTGGCGCCATATAATACCAAGAACATCAGTGAAGCCATATGATACAGAGAGCGTCAGTGACGCAATATCATACAGAAAGCATCAGTGACGCCATATAATACAGAGAGCGTCAATGACACCATATAATACAGAGAGCGTCAGTGACTCAATATCATACAGAAAGCATCAGTGACGCCATTTAATACCAAGAGCATCAATGACGCCATATAATATAGAGAGCATCAATGACACCATATAATACAGAGAGCTCCAGTGACGCCATATAATGCCGAGAGGGTCTAACCATAATTAACTAACTCCATTATTCCCAATAGCATTTCTGCAGTGGGGTACACTGGGATTCCACAGGGAATACATCAGGGTGTAGCGTTGGATCTTGATCCGAGGCACCAACAGGCTAAAGCTTTGACTATTCTCAGGATGCATTGCACCGCCTCCTATATAACCCCACCTCCAGGCACTGGAGCTCAGTTTGTAAGTTGGTGCCTACAGAGCAGGTCACTAACAGATGAGGCTGCGCTAGGCAGCCCTGAAAAGAGCTTTTAAGAAGACTTCAAGGGCCGCAGCACTATTTATGTCAGTCTGACATTCTGTGCTACAGCTCCATCACCTCCCCATCAGCGCTGCATACTCCCGCAGCCGGGTTCCCGGGTACTTGCATCAGAGGCGCACCGGTCATCAGGCACACCACCACAGACGCTCTCCAGGATCGTGTGGTTGCACATCGGGAGGAGGTAAGAGGGTACCCCAGGTGGGACCCGCTGGTTAATCGCGGTCCGGCTGCAGTCCCAGGAGACGGACCGCGCCGCTGGAGTGGACACTGTACTGCACAGGGACCCAACTATATCCACTAGGGCAAGGGAGCATAGGTCGGATTTATTAAAATCCGTTTGCTATAGGCTCCATAGTACCCGGTGGTGAGGCCCAGCAAAGGGGATAAGGTGCTGACCTGTAGCCCCTCCCCCAGCTCCGGCGCCATCTACTGCTAGTGTTCTTGTCCTGGAGCTGCATTTCACTCTCCCTCACTCCCTGACAGAGATTTTGGCGCCATCTTCACTACTAGCTGGGCTTATCTCCGGGACTGCAGGGTCTGTCTCCTCTGTAAAGCCACCTGTCTAATCAGCGCTGTGCATTTACAGGCACTTAAGTATTCTACATGTAATTTTAGACAGTGTTAGTTAAGTGTGCTGCTATCTGAATATTTAGTACAAGTATTCTGAGATATACATCCAGTATCTCCCGTGCATTGTTATATCTATACTCGTACATATTTATATGTAAATTTACTAGTTCAGTGCAGTTGTATTGTTTATATGTAATAACTTCTGCATTGTACATGTGACTGATTGTGCCTGTAGCTGTTGTGTGGGATTCCATTCTCCTGTATCACATATTGCTATCACTTTATTCTGTAGCCTGAGGGGCTAGGTGCGTCAGGGACTTATATATATTTCCAAGTGACCCACACTCACATCTACAATGTTCATGCTTGGGTTCATATCTTGCATATCAATGAAAAACAACCAGCTGATTATCATTCCAATATATCCATGTAATAGGAGAGCACTCACCAGACTTCTTGAAAGTAAATCCTTTATTCAGATATGGGATAACACGTTACATCACATCAACGTTTCGGTCCTATGTTGGACCTTTGTCTTGACAAAGGTCCAACAGAGGACCGAAATGTTGATGTGATGTAACGTGTTATCCTATATCTGAATAAAGGATTTACTTTCAAGAAGTCTGGTGAGTGCTCTCCTATTACATGGAGATATATATATATTATTAGTCTGCCACACAGGGCGGGAAATCCGCAGACGCTTATGCATCCTGCAGTACTGGCACCACGGATTTACCTGAGGCAGAAGTTTTAGCTGCTGTTTCAGGCGCTGAGTGCCATACACCTAGTCAGCCTGCAGCACCTGTGGCCTATCAGGGCCCCCCTTGGGCAGCGTTCTCAAGTATGCTGAGTAAACTTGTGACACGTCTTACGCCCCCTGTTGGACCTTTTGTGCCATTACAGCCACATATTGTCCCTGTAGTTAATCTGCCCTGGGCGGACACTCTGTCTACCCAATTACAACAGTTAAATCAATCTTTGGTTAGAGAAAAGTCTTCCCCACGCCCCTCTGGGGCCAAGGGGTCATCTAAACGGGCCATTTCTTCCTCATAATCCACTAATATTTCGGATAATTCTTCCGATGAGGATGGGGAATATACTGCTCTGTCAGACACTGATACAGTTGCTTCTTATGAGGAATCTACAGCCCAGGTTGATGTTCCTGACCTAGTGGAGGCTATTAAGCTAATTCTTCAAATAGATGATGACATTGAGCCTACTACTGCGTCTAAGAAACCTGATAAGTTCAAACGTCAGAAGGTTGCTAAAGTAGTCTTACCACATTCTGACCATTTAATTCACATACAGATGGGTCCATGTTTATCTTGACCTTCAATAGGATTAATTGAGACTGGGCAGTCGGACTTAATCCCCTGCTGTAGTGACTTAATTCCCTGCTGTATTGTTCTCTGTATTGTATTGCATCTGAGAACAATAGATTAAGGGTTTATGTTAATAAACCATGTTGTGCCTAGGCGCAGCAAACTAGCCAAGATAACCATGGACCCATCTGTATGTCAGGAATCCTGGTCGTCTCCAGGAAATAAATTTTCCCTGTCTAAAAAGATGCTAGCTCATTATCCTATCCCTGCGGAGTTGAGTAACAAGTGGGAAACTACACCGCTGGTAGACTCTCATGTCGCCCGTCTTGTGGTGTCATCTACTCTGCCTGTCACCTCAATGAAGGTACCGACGGATAAGCGTGTGGAGGGATGCCTGAAGTCTATTTACTCTTACTGGTACTGTACATAGACCCACTATGGCAGCCTCCTAAGCTGCGAAAGGAATTAAAGCATGGGTTCAGGCAATTGAGGATGAGCTGCCTCAGGATTTTTCTGACACTGCCAGACAATATCTGTCTTATATTACTACAGCCTCCTACTATATTCAGGAGGTGGCCTCTGATGCAGGTGTAATGGCAGCCAAGGCATCTACTACATCTATCCTGGCTCGTCGAATTATGTGGTTGAGGTCCTGGAAGGTGGACCTGGACTCCAAAAAGACCTTGGAGGTGCTCCCTGTTCAGGGAGACATCCTATTTGGGGAGGATCTGAACAAGATCGTAACTGACTTGGCTGCTGCGAAGACTGTGTGTCTCCCAAATACTATTCCTTCTGCTCCGAAGGCTAAGAGTACCACCTTTCGTTCCTTTCGACCTCCAGGGAAAGCAAAGGGTAAGGCGTATCCGCGACAGGCTTGTGCTTCCAAAACCACTAAGCTTAAATCTAAACTATCCTGGGCTGCCCGCCAGCCTGCTTCCAAACAAAACAAGCCTGCTGCATGACGGGGCGTGCCTCCTTCTGGGTCACCCCAGGGTGGGAGGCCGACTTCTGCAGTTCACCCAAGCCTGGTTAACGACCACTTTGGACGCCTGGGTGCGGGAAGTTGTCTCTCACGGGTACGCAATCTCTTTCAAGAGACGTTCCCCTCACCAGTTTTGCACAACGGTTATCCCTGCGGATCCGTTAAAAGTGCAAGCTCTTCACTTGGTTGTACAATCCCTTCTGGATACAGGAGTGGTAGTGCCGGTACCTCTATTTCAGAGAGGCAGGGGATACTATACGACCCTGTTTCTAGTTCTGAAGCCAAATGGGTCCTTCTGGCCTATACTCAACCTCAAATCATTGAACAAGTTTGTGAGAGTATCCAAATTCCGTATTGAAGTGTTGTGCTCTATAGTGCTAGCCATGGAACCCGAAGACTATGGTATCTCTGGACATACAGGATGCTTACCTGCACATACCTATTGCCATGTCGCATCAGCAATATCTGCGGTTTGCTAATGGTAACCTACATTATCAATTCCAGGCACTGCCTTTTGGATTGGCCAAGGCCCCTCGGATCTTCACCAAGGTCATGGCCGTGATGACTGCTCTTCTCCGCCATCAGGGAATCCGGATTTTGCCGTATTTGGACGACTTGCTGATCCTTGCGAACTCCCAAGAGGTTCTCCCCAGTCATCTGGAACTGACGGTCCAATTCCTACAAGCCCATGGGTGGCTCATCAACTGGAAAAAGTCCTCGCTGGTCCCTGCTCGGAGCATGGTGCACCTGGGGGTACTACTGGACACACATAGATTGTTTTTGTCACCAGAGAAAGTCCTGAAACTTCAGGACAAAATCAGATATTTCATCTCTCGCCCCGGAGTGTCGACACACTCGGTGATGCAAATACTAGGCCTCATGGTGTTTGGCTTTCGACATGGTAGAGTATGCTCAATTTCATTCCCGATCTCTGCATAGGTTAATCCTTTAGAGTGGGATGGCCTGCCTCATCGGATCAGGTCTCAAATGATCTCCTTGACTCCAGAGGTTCATCTGTCACTGAGCTGGTGGCTACAGGACCAACGATTGAGCAGAGGCCATCTCTTCTGGATCTCCAACTGGGTCCTCCTGACAATGGATGCCAGTCTGTGGAGTTGGGGCGTTGTGTTGGAGCAACACTCTCTCTAGGGTCAGTAGACCAGGGAGGAGTCTCTCCTCCCGTTAAACATTCTGGAATTGTGGGCGGTGTTCAATGCGTTAACACTGGCCCTGCCTCTAGTACAGAACAGACCTGTTCGAGTACAATCAGACAACGCCACCATGGTGACATACATAAATCATCAAGGCGGCACTCGAAGCCGCATGGGAATGCTGGAAGTATCAAAAATCCTCCGTTTGGCGGAACGCCATCTGCCTGCAATATCGGCAGTGTTCATCCCCGGAGTCCTCAACTGGGAAGTGGATTTCCTCAGTCGTCAGGACGTTCACGCCGGAGAGTGGAGTCTTTATCCGAAAGTCTTTCAACTCCTAGTGGACAAGTGGGACCTACCAGATGTAGACCTGATGTCAGTGTGGTTTCAGAGGAAAGTTGCATCTATTCCTGACGTTCATACTTTCACTCAGGGCGTTTTACGGATTCAGTCTCCCTATGCGGCTCCATGGGATCTGTCTGTTGTCTTAAATGCCCTACAAGAGTCTCCATGTGAACCTCTTAAGTCTGTAGATCTTAAATGTCTTACACTTAGGGTCGTGTTTTTTCTGGCTATTGCCTCTGCTAGGAGGGTGTCGGACTTATGCGCCTTGTCCTGTCGTCCGCCCTTTCTGATTTTTCACCGTTGACCGGGCAGTTCTTCGAACTCGCCCTGGTTATCTACCTAAGATGGTATAATCTTTTCATCTTCACCAAGAGATTGTGGTTCTGGCCTTTATCTCTTCTGGTTTGTCCTCCAAAGAGGGGTCTTTGGATGTCGTACAGGCTCTCCGTATTTACGTAGAGAGGACTGTCTCCCTTAGGAGGTCAAATTCCCTTTTTGTACTTTTTTGTTTTTCACAAACGTGGCTGGCCTGCAAATAAGCAAACCTTGGCCAGATGGATTAGAATGGTGATTGTACAAGCATATGCACAGGCTGGTCTTCCAGCTCCTGCTACTATCAAAGCCCCTTCTACTCAGTCTGTTGGACCTTCTTGGGCGGCCCGCCATGGCGCGTCCGCTGAATAATTGTGCAAGGCGGCTACGTGGTCCTCAGTGAACACGTTCATCAGTTTCTATGCCTTTGATTCTGCCGCCTCCCAGGATGCTTCCTTTGGAGCTGGGTTCTTGTGCCTGCTGTGGTGCGTACCCTTCCATGAGAAACTGCTTTAGGACATCCCCAATGTATTCCCTGTGGACCCCGCTGCAGAAAAGGAGATTTATGGTAGACTTACCATGGTTAAATCTCTTTCTGCGAGGTACACTGGACTCCACAGGGCGACCACCCTGACGCACTTAGCTTCTTTGGGTTTGTATAGCATTAGCCGCTAGTCTATTCTCCTGTCGTGAGAATGTGGTTCTGTGTGACTAACATCTACCGTCTTTTCTTTTTCATCCACTAGGGGTCACTGGAGTACTCTTGGGATATGGACGGCTTTAGCAGAACAAAAGGCACTGAATATTTAAATTTAGTAACTCTCCTCCCCTCCATATTCCCAGAGTACCTCAGTGTTTTTTCTGTGCTCACAGCAGCAACATGTGTTGTGTGGACCTCCCACACTTACTTTGAATATTTTATTTTTATTTTTTATTTTTATTTTATCTAAACCCTATACACTTCCAAAAGGCGTGGGTCCGGGATAGTGGAAGCTGCTACAAGCAGCTGCTGGCGTGTCGGTCCTCACTACAGAGCACATTCACAGCCAAGAGCAGAACTACCTGCAGGAAAGGCTGGACGGAGCTTGCAGAAGAAGCCACGTCATAGCCCCTAACCACAGGCGTCCAGATATGTTGGGGGACGGGGCGGTCAGCTCACGCTGCCGCCCCGCTGTGTTGGGAACAAGTTGCTGTGCGTGCCAATGCTCCCTGATCACTGCCGCCCACCGCCGCTGGTTTGTGTAACACAGCGTCCCGATCATAGAGCCGTCCGCCGCCGCTACAGCTCACAGAGCCGCCCGCTCCGGCTCCCCGGCACCCACTCCCCGGCAACCGCTACGAGGTTCCACAGCACTGCGTCCCACCGCTATACACAGCGCTCCCCGGCTCCCTGCACCAGATCTCCGGAATAACGGTACACGGAGCACAGGGGGGGAGGGGGGGGCGAGTCTCCTCACAGCAGCGCGGCTGCAAAGGGGGGGAGATACCATAGGAAGGCTGCCGGCTTGTGGTACAAGTACATAGGCTATTAAGCCTATGTTAACAGGGTTGTTTTGTTTTTAACATGTTGGTTACAAGTTATAGACTATATATATATATATATATATATATATATATATATATATATAGCTTTTAACCTGAACTGTGATTTTTAGTCTAAGCATGGCATGGTGCCATTTTTAACCATGCTTCCTGTTCAATCCTGTTTCTCTTTCAGTTTGGAAGATCCTGTCCTACAACACTACTCCACCGGATGGCGCAGGGGTGTTAGTGGGAATTTGGGATCAGATTTCATATAGTACTGGCCACGTGCACTGCACTTCGGCCATATATATATATTACACACCTTAGTAACAATTTTACTGAGTCGTGCAAGTGTCTGTATTTGTATATTGTATTGTCTGTCTGCATAATGAGTAAGGCACCAGCTAAAACTAAAAAGCAGTTTCACTGCAAGGTCTGTAACAGTGTGTTACCGGATGGATCTACCACATGTACAGTATGTTTTGTGAATTCAGTTACGAATACAATTTCCGCTCCGGTTTCAAAGCCGGTTTCATCCCCGGACCCTCCATGGGCTATGCTAACAAATGTAATGGCTGGGTTGCAATCCAAATTGGCCGCCGCTCGACAAGAGTGGGAAGCGGCAAGATCTGAGTCTCGGGTGAGACCTCCAGAACTACCGGAGGGGTCTCAGCCTTGCCAAAGGTCCAAGTCCACTTTGGGTAGAAGGGATAAATTTCATTTGTCTTATGATTTACCAGTTTCTACTATGTTGTATTCTGACGAGTCTATGCCAGACCTCACAGCGCAAGATGAGGGTGAGGAGGACGAAGTAGACCAGCAGTCAGATGGTGAAGATTTTGACAGCCCAGGCATTGATAATCTCATCAGAGCGGTGCGTCAGTCTCTGAAGTTTACAGAAACTGAGGAGCCTCTGACAAATGATGAAGTCGTATTTACTAAACGACCGAGATCTCCAGTGTGTTTTCCTGTTTCGGAATCTCTTAATAAGATGTTAGTAGAAAGTAACACGGAAGAATCCGGATAAACGGTTTTCTATACCACGCAGATTTAAGTCTAGTTACCCGTTTCCAGAGTCTGTGACATCTACATGGGAGAATCCGCCAATGGTGGATTCATCTGTGTCAAAACTTACAAAGAAATTAACCATACCAGTACCAACTGCTACTACGCTTAAAGATCCTTCAGACCGGAAAATAGAAGCTATGCTAAAGTCCATGTATATAGCAGCAGGAGTGTTGCTTAGACCTGAGTTGGTTGGCATTTGGGTAACTAAGACGCTAATGGTATGGATAACAACTCAAGTCTGCCCTACATGACGATCACCTTATACTTCTCGCTGATCAAATCTGTGAAGCTGCTGATTATCTCTGTACAGCTTCTACTGACGTCTGTCAGCTCAGTTCTTGCCTTTCATCGTCGCTAGTTACAGCACGACGAGCACTCTGGCTGCGTTCTTGGCAAGCGGAGGCAGAGGTCAAAAGAGGTATAGAGGCGTTACCTTACTGTGGCGAGAAGTTGTTTGGTCCTGAATTGGACAAATGGATTTCTGAGGCCACGGGAGGAAAGTCTGTTTTCCTACCATTGCCTCCAACGGTACCTAGACGGAAATACTCTGGGCCGGCGTTCAAATCCTTTAGACCTCAGCCCTTTCGAGGCCGTGGTAGAGGAACAGCCACGCCTGGTAGACGAGGTCGAGGACGTGGTTTCCAACAAACCAACACCAGTCGTCAGGACGCTAAGGTCACCGACAAGCCAGTGGCATGACGGGCTCTCAGCCCATCTCGGATCTCCAATTGTGGGAGCACGCCTTCAGACGTTCCATTTGGCGTGGTTCCAGACATCCACAGATGGGTGGATCCGCAATTTAGTGTTAAAAGGTTACAAAATAGAGTTCGACTATCTCCCGCCACTGCGGTTTTTCAAGACAGGACTGCCTGTGTCGGACGACAAGAGGGCGGTTCTGCAAATTGCCATTCAGTCTCTGCTAGATTCCGCAGTTTTGATTTCGGTCTCTGTACACCAACAAGGTCAGGGTTATTATACCAGTCTGTTTGTGGTACCAAAGCCGGATGGCTCGGTCAGGCCAATATTGAACTTAAAGGGCCTCAATCAGTACATCACTTACTACAGATTCAAGATGGAATCTCTGCGGTCAGTAATTGCAGGTTTAGAGCCACAGGAATTCATGATTGCGCTGGATCTCAAGGATGCATACTTACACATTCCGATTTGGCCACCTCATCAGAGGTTCTTGCGTTTTGAGATACGGCAAAACCATTACCAGTTTCAGGCTCTACCGGTTGGCCTCTCGTCAGCGCCTCGGGTATTCACCAAGGTGATGTCTGTGATGATAGCTCATCTCAGATCCCTGGGAGTGGTAATAGTTCCGTACTTGGACGATCTACTCATCAAAGTTCCGTCTCAACAGTTGCTCCTCCAACATGCGTTGCTAGCGTACAATGTACTAGTTCAGCACGGTTGGATTGTCAACTTCAAGAAATCACATCTAATTCCGTCTCAACGACTTCAATTCCTTGGTATGATTCTCGATACGGTAAATCAAAGAATTTACCTACCAGAACAGAAAGTACAGATTATTCGTCATCTGGTACAATTAGTGCTCAAGCCACGCACAGTCTCGGTACATTTGTGCCTTCGCCTCTTAGGCACAATGGTGGCGGCTTTTGAAGCGCTTCAGTTCGGAAGATTTCACTCACGTCCTTTTCAACTGGATGTGCTTGCACAGTGGTCGGGCTCGCATCTGCAGATTCACCAGAGGGTGAGGTTGTCTCCACGGGCCAGAGTATCTCTACTCTGGTGGCTCAAAGTACACAATCTAACCGCAGGGAAACGGTTCGGCGCCTGGAATTGGATAATTCTAACGACGGACGCGAGTCTCAGAGGTTGGGAAGCTGTATTTCAAAATTGGCAGCTCCAAGGTCTCTGGGCGGATCACGAAAGATTGCTGTCTATAAATGTCCTGGAACTCCGGCCAATTTACAATGCACTACGACAAGCAGTGCACATGCTTCGGTCTCAGACTGTCCAGGTGCAGTCAGACAACGCGACGGCGGTCGCATACATCAGCAAACAAGGAGGAACGAGAAGCCGCATGGCCATGCGGGAAGTAGCTTGAATCCTCAATTGGGCCGAGCATCACCAAGTGATATTGTCGGCAGTGTTCATTCCGGGAGTGGACAGCTGGGAGGCAAATTATCTCAGCCGCCGGGATTTTCATCCAGGAGAATGGGCATTAAATCCAGAAGTGTTTCACATGTTGGTCCAGAGGTGGGGTTACCCACAAGTGGATCTGATTGCATCGCGCCACAATCACCAAACGCCCCAGTATGTGTCCAGAACGCGAGATCCAAAGGCAGTGGCGGTGGATGCTCTCACAGTCGCGTGGCCGTACAGCCTCGTGTATCTGTTTCCACCGTTTCCGCTGCTCCCTCTGTTGCTAAAACGAATCAAACGAGGGTCCGCCACAGTCATACTAGTGGCGCCTCATTGGCCTCGTAGAGCTTGGTTCTCGGATCTCCGCGGACTACTCGCAGACGATCCTTGGCCGCTCCCGCTACGTCCGGACCTGTTACAACAGGGTCCGTTCCTTTACCCCGATTTAGCGCGGCTGCGTTTGACTGGGTGGCTGTTGAGACCGCCCTCTTAAGAAGAGAGGGCATTCCAGAATCAGTTATACCAACCATGTTACGTGCTAGGAAGCCAGTTACAGCAGCTCATTATTACAGAATTTGGCGTGCCTATATCGGTTGGTGTGAAGCTTGGAAGTTTCCGACATCATCTTTCAAGTTATACCGTCTTTTGTTATTTCTACAGACGGGGTTAGATGGAGGACTGCGTTTATCTACACTAAAGGTGCAGGTATCTGCTTTGTCAATTTACTTTCAAAGACGATTGGCTCTATTGCCGTCTGTACATACCTTTCTGCAAGGTGTCCTCAGAGTACAGCCTCCATTCATTCCACCTACAGCGCCATGGGACTTGAATCTGGTTTTAGATTTTTTACAGTCTTCATATTTTGAACCCTTACAACAAGTGGATATTAAGTTTCTCACTTGGAAAACGATTTTTCTCCTAGCCTTAGCTTCGGCAAGGCGTGTTTCAGATTTGGGTGCCTTGTCATGCAAGCTACCGTATTTGGTGTTTCATGATGACAGAGCGGAACTTCGGACGAATCCCGCTTTCCTGCCAAAGGTAGTGTCATCTTTTCACATCAATCAGTATCCCGAACGTCTACAGTTCGTAAGACGGATACATTGTTTGTTCTCTATGATGCTGCCAAGATGGGTTGGCCAGCTTCTAAGCAGACCTTATCCAGATGGATTAAACTGACCATACGTCAGGCTTACCTTCATGCTAGGTTACAGCCGCCTACATCAGTAACAGCTCATTCCACACGTTCTGTGGGAACTTCATGGGCAGCTGGTCGTGGGGCTTCTACGACGCAGCTTTGCCGTGCGGCTACATGGTCATCAGTGCACACGTTTGTGCGCTTTTACAAGTTTGATACGTTTGCGGCATCAGCATCTAGCTTTGGCCGCCTAGTGTTACAGGTGCCAAACAGCTCTCCCGCCCACGGGGGAAGCTTTGGTACGTCCCAAGAGTACTCCAGTGACCCCTAGTGGATGAAAAAGAAAATAGGATTTTGGTACTTACCAGGTAAATCCTTTTCTTTGAATCCATAGGGGGCACTGGACGCCCACCCAGAGCAGTTTTACCTGGTTTGTAGTAAGTTCAGGGGATCTTATGGTAACACATTCTCACCGACTGGTTCAAATTTTCAAGTTCTATTGGTTATGGTGTCAACTGTTTAGTTGTCAGTAACGTTATGTGTCAACTTTATTGTTGTCCGTTATGTTATATGTAATTCTCCATTGTCATCCTCTCTATCTCTCCTGTTCGGCTCAGTAAAAAAACACTGAGGTACTCTGGGAATATGGAGGGGAGGAGAGTTACTAAATTTAAATATTCAGTGCCTTTTGTTCTGCTAAAGCCGTCCATATCCCAAGAGTACTCCAGTGCCCCCTATGGATTCAAAGAAAAGGATTTACCTGGTAAGTACCAAAATCCTATTTCTCTAACGTCCTAGTGGATGCTGGGGACTCCGTAAGGACCATGGGGAATAGACGGGCTCTGCAGGAGACTGGGCACTCTAAGAAAGATTTAGTACTACTGGTGTGCACTGGCTCCTCCCTCTATGCCCCTCCTCCAAACCTCAGTTAGAATATGTGCCCGGCCAGAGCTGGGTGGTTTTAGTGGGCTCTCCTGAGCTTGCTAATAAGAAAGTATTTTAGTTAGGTTTTTTATTTTCAGAGAGCTTCTGCTGGCAACAGACTCTCTGCTACGAGGGACTGAGGGGAGAGAAGCAAACCTACTAACTGCGGCTAGGTTGCGCTTCTTAGGCTACTGGACACCATTAGCTCCAGAGGGTTCGAACACAGGATCTTAACCTTGGTCGTCCGTTCCCGGAGCCGCGCCGCCGTCCCCCTCGCAGAGCCAGAAGACAGAAGCCGGCAGAAGCAAGAAGACATCGAAATCGGCGGCAGAAGACTCCTGTCTTCACATGAGGTAGCGCACAGCACTGCTGCTGTGCGCCATTGCTCCCACACTAACCCACACACTCCGGTCACTGTAAGGTGCAGGGCGCAGGGGGGGGGGGCGCCCTGGGCACAATAAAGTACCTCCTGGCAAAAGCAGCATATATACAGCTGGACACTGTTATATGCATGAGCCCCCGCCATTAATTTTACACAAAATCGCGGGAGAAGCCCGCCGCTGAGGGGCCGGGCCCTTCTTCCTCAGCACTCATCAGCGCCATTTTCTCTCCACAGCTCCGCTGAGAGGAAGCTCCCCAGGCTCTCCCCTGCACAATAGAGAGGGTGAAAAAGAGAGGGGGGGCACATAAATTTGGCGTAAAAACAATATATACAGCAGCTACTGGGTTAACACTAAGTTACTGTGTGATTCCTGGGTCATATAGCGCTGGGGTGTGTGCTGGCATACTCTCTCTCTGTCTCTCCAAAGGGCCTTGTGGGGGAACTGTCTTCAAATAGAGCATCCCCTGTGTGTGTGGTGTGTCGGTACGTGTGTGTCGACATGTCTGAGGTAAAAGGCTCCCCTAAGGAGGAGATAGAGCAAATATGTGTGTGAGAGGGTGTCTCTGTCGACAACGCTGACACCTGTTTGGATATGTGTAAGTGCTGAGGTGAATTTATTGCACACAAGATTAGAGAACAGACAGGAAATCTACCCATGTCTGTCCCTGTGTCAGAGAGACCTTCAGAGTCTCACAATGCTCACTATCCAAAATAATAAACACTGATATCGACACGGAGTTTGACTCCAGTGTCGACTACGATAATGCAAAGTTACAGCCAAGATGGCTGAAAGGTATTCAATATATGATTATTGTAATAAAATATGATTTGCATATCACTGATGACTCATTTGTCCCTGACACAAGGGTACACATGTTAAGGGGAAGAAAGCTGAGGTAAATTTCCCTCCTCTCATGAGGAAAAAGAGCGGGAATCTCCAGACAAGAGACTGCATCTTCCCACAAAAAATTCTCAGGCAGTATCCTTTCCCCACTAGGGCCAGGATATGTTGAGAATCGTCCCCTGGGTGTCCTGTTTGCACAGAAGGTAGCACTAGCTAATCTCAGGGATCCTACAGATTGCGTGCACATTCTAGTATACTACTCAGACCGGCGATTGTGTCGGCATGGGTTTATAGCGCTGTGGCAGCGTGGACAGGTACCTTATCAGCATAGATTGAGACCCTAGTATGCATATATATATATATATATGTATATATAGAGATCTATATATATATATTAAAGATGCTGTCTTAATCTAACATGCCCAAAGAGACATGAGTATACTGGGTCCTAGAGTCAAAGCTATGTCGATTTCTGCTTGACGTGTCCTGTAGAATATGCAATGGACAGATGATGCCGACTTAAGAGGCATGTGGAAGGCTGAGTATTGTGTGGAGAAGGGTTCTCGGACCTGGTCTACACAGCTATAGCTGGTAATTCTGATATTTTGCCTTATATTCCTGCACAGCCTAGGAAAGCACGATATTATCAAATGCAGCCTTTCGAATAAAGAAACAAGAAAGTCCGAGGTGCGTCCTTTCTTGCCAGAGGCGGGGGCACAGGAAAGAAGCTGCACAACACAGCTAGTTCCCAGGAACAGAAGTCCTCCCCGGCCTCTACAAAAATCCACCGCAAGGCGGAGCTAGGCCCGGTGGGGGCACGCCTTCATCAGTTCAGCCACAAGTGGGTTCACTCCCTGTTAGATCCCTGGGCAATAGATATTGTGTCTCAGGGATACAAGCTGGACTTTGAGAAGATGCCCCCTCACCGACGGCCCTGCCGGCTTCCCCCCACGAGAGGGAAACAGTGTTAACTGCAAATCATAAATTGTATCTTCAAGAGGTGGTGGTCAAGGTTCCCCTCCTTCAACAAGGAGGGGGTTATTATTCGACCATGTTGTAGTCCCGAAACCAGACGTTCGGTCGGACCCATATTGAATTTAAAATCCCTTAACATATACCTGAAAGGGTTCAAGTTCAAGATGGAATCGCTAAGAGCGGTTATTGCAAGCCTGAAAGGGGGAGATTTTATGGTGACTCGGGACATAAAGGATGCATACCTTCATGTCCCCATTTATCCACCTCATCAGGCGTACCTCAGAATTGCGGTACGGGATGGTCATTACCAATTTCAGACGTTGCCGTTTGGTCTCTCCACGGCCTTGAGAATATTCACCAAGGTAATGGCGGAAATGATGGTGCTCCTGCGGAAGCAAGGTGTCACTATTATCACGTACTTGGACGATCTCCTCATAAAAGCGAGATCAAGAGAGCAGTTGCTGAACAGCGTATCACTTTCTCTGGAAGTGAAACGGCAACACGGCTGGATTCTATATATTCCAAAGTCGCAGTTGGTTCTTACAGCTCATCTGCCTCTCCTAGGCATGATCCTAGACACAGACCAGAAAAGGGTTTATCTCCAGACAGAGAGAGCTCAGAAGCTCGTGACACTGGTCAGGAATCTATTAAAACCAAAACAGGTGTCAGTGCATCACTGCACTCGAGTCCTGGGAAGGAGGGTGGCATCATTCAAGGCCATTCCCTTCGGCAGGTTCCATAGGAGGACCTTCCAATGGGACTTACTGGACAAGTGGTCCGGATCACATCTTCGGATGCATCGGTTAATCACCCTATCCCCCAGAGCCAGGGTGTCTCTCCTGTGGTGACTGCAGAGTGCTCACCTTCTCGAAGGTCGCAGATTTGGCATTCAGGACTGGGTCCTGGTGACCACGGATGCAAGCCTCCGAGGGTGGGGGGCAGTCACACAGGGAAGAAATTTCCAAGGGCTGTGGTCAAGGCAGGAGACTTGCCTTCACATCAATATCCTGGAACTAAGGGCCATATACAACGCCCTAAGTCAAGCGGAGACCCTGCTTCGCGACCAACCGGTTCTGATCCAGTCAGACCGTAGTGGCTCATGTAAACCGCAAGGCGGCACAAGGAGCAGGGTGGCGATGGTAGAAGCCACCAGAATTCTTTGCTGGGCGGAGAATCACGTAAGCGCACTGTCAGCAGTGTTCATTCCGGGAGTGGACAACTGGGAAGCAGACTTCCTCAGCAGGCACGACCTCCACCCGGGAGAGTGGGGACTTCATCAGGAAGTCTTCACGCAGATTGCAAATCGATGGGAACTGCCACAGGTGGACATGATGGCGTCCCGCCTCAACAAAAAGCTAAAAAGGTATTGCGCCAGGTCAAGGGACCCTCGGCCGATAGCTGTGGACGCACTAGTAACACCGTGGGTGTTCCAGTCGGTCTATGTGTTTCCTCCTCTTCCTCTCATACCAAAGGTGCTGAGAATTGTAAGAAAAAAAGGAGTGAGAAAAATACTCATTGTTCCGGATTGGCCAAGAAGGACTTGGTACCCGGAACTGCAAGAAATGCTCACAGAGGACCCATGGCCTCTGCCTCTCAGACAGGACCTGTTGCAACAAGGGCCCTGTCTGTTTCAAGACTTACCGCGGCTGCGTTTGACGGCATGGCGGTTGAACGCCGGATCCTAGCGGAAAAAGGCATTCCGGATGAAGTTATTCCTACGCTGATAAAGGCTAGGAAGGACGTGACAGCAAAGCATTATCACCGTATATGGCGAAAATATGTTGCTTGGTGTGAGGCCAGGAAGGCCCCTACAGAGGAATTCCAGCTGGGTCGATTCCTGCACTTCCTAGTCAGGAGTGACTATGGGCCTAAAATTAGGGTCCATAAAGGTCCAGATTTCGGCCCTATCCATTTTCTTTCAAAAAGAACTGGCTTCACTGCCTGAGGTTCAGACGTTTGTTAAGGGAGTGCTGCATATTTAGCCCCCTTTTGTGCCACCGGTGGCACCTTGGGATCTCTTAACGTGGTGTTGGGTTTCCTGAAATCCCACTGGTTTGAGCCACTTAAGACTGTGGAGCTAAAGTATCTCACGTGGAAAGTGGTCATGCTGTTGGACTTAGCTTCGGCTATGCGTGTGTCAGAATTGGCGGCTTTGTCATGTAAAAGCCCCTATCTGGTTTTCCATATGGACAGGGCAGAATTGCGGACTCGTCCGCAATTTCTGCCAAAGGTGGTGTCTTCTTTTCATTTGAACCAACCTATTGTGGTGCCTGCGGCTACTTGTGACTTTAAGGATTCCAAGCTGTTTGACGTAGTCCGGGCTTTGAAGATTTAGGTAACCAGAACGGCTGGAGTCAGGAAGAATGACTTACTGTTTATCCTGTATGCATCCAACAAGCTGGGTGCTCCTGCTTCAAAGCAAACTATTGCTCGCTGGATTTGTAACACGATTCAGCAGGCTCATTCTGCGGCTGGATTGCCGCATTCAAAATCAGTGAAAGCCCATTCCACAAGGAAGGTGGGCTCTTCTTGGGCGGCTGCCCGAGGGGTCTCGGCATTACAGCTTTGCCGAGCTGCTACTTGGTCGGGTTCAAACACCTTTGCAAAATTCTACAAGTTTGATACCCTGGCTGAGGAGAACCTTGTGTTTGCCCATTTGGTGCTGCAGAGTCATCCGCACTCTCCCGCCCGTTTGGGAGCTTTGGTATAATCCCCATGGTCCTTATGGAGTCCCCAGCATCCACTAGGACGTTAGAGAAAATAAGATTTTACTCACCGGTAAATCTATTTCTCGTAGTCCGTACTGGATGCTGGGCACCCGTCCCAAGTGCGGACTTTCTGCAATACGTGTATATAGTTATTGCTTAATAAAGGGTTATGTTATGTTGGCATCCATTGGTTGATGCTCTGTTGTTTGTTCATACTGTTAACCGGGTAAGTTTATCACAAGTTATACGGTGTGATTGGTGTGGCTGGTATGAGTCTTACCCTGGGTTCCAAAATCCTTTCCTTGTAATGTCAGCTCTTCCGGGCACAGTTTCCTTAACTGAGGTCTGGAGGAGGGTCATAGAGGGAGGAGCCAGTGCACACCTGTAGTACTAAATCTTTCTTAGAGTGCCCAGTCTCCTGCGGAGCCCGTCTATTCCCCATGGTCCTTACGGAGTCCCCAGCATCCACCACGGACTACGAGAAATAGATTTACCGGTGAGTAAAATCTTGTTTTTTTACATGCTACTGCATTGGACTGGTTAACGAAAGTGAGCTCCAGTGCCTGGAGGCAGGGTTATAGAGGAGGCAGTGCAATGCATCCTGGGAATAGTCAAAGCTTTAGCCTGTTGGTGCCTTGGATCAAGAGCCAACTCTACACCCCATTGTATTCCCTGTGGAATCCAGTGTACCTCGCAGAAAGAGATTTAACCATGGCAAGTCTACCATAAATCTCCTTTTCCCTTCTTATACTTCTCCCTCCACCCCCGCTCAGGCACTCACAAACTGCTTTTTTTCTGTTACTTTCCCTTCAACTGTTGAAGATCATGTTATTTTTATTAGGGGGGCCACCAGGAGGAGGTAGGGACTATGGTGGTCATTCCGAGTATTTCGCTCGCTAGCAGTTTTTAGCAGCCGTGCAAACGCTATGCCGCCTCCCACTGGGAGTGTATTTTAGCTTAGCAGAAGTGCGAACGAAAGGATCGCAGAGCGGCGGCAAACCGTTTTTGTGCAATTTTAGAGTTGCTCAATACCTACTCAGCGCTTCCGATCACTTCAGACTGTTCAGTTCCTGTATTGACGTCACGAACACGCCCTGTGTTCGCCCAGCCACGCCTGCGTTTTCCTTGGCACGCTTGCGTTTTTCCGAACACTCCCTGAAAACGGTCAGTTGACACCCAGAAACGCCCTCTTACTGTCAATCACTCTGCGGCCAGCAGTGCGACCGAAAAGCTTCGCTAGACCTTGTGTGAAACTACATCATTCGTTGCTATTGTACGTTGCATGTGCGCATTGCCCGGCATACGCAGAAGTGCCGATTTTTCCCCCCCTCATCGCTGCATAGCGAATGAATGCAACTGGCGATCAACTCGGAATGACCCCCTATGTGTGCAGTGCTGCAACACAGCCTCTGCAAGTCCCCAGCGCGCACACATCGTAGAGCATTTTCTGCTGCAGTACAGTAGAGTACAAATGACGTCCCTCTTTCCCCTCTGTCCAGTGTCAGTGTCCTCTCTGCACCAATGCTCACAGTGCAGAGTTGAAATCGTCATTCTGCTGCTGCTATGCCGTTTTTGCACATACTTCCATCCACCCTGGTTTCCCCCACTAGCTCTGCCCCCGGAGGGGAACCTATGTGACATCATGCAGTGCAGGAAGGGCTGTGTGTGGAGCTCCTCACTGCACAACTGTTTTTAATGCCGGGGACCCAGCTTCAAGCAAATGGTGGTGTTCTCCCAGGCAGGTAGGGGAGGTGGTTGCTCGTAAGGGTTTGCATGGGGGCCTGGGAGGACGGCTGCTGGCAGCTTGTGATAGGAAAACATTTTTCCTGTCAACACTGCCAGTCTCCTGTGGGCCTATTTTTATGGGGAGGCCTGGAGCTGCAGCTCCATCTGCCCCATTGTTAATCTGGCCCTGATCCTGCTATATAATTGGCAAGATGTACTGGGTGATGACTCATTCTTTATAACACCCCCCCCCCCCCCCCTCCACTAATGGTCACTGATGCTGCGGCATGGACTCCAGCACACAGTCTGCCGTAGAACATGGGGAGTTCATCACAGTTGTCCGGAAGCAAGTTGGAGTTTGGTGTCCCCTCCTCCCTAAACAAAACAAAAAAAAAGGGGAAAACAAATATATCGTGTGTGTGTGTTAAAACACACATGGCTTAATTATATAGATAGCGCTCTCAGCTGGTCTACATAGACCATAGCCTGCAGTGGGTTGGCAGGGCTCCAACCAATTGGTGGGTCAGGGTCGGAGTCACGAGATCTGCAGAATCAGCATTTACTGACGAGTCCCACCTCACAGTCCAGCAGCAGGTGCACCGTGATTTGCTGAAGGGCAGGCTGTGCGTTTCCATGCAGGGGCCATCCTGTCCCCTATTACAGGTGTTAGCAGTGCTCCTGGGGCAGAGCAGATTAACTCTGCAGCAACAGTGGGTGCACCACAGAGCTCCATTGGAAGAGCAGTGGTCACACTTGGATCCCGCTGTGAACCACAAAGCTGCTGTTGTACGTGCAGTTGCCCCTTCAGGGGTTGGAGCTCTGAGGCAGGCAACTACACTGCCTCTGTGAGTTACGCTCCTGTGTACAGCAGTATCATCCTGGGAGCCATTTAGTGGGAAACGCAGGCAGCTCACACCACAGCGCCAATACCTTATGCATACAGCATGGGGTATATCTGTTAATTGCAACAAGAGCGTATGTTTCATGTATGAGGTTCTCCATCTATTACTTGCTCTGTTTTTGCAAACCCAAACTATAAAAAATAAACAGCAAAAAAATGTCCAAAGGGTCTCTGCCCCATGCCCTCAAATGATCATCATCCTACCAATGCTTCCACCTTTTTGTATATTTTTAAATTTCAGAATATTATTTAAATAAAAAATGAATTAACATTTTATAGAACCCGTTGTATTTTCAGTCTGTTTGCTTTATCCCTAGTACAGTCCTGGCCAACCTGTGGCTCTCCAGCTGTTGTGAAACATATCCCAGCATCCCCTAATAGCAAAACTGTGGCAGGGCATTCTGGGACTTGTAGTTTTCACAACCGCTGGAGGGTTGTGAAAACTTTCCTCTATTAGGTTTCTAAAAGAGGACAAAGTATTAGATAATACCATTTATTTAGCGTATGATATTGATTTAAATACACATGTAACGGTATTTACCATTTATAAAATAAGCTGTTTTATTTAATGGCCATCAATGGACATTGAGGTATTGTTTAGATGTCCTGAATCCAAATAAACCTTCTGTATCTAAAAATTACTCCTTTTACAAAGCTAAAGGAAACTTATTCATGTTTTGTAACTAACGTTACAAGTTAGTTATAGTGATTTTTCACCTTCAATATTCAGCTTCAAACACAGATTGCTCTTGCATGTGAATTCATGTAGTCAACCACCATATACTTATAGTAACACCACCTAGTGATAAATAGTGAAATTCCAATTTGCAATATTGGAAAATGAAACATTAAATTGCACCCCTTATCAACATTTTCTTCTTTAGAATAATGTTAACTACACATAATGTTCTCTCTACTTAATAATGTAGATATCTACATTAAATTTATGATTAATGTTGCTCCATCTATAACCTAATTTGTGGGACACAGAAAATGAATATTGAAGAATTTTTTTTTTATTTATTTATTTTTACCAAACTTGTCCTCTTTTTGTGAAATGGCCCTTGTTGTCCTCCGTTTCCAGTTCTCTACAGATCGTCTAGAGCTGGCCTGGCCGACCTGTGGCTCTCAAGCTGTCTGAAACTATACATCCCAGCATGCCCTGCCACAGTTTACCATTACCTAATAGCAAAACTGTGGCAGGGCATGCTGGGACTAGTAGTGTCACAACAGCTGGAGAGCCACAGGTTGGCTAGGCCTGGTCTAGAGACTTTGCATTTCTGGCTGAGCATTCTCTACCATTCTGGGGGCCTTATTAAGGTTTGTTAGCAAACCAAAAAAGTTAGCAATTGGGCAAAACCATGGGGGTCATTCCGAACCGTACCCACGCTGCAGTTGGTCGCAGCGGTGCGATCGGGTCAGAACTGTGCTGGCGCCCAGATGGCCGAAGGCCGTCGTTGCCTAGCGATCGCCTCTGCCTGATTGACAGGCAGAGGCGGGAGGGGGCGGCACAGCGGCATTTGGCTGCCATTTTAGGGGTGCGGTCCGGGCAACGCAGGCGTGGCTGGACCGTGTGGGGTCGGGCAGCGGCTGCGTGACGTCACACGCAGCCGCTGCAATCCAGGGCAGCGACGAGTAACTCCCAGACAGCCGCAGGAGCTGTGCTAGCTGGGAGTTACTCTACAAGTACAAAAGCATCGCCGCTGTGCGATCAGGTCAGAATGACCCCCCATGTTGTATGTCAGGCAGATGTAAGATGTGCAGAGAGATTATATTGGGTGGGGTATGTTCAAACTGATATCTAAATTGCAGTGTAGAAATTAAGCAGCCAGTATTTACCATGCACAGAAACAATATAAGCCACCCAAATCTAACACTCTCTGCACGTTACATCTGATGCACTCCTGATCCACCTGGAGTGCAGTATGGATTTGCCAAATTGCTAACTTTTTTGATTTGCCAACAAACCTGAATAACCCCCCCTGGGTCTGCTATTGTGATCATCTGAGCACCCTCTCACCAGCTCAGCCGCTATTGTGAGGATCCTCGCCAGCTCAGCCATTCTCCGATTCGTATATATTATTAATGTCTTCGCCTATGAGAAGGAACTTCATCAAGCCATCCAGCTTTCAGCCTCCAGCCTCTAATCCTAATTCAACCATCAATCCTAATCCGGGAACACAAACTCATATTCTTGTGACAATATATTTATTAGCGTGGACTTCAAGAAAAAATGCTAGTTATATCTTTTCATCTTGTTCGATTGGCTTTTAACATATCCCAAGCTACTTACTGTAGGTACGTTTTATCTACACTTTCTTGCCATCTACTGTAATGTGTATGTATTCTGTACTGTACATTTCTCTTACGTCCTAGAGGATGCTGGGGTCCACATTAGTACCATGGGGTATAGACGGGTCCACCAGGAGCCATTGGCACTTTAAGAGTTTGAGAGTGTGGGTTGGCTCCTCCCTCTATGCCCCTCCTACCAGACTCAGTTTAGTAAATGTGCCCGGAGGAGCCGGTCACAGATAGGGGAGCTCTTCTGAGCTTTCCTGTAAAAGTTTTAATTTAGAGTTTATTTTTTTTATAGGAGGCTGTTGGAAACAGCCTGCCTGCAGCGAGGGACTAAGGGGGGAGCAGTGTCGGCCCTGCGGGGTCTGAGCCACTGACTCAGCTGACTGGACACTGAGCTCCAGAGGGATCTGATCGTTCTCCACCGCAGGGAAACCGCTCGCCCCATCAGCATGTCGCCGACCCCTTACAGAGCTGAATTGAGTGGTGAGTTAGTCGCCGACCACCCTAGCAAAGTAGGGGGGGGGGGGTGGTGTGAAGATGGCGGCATTGGGGAAGGAGCGCGGTATTAACTGAACTCCTGGATGGTTCCAGAGGCACATAGTGCGGCGCTGTGAGGGGCACCCTGGGCCAGCGCTTACCCCCCACACTGGTCAGCAAGCCTGTCGGGGTCCAGGGATCTCAGCCAGCAAAACTCCTCAGGCCAGTTTAACCTTCTGAAGAGTGGGAAGACAGCGCCATTAAGGGGGCGGAGCTTCTCAGAGCGGACCCTGCAGCGTTCCAGCGCCATTTTTCTGCATGCAAAGCTGAAAGGAAGATACAGGTCCCTCCACAGCAACTCCAGCTTACTGTATATGGTAACAAGGGGTTGTAGAAGGGAGGGGAGGCTGTTATTTGACTGTGTGTCCTATTAAGAAGCACAAGTCAGCGCTGATAAGGGGTTTCTCCTTACTAAAAAGCGCTGGTGTGGGTTGGCTCCAATCTCTGTCTCTCTCTTGCCATTCTTGGGGGGGGGGGGGGGACTGTGCCCCCACCTGTGTGTGTGTGTGGAGTGTTTGGTGGTCACCTGTAGCAATGTCCAGGGACACAGTGTCATATACTCAGAGGATTTATCCTGCCAGGATGATCCCATTCCATGTAATCAGGATAGCACTGGTTTAGAACCAGAGTGGTTTTCCTCTATCAAGACTTGGATTTCCCAGATATTTGACAGGGTTGCAAGTAATGAATCTGCAACCCAGGTATTGCAGACCTCTATGGCTGTATGGCCCTTGTCTGGTACCTCGGGACACCCCGCTATATACCCCCACAAACGTGCGCTTGTGCAGGTAACGCAAGACGACACGGATACCGATTCTGACCCTACAGATGGTGATGGGGATGTGCTGCGGGGGTCCGCATCTCTTGCAAGGGGGGTGCAATTGTTGATAGAGGCTATCAGGGATGTGTTAAATGTTAATGATACCACACCTGAGCAGGTTGAGGAGGCTTTTTTCACTGAAAATAAAGCCTCACTAACCTTCCCTGCGTCAAAAAAGCTGAATGCTATATTTGAAAAAGCATGGGTAAACCCTGAAAAGAAGTTTCAGATCCCTAGGAGGATTCTGGTGGCTTTTCCTTTCCCTGAGGAGGATAGGAAAAGGTGGGAAAACCCGCCGATTGTTGACGCATCTGTGTCCAGACTCTCAAAAAAGGTGGTTTTACCTGTACCGGGATCTACCGCCTTAATGGAGCCAGCAGATAGGAAAATTGATAATACACTTAAATCAATGTACACTGCTTCGGGGGCCATATTACTTCCCACTATTGCTAGTGCATGGATTGCAAAGGCAATAGTGAAGTGGTCGCCTACCTTAATTGAGGATTTGGATACGATGGATAGTGGTGATGTTGCATTGTATTTACGCAACATTCATGATTCTGCAGGTTTTATGGTAGAATCCATGAAGGACCTGGGTTCCATGGCTGCGGGAATTTCTTACATGTCTGTCTCAGCTCGTCAGGGACTGTGGCTCCGCCAGTGGTCGGCCGACGCGGAATACAGAAGAAGTGTGTGGAGTCACTACCCTATACATGTCAGGTTCTCTTTGGGGAAGCTCTAGATGCGTGAATATCCACCGCTACAGCGGGTAAGTCTCCGTTTCCTCCCTCAGCAGCACCTGCTCCGAAGAAATCCTTCTCCTCAACTGCGCAGCATTCCTTTCGGCTCAACAAGCCTAGAAAGGCCAGATCATCCAAGACCTTCTTTAGGGGAGATAAGGTTCCCTAAGAAACTTGCCTCTGCAGGTTCCCAGGAACAAAAGCCTGCTTCAGGTACCCCAAAGTCCTCCGCATGACGGTGGATGGGATGGCCCGAAGGTGGGGCCTGCGGGAGCGAGACTCAGACAGTTCTGTCATGTCTGGGTATCGTCCGGCCTAGATCCCTGGGTAGTAGATATTGTGTCTCAGGGATACAGGCTGGAATTTCCCTCCTCATCGTTTTTTCAAGTCGGGCTTACCAACTCTGTTGGATGACAGCACAGTGCTTCAAGACGCTGTCCAAAAGCTGGTGGAGGCACAGGTCATTGTGCCGGTACCACCTCACATGCTGACAAAGGGTTACTATTCGAACCTTTTCGTGGTACTGAAACCGGATGGTTCGGTCAGGCCCATTCTGAACCTAAAATCTTTGAACCCCTTTCTAAAGGAGTTCAAGTTCAAGATGGAGTCTCTCAGGGCGGTGATATCAGGTCTGGAAGAGGGGGAATTCCTGGTATCTTTGGATATCAAGGATGCGTACCTTCACATTCCGATTTGGCTGCCGCATCAGGCTTATCTTTGCTTCGCATTGCTGAACTGTCATTTTCAGTTCCAGGCCCTGCCATTCGGCCTCTCCACAGCACCGAGGGTGTTTACCAAGGTGATGGCGGAAATGATGATGCTACTCCTCAAGCAGGGTGTGAACATCATTCCTTATCTGGACCATCTTCTGATAAAGGCATCATCACGGGTGGACTCTGAATTTTCCAAAGTCACATTTGGAACCAACCCAGAGATTGTCATTTCTGTGAATGATCCTGGATACGGAAGTGCAGCGGGTGTTTCTTCCGCGGGACAAGGCGTTGGTGATCCAATCCATGGTCCGGAATGTCTTGAAGCCACCCCGGGTGTCTGATCATCAATGCATTCGCCTACTGGGAAAGATGGTGGCCTCCTACGAGGCTCTACAGTACGGGAGGTTCCATGCTCGGCCCTTCCAACTGGATCTCCTGGACAAGTGGTCGGGATCTCGCCTCCACATGCATCAGGGAATTCGTATGTCGCCAAGGGCAAGGATTTCTCTCCTCTGGTGGCTCCAATTGCCTCACCTCCTAGAAGGCCGCAGGTTCGGGATTCAGGACTGGGTCCTGCTAACAACGGATGCGAGCCTCCGGGGCTGGAGAGCAGTCACTCAAGGAGTAACCTTCCAAGGACGGTGGTCAAGCCTGGAAGCCGGCCTGCCCATCAACATCCTGGAACTAAGATCCATCTACAACGGTTTTCTTCAGGAGGCCTTCTGAGAAATCGAGCTATCCAAGTGCAGTCGGACAACGTAACAACAGTGACTTACATAAACCGACAGGGCGGAACGAAGAGCAGAGCGGCAATGTCAGAGGGGACAAGAATACTCCTCTGGACAGAAAAGCACGCATTGGCGCTGTCAGCCATCTTCATTCCGGGAGTAGACAACTGGGAAGCAGACTTCCTCAGCAGACACGATCTCCATCCAGAAGAGTGGGGACTCCATCCGGAGGTGTTCATGGAAATAACAGATCTTTGGGGTTTGCCCCAAATAGACATGATGGCCTCTCATATCAACAAGAAGCTTTGGTGTTATTGTTCCAGGTCGAGGGACCCGCAGGCAGTGGCAGTGGACGCCCTGGTGTCTCCGTGGGTGTTCCAGTCAGTGTACGTGTTTCCACCACTCCCACTCATCCCAAGAATCCTAAAGCTCATAAGGAGAACCACGTTCAAGCGATCCTCATTGCCCCAGATTGGCCAAGAGGGGCTTGGTACGCGGACCTTCTGAATCTACTGCAAGAAGAGCCGAGGCCTCTTCCTCTTCGGGAGAACCTGCTGCAGCAGGGGCCGTTCACCTATCAAGACTTACCGCGGCTACGTTTGATGGCATGGAAGTTGAGCGCCTGATTCTTGCTCGGAAGGGCATTCCGAAGAAAGTTATTCCTACCCTCATACAGGCTAGGAAAGGGGTAACGTCAAAACATTACCAACGTATTTGGAAGAAATATGTTTGTTGGTGTGAGTCCAAGAAGTTTCCTGCGGTGGAATTTCAACTGGGACGTTTCCTCCTCTTCCTGCAAGCAGAAGTGGATATGGGTCTGAGGTTGGGATCTATGAAGGTCCAGATTTCAGCCTTATCCATTTTCTTTCAGAAGCAATTGGCTGCCCTCCCAGAGGTTCAGACCTTTTTGAAGGGAGTTCTGCATATCCAACCTCCCTTTGTACCGCCTACGGCGCATTGGGACCTTAACGTGGTGTTGCAGTTCCTCCAGTCGGATTGGTTTGAGCCTCTACAGGAGGTGGAGCTCAAATTTCTTACATGGAAGGCGGTCACTTTGATGGCCTTAGCTTCTGCTAGACGTGTCTCCGAGCAGGGGGCCTTATCATGCAAAAGCCCTTACTTGATCTTCCATGAAGATTGAGCTGAGCTCCGGACTCATCAGCAGTTTCTTCCAAGGGTTGTGTCGGCATTTCATATCAACCAACCTATTGTGGTGCCAGTGGCTACTGACTCCTCAATTACTTCAAAGTCCTTGGATGTCGGGAGGGCTCTGAAGATTTATGTGAAGAGAACTTCTCGTCACAGGAAGTCGGACTCCTCTGTTTGTCCTATATGATCCCAAGATAATTGGGTGTCCTGCTTCTAAGCAGACTATTTCTCGCTGGATTAGGTTCACTATCCAGCACGCTTATTCTACGGCAGGACTGCCGTGTCCAAAATCCGTTAAGGTCCACTCAACTCGTAAGGTTGGGTCTTCCTGGGCGGCTGCCGGGGTGTTTCGGCAGTGCAACTTTGCCGAGCTGCAGCTTGGTCTGGGTCGAACATGTTTGCTAAGTTCTACAAGTTCGATACTTTGGCCTCTGATGATCTGAAGTTCAGTCAATCAGTTCTGCAGGAGCCTCCGCGCTCTCCCTCCCGTTCTGGGAGCTTTGGTACATCCCCATGGTACTAATGTGGACCCCAGCATCCTCTAGGACGTAAGAGAAAATAGGATTTTGGTACCTACCGGTAATTCTTTTTCTCGTAGTCCGTAGAGGATGCTAGGCGCCCGCCCAGCGCTTCGTTTTCCTGTTAATATTGTTTGGTGCAGTACAACTTCGTTTTAGTTGAGTACTGCATTGTTACTTGGTAAGTAATCTTTCAGCTGTTGATGAGTAGTTCAAGCTAGTTGTCTTGACGTGCCTGGTATGTGTGAGCTGGTATTAATCTCACCACAATCTGTGTTAATCCTTCGCTCAAATATGTTGTCTCCTCGGGCACCGTTTCTAGACTGAGTCTGGTAGGAAGGGCATAGAGGGGGGAGCCAGCCCACACTCTCAAACTCTTAAAGTGCCAATGGCTCCTGGTGGACCCGTCTATACCCCAAGGTATTAATGTGGACCCCAGCATCCTCTACGGACTACGAGAAAAGGATTTACTGGTAGGTACCAAAATCCTATTTTTCCCATTTATTGTACTCCCTGGTGAAGCCACACCTGTTGTACTACTGGCAAATTTGCTCCTGTTATTTACATTTTCAATTATTGCCTCTTTTAAACCAGAGGCTTAATTGCTGAGATAGCGCCGGTCCACGAAAATTGCATCCTATTGTATAGAATAAATTATAGTATAGCCCCATATTTTATACAGTAGCTATAGTAAGCAGTCTCATCTGTGGATAGTTCAGCTACAACACGCAGGGCCATATTACACAGAACCAGTTATTAAGGAATCTGATAGATGACATATCAGCCATTTCCAGGTCAGTCATTGATCTGACACCTACTGTATGCTGAATTTTACTAGCTAACATGAGGTACGGAATGTGCTGCTCTATGTGAGAAGCGCTATATAAGAAACTGTTAAGGGCCCGACACACACGGCGATGTGCCGCCAAGGTGCCCGACACGGCCGGTGGGCGACCCGGGGGGCCGGGAGTTTTCTTCACTCCCCCTGTCACCTGGCTCCATAGCAGTGCTTGCTAATATGGACGAGATTATCCATATTGGCCTGCATGCATAAAGGGCCCTACACACTGGCCGACATGACAGCACGATATGAACGATCTCGTTCATTAATGAACGAGATAACGTTCATATCGTGCAGTGTGGAGGCTCCAGCGATGAACGATGCACGGCCCCGCGCTCGTTCATCGCTGGTCCCCCGTCGGCTGTACATGCAGGCCAATATGGACGATCTTGTCCATATTTGCCTGCACTTCAATGCAGCCGGGTGACGGGTGGAGTGAAGAAACTTCACTCCTCCCGTCACTGCTCCCCCGCCGCCGGGTCGCCCGTCGGACGTATCCGCCGCCGGGCAGCTTGGCGGCGGATCGGCCAGTGTGTAGGGCATAAGCGTCGGGGCACCAACGAGGCCGCGCATTGTTCATCGTTGGTGCCTACACACTGATCTGAACGAGTTCTCGTTCATTAATGAATGAGAACATTCATATCGTTCACTGTTATCTGCCAGTGTGTAGGGCCCATTAATCATGTAGTATTCTGTAGAGTGAAAAAACAATTTGATAATTAGAAGAATCTTTTGTAAGTTTGACACATTTCCTTTATTGGTTTACTTTCTTCACTAGGCAGTACTCCCTGCTGTTAGTCTGATAATGGCATACTAGTGTTCAGCTGTATATCCCCACTACTCTGCTTTCTTTTTAAATATACTGTATATTGGTGGTCATTCCGAGTTGTTCGCTCTGTAATTTTCTTCGCATCGCAGCGATTTTCCGCTAATTGCGCATGCGCAATGTTCGCACTGCGACTGCGCCAAGTAAATTTGCTATGAAGATTGGTATTTTACTCACGGCATTACGAGATTTTTTCTTCGTTCTGGAGATCGGAGTGTGATTGACAGGAAGTGGGTGTTTCTGGGCGGAAACTGGCCGTTTTATGGGAGTGTGTGTAAAAACGCTACAGTTTCTGGGAAAAACGCGGGAGTGGCTGGAGAAACGGAGGAGTGCCTGGGCGAATGCTGGGTGTGTTTGTGACGTCAAACCAGGAACGACAAGCACTGAACTGATCGCACTGGAAGAGTAAGTCTCGAGCTACTCAGAAACTGCACAGAGAAGTCTTTTCGCAATATTGCGAATCTTTCGTTCGCAATTTTGATAAGCTAAGATTCACTCCCAGTAGGGGCGGCTAAGCGTGTGCAAAGCTGCTAAAAGCAGCTTGCGAGCGAACAACTTGGAATAACCACCATTATCACTAAATTCCCACATTTATTATATGTTTTGCCTTCATCATTGATGAATCATTTAATCATTTAGAGCTTGCTTCCTCTCATAAATTCTTTACTCACCTGGAGAGTTTTCTGAATTTTAGCCAAGTATGGGAAAGTGAAGATGTTTTACTGTGCTGTTTCATGTTCCAGAGCAGGCAGGATTTCTGGACATGCATAGTTTTGACGCACAGTTATATTGCAGCACAGTACATTTAGTTTGGAAAGTTTTGAGATGAGCCAAAATCTGAAAACTCTGAGCCTTTAGATAATGTCCTACTATATGTTGGTCCATTATGGGAATTGTTTATACGGGTGTGGTATGGAGGGTCGACCACACTTAGGTCAACAGTGTCTAGGTCGACCTCTATTGGTCGACAGTAACTAGGTTGACAGGGATTCTAGGTCAACAGGGTTTCTAGGTCGATATGTTCTAGGTCGACATGTCAAAAGGTCGACATGAGGTGGTTGTTGGTTGTTTTTTTGTGTTGGTATCTCCGTACAGTGACCGGGAACCCCAATTAGTGCGCCATGTCCCCTCACACGGCTTGCTTTGCTCGCCAAGCTTTGGGCAAGGTGCCTCGCTGCACTTGGCACAGGTTACTATTCCCAATCGTAGTCCACATGGATCGTTAAGTATGAAAAGTTAAAAAAAAAGAAAAAACTTGTGAAAAACTCATGTCAACTTGTGACCTGTCGACCTAGTTACTGTCGACCAATAGTGGTCGACCTAGACATTGTCAACCTAAGTGTGGTCGACCAAACCAGTCTTGGAGTTATGTAATATCTCACTATTTTAGGTATACTGTATTGTTTTCCTCTATATTTCCTTCTTCTCTCTCTTTTTTTCCTAACTTGGTGGCTTTAGGCCAACTCTCTCTTCACAGTTGCATTGTTTAAGTTTCTCTGACGTCCTAAGTGGATGCTGGGACTCCGTAAGGACCATGGGGAATAGCGGCTCCGCAGGAGACTGGGCACAACTAAAAGAAAGCTTTAGACTACTGATGTGCACTGGCTCCTCCCACTATGACCCTCCTCCAGACTTCAGTTAGAATCTTGTGCCCGGCTGAGCTGGATGCACACTAGGGGCTCTCCTGAGCTCCTAGAAAGAAATTATATTTTAGGTTTTTTATTTTACAGTGAGATCTGCTGGCAACAGACTCACTGCAGCGAGGGACTAAGGGGAGAAGAAGCGAACCTACCTAACTGGTGGTAGCTTGGGCTTCTTAGGCTACTGGACACCATTAGCTCCAGAGGGATCGACCACAGGACCCGACCTCGATGTTCGGTCCCGGAGCTGCGCCGCCGGCCCCCTTACAGAGCCAGAAGCAAGAAGTGTTCCTGAAAATCGGCGGCAGAAGACTTCTGTCTTCAACAAGGTAGCGCACAGCACTGCAGCTGTGCGCCATTGCTCCTCATGCACACCTCACACTCCGGTCACTAATGGGTGCAGGGCGCTGGGGGGGGGCGCCCTGAGGGCAATATAAGACACCTTGGCTGGCAAATCTACACCATATATAGTCAGGAAGGCTATATAGGTGTAAAAATACCCCTGCCAGAATTCCAGAAAAAGCGGGAGAAGTCCGCCGGAAAAGGGGCGGGGCCATCTCCCTCAGCACACTGGCGCCATTTTTCCCTCAGCTCCGCTGGAAGGACGCTCCCTGACTCTCCCCTGCAGTGTCAAGCTACATAAGGGTAAAAAAGAGAGGGGGGGCACTAAATTTAGGCGCAGTATATATAATATAAGCAGCTATAAGGGAAAAACACTCATTTATAGTGGGATCCCTGTGTTATATAGCGCTCTGGTGTGTGCTGGCATACTCTCTCTCTGTCTCCTCAAAGGGTCGACACCTGAGTGGATGGTGCTGTGGAAGGAATTACGTGACAGTGTCGACTCCTTGCATAAAAGGTTTGACGACATACCAAATGTGGGACAGCCGGCTTCTCAGCCTGTGCCTGCCCAGGCGTCTCAAAAGCCATCAGGGGCTCTAAAACGCCCGCTACCTCAGATGGCAGACACAGATGTCGACACGGATACTGACTCCAGTGTCGACGACGATGAGACTAATGTAACTTCCAATAGGGCCATACGTTACATGATTGAGACAATGAAAAATGTGTTGCACATTTCTGATGTTACCCCGGGTACCACAAAAAAGGGTATTATGTTTGGAGAGAAAAAACTACCAGTTGTTTTTCCTCCATCTGAGGAATTAAATGAAGTGTGTGAAGAAGCGTGGGCTTCCCCTGATAAGAAACTGGTAATTTCTAAGAGGTTACTAATGGCGTACCCTTTCCCGCCAGAGGATAGGTCACGTTGGGAAACATCCCCTAGGGTGGATAAAGCGCTCACACGCTTGTCAAAGAAGGTGGCACTACCGTCTCCGGATACGGCCGCCCTGAAGGAATCTGCTGATAGAAAGCAGGAGGCTATCCTGAAGTCTATATATACACACACAGGTGTTATACTGAGACCAGCTATTGCTTCAGCATGGATGTGCAGTGCTGCAGCTGCGTGGTCAGATTCCCTGTCGGAAAATATTGACACCCTAGACAGGGACACTATATTGCTAACCGTAGAGCATATTAAAGACGCACTCTTCTACATGAGGGATGCACAGAGGGATATTTGCCGGCTGGCATCTAAAATAAGTGCAATGTCCATTTCTGCCAGGAGAGGGTTATTGACTCGGCAGTGGACAGGAGATGCAGATTCTAAAAGGCACATGGAAGTTTTGCCTTATAAGGGTGAGGAGTTGTTCGGGGATGGTCTCTCGGACCTCGTTTCCACAGCAACAGCTGGGAAGTCTACATTTTTACCCCATGTTCCCTCACAGCCAAAGAAAGCACCGTATTATCAGGTACAGTCCTTTCGGCCCAATAAGGGCAAGCGGGTTAAGGGCGCGTCCTTTCTGCCCAGAGGCAGAGGTAGAGGGAAAAAGCTGCAGCATACAGCCAGTTCCCAGGAGCAAAAGTCCTCCCCCGCTTCCTCTAAGTCCACAGCATGACGCTGGGGCTCCACAGGCGGAGCCAGGTACGGTGGGGGCCCGTCTCAAAAATTTCAGCAATCAGTGGGCTCGCTCACGGGTGGATCCCTGGATCTTTCAAGTAGTATCTCAGGGGTACAAGCTGGAATTCGAGACGTCTCCCCCCCGCCGTTTCCTCAAATCTGCCTTACCAACAACTCACTCAGGCAGGGAGGCAGTGTTACAGGCAATTCACAAGCTGTATTCACAACAGGTGATAGTAAAGGTGCCCCTACTTCAACAAGGACAGGGTTACTATTCCACAATGTTTGTGGTACCGAAACCGTACGGTTCGGTGAGACCCATTTTAAATTTTAAATCCTTGAACACGTATATAAAAAAATTCAAGTTCAAGATGGAATCGCTCAGGGCGGTTATTGCAAGCCTGGACGAGGGGGATTACATGGTATCACTGGACATCAAGGATGCTTACCTGCATGTCCACATTTACCATCCTCACCAGGAGTACCTCAGATTTGTGGTACAGGATTGTCATTACCAATTCCAGACGTTGCCGTTCGGTCTATCCACGGCTCCGAGGGTCTTTACCAAGGTAATGGCCGAAATGATGATACTCCTTCGAAAGAAGGGAGTTTTAATTATCCCGTACTTGGACGATCTCCTGATAAAGGCGAGGTCCAGGGAGCAGTTGTTGGTCGGGGTAGCACTATCTCGGGAGGTGCTACAACAGCACGGCTGGATTCTAAATATTCCAAAGTCACAGCTGATCCCTACACGTCTACTGTTCCTGGGGATGATTCTGGACACAGAACAGAAAAAGGTGTTTCTCCCGGAGGAGAAGGCCAAGGAGCTGTCATCTCTAGTCAGAGGCCTCCTAAAACCAAAACAGGTGTCGGTGCATCACTGCACGCGGATCCTGGGAAAGATGGTAGCTTCCTACGAAGCAATTCCATTCGGCAGGTTCCATGCAAGAATCTTTCAGTGGGACCTGTTGGACAAGTGGTCCGGATCGCATCTTTAGATGCATCGGCTGATAACCCTGTCTCCAAGGACCAGGGTGTCTCTGCTGTGGTGGCTGCAGAGTGCTCATCTTCAAGAGGGCCGCAGATTCGGCATACAGGACTGGGTCCTGGTGACCACGGATGCCAGCCTTCGAGGCTGGGGGGCAGTCACACAGGGAAGAAACTTCCAAGGACTATGGTCAAGTCAGGAGACTTCCCTGCACATAAATATTCTGGAACTGAGGGCCATTTACAATGCCCTAAGTCAGGCAAAACCCCTGCTTCAAAACCAGCCGGTACTGATCCAGTCAGATAACATCACGGCGGTCGCCCATGTAAACTGACAGGGCGGCACGAGAAGCAGGACGGCGATGGCAGAAGCCACAAGGTTTCTCCGATGGGCGGAAAATCACGTGTTAGCACTGTCAGCAGTGTTCATTCCGGGAGTGGACAACTGGGAAGCAGACTTCCTCAGCAGACACGACCTCCACCCGGGAGAGTGGGGACTTCATCCAGAAGTCTTCCAACTGATTGCAAACCGTTGGGAAAGGCCACAGGTGGACATGATGGCGTCCCGCCTAAACAAAAAGCTAGAAAAGTATTGCGCCAGGTCAAGAGACCCGCAGGCGATAGCTGTGGACGCTCTAGTGACACCGTGGGTGTACCGGTCGGTTTATGTGTTCCCTCCTCTTCCTCTCATACCAAAGGTACTGAGGATAATAAGGAGAAGAGGAGTAAGAACTATACTCATTGTTCCGGATTGGCCAAGAAGAGCTTGGTACCCGAAACTTCAAGAAATGATCTCAGAGGACCCATGGCCTCTGCCGCTCAGACAGGACCTGCTGCAGCAGGGGTCCTGTCTGTTCCAAGACTTGCTGCGTTTGACGGCATGGCGGTTGAACACCGGATCCTGAAGGAAAAGGGCATTCCGGAGGAAGTCATTCCTACGCTGATTAAAGCTATTAAAGAAGTAACTGCAAACCATTATCACCGCATATGGCGAAAATATGTTGCGTGGTGTGAGGCCAGGAAGGCCCCAACGGAAGAATTTCAGCTGGGCCGTTTCCTGCACTTTCTACAGTCAGGGGTGACTATGGGCCTAAAATTGGGTTCCATTAAGGTCCAGATTTCGGCTCTATCGATTTTCTTCCAGAGAGAACTGGCTTCACTACCTGAAGTTCAAACTTTTGTTAAGGGAGTGCTGCATATTCAGCCCCCCTTTGTGCCTCCAGTGGCACCTTGGGATCTCAACGTGGTGGTGGATTTCCTAAAGTCACATTGGTTTAAGCCACTTAAAACTGGTGAATTTAAATATCTCACGTGGAAAGTGGTCATGTTGTTGGCCTTGGCTTCGGCCAGGCGTGTATCAGAATTGGCGGCTTTGTCATGTAAAAGCCCTTATCTGATTTTCCATATGGATAGGGCAGAATTGAGGACTCGTCCCCAATTTCTCCCTAAGGTGGTATCAGCCTTTCATCTGAACCAACCTATCGTGGTGCCTGCGGCTTCCAAGTCGTTGGATGTAGTCAGGGCCCTGAAAATTTATGTTTCCAGGACAGCTGGAGTCAGAAAGACTGACTCGCTATTTATCCTGTATGCGCCCAACAAGTTGGGTGCACCTGCTTCAAAGCAGACTATTGCTCGCTGGATCTGTAGTACGATTCAGCTTGCACATTCTGCGGCTGGACTGCCGCATCCTAAATCAGTAAAAGCCCATTCCAGGAGGAAGGTGGGCTCTTCTTGGGCGGCTGCCCGAGGGGTCTCGGCTCTACAACTTTGCCGAGCAGCTACTTGGTTGGGGTCAAACACTTTTGCTAAATTCTACAAGTTTGACACCCTGGCTGAGGAGGACCTAGAGTTTGCCCATTCGGTGCTGCAGAGTCATCCGCGCTCTCCCGCCCGTTTGGGAGCTTTGGTATAATCCCCATGGTCCTTACGGAGTCCCAGCATCCACTTAGGACGTCAGAGAAAATAAGAATTTACTCACCGGTAATTCTATTTCTCGTAGTCCGTAGTGGATGCTGGGCGCCCATCCCAAGTGCGGATTGTCTGCAATACTTGTATATAGTTATTGTTTAACTAAAGGGTTATTGTTGAGCCATCTGTTGAGAGGCTCAGTTGTTATCATACTGTTAACTGGGTAATGTATCACGAGTTATACGGTGTGATTGGTGTGGCTGATATGAGTCTTACCCGGGATTCAAAATCCTTCCTTATTGTGTCAGCTCTTCCGGGCACCGTATCCTAACTGAAGTCTGGAGGAGGGTCATAGTGGGAGGAGCCAGTGCACATCAGTAGTCTAAAGCATTCTTTTAGTTGTGCCCAGTCTCCTGCGGAGCCGCTATTCCCCATGGTCCTTACGGAGTCCCAGCATCCACTACGGACTACGAGAAATAGAATTACCGGTGAGTAAATTCTTATTTTTTGCCTTCAATATGCTTTATTAATGCACATGTTGCTACTTTCATCATGCTGTTCATCAATATGCCCACATACTCTGGAAGCGCCATTCCCCCCCCCCCCCCCTCCCCACCCCCACCCCCTTCATCCACCCATGCCCTTACCCTTTACCTGTTGAGCATTGTTCCTGCCTTCTTGAAGACAGGTGTAGTTGTACACTATTGTTCTTGGTCTGTTTCGGTTCAATATCATTGAGTATTCATTTATATTTGTTTTGACCTTTTATTGACTTTCAGAATTATCATTCTGTCCATGTATTCATTCACCTGTACTGACAAAAAACTGTAATAAAACAGTTTAAAAAAAAAAAAAAAAAAAAAGTGTGGTCGACCTAGAGACCGGATACCCAGAGGCGTAACTCTGGGAGGCAACGGAGTCATCTGCCGCTGGGCTCCTGCTCTGAAGGGGGGCACTTATCCTCTCATTCTGTGACACCATTGAATTAAGTTAATTGATAGCTGTTGCTACAGTATCTCTTCAGTGGCCAACTTCCTCACTCGTCCCTGAACCTTACAAATCACACCCTTTTTATTATACTGCAGATACACATTTTACAAGTGTCATACCAAGGATTAGAAACCACGACGTATAACACTGGAAGCGGACACCTTACTGATGAAGCTGTTTGCTCCTGTATAGGAAATATGAGAATTCTAACTACAGTATATGAAGTTACTTATCTGACACTTACACGTAACATCATATAGTTAGAATTCTCATACTTCTTGTACAGCAGCAAATAGCTCCATCAGTAAAGTGTCTGCTGTCAGTGTGACAGGTCATGGGTTCTAATCCTGTGTATGACTGCTAAGAAATGTGTGATTTAAAATAAAAGACAATGAAATGTATATACAGTATATACATTTTTTTTTCCAGAACACTCCATTCACACACACACACATACGCACACACACTTACATATATATATATATATATATATATATATATACACATATATATATACGCTCACATACATACATTTATGTAAAATTAGGGGGGGGGGGGGTTACCAATATTTATCTTGCCTCTGGGCAACTGGGATGAACTTACGCCACTGCAGATACCGTTTATACACCAGGGGTTCATCACGTAATCTCAGATTTCAGTGATTCCCCGCTTTTTTTTTTTTCGGTCTCCATTTCAGAGTACAAATGTACCAGGAGAGCATTGTCCTTCAGATTTTTGTACTACTAGGATTCATTAAAGCCTGAGTAACAAAAAAAATGAGTTTTATGGTAAGAACTTACCCTTGTTAAAACTCTTTCTGCGAGGTACACTGGGCTCCACAAGTCTGGACAATGGGGTGTAGAGTAGGATCTTGATCCGAGGCACCAACAGGCTCAAAGCCTTGACTGTTCCCAGAATGCACAGCGCTGCCTCCTATATCACCCCGCCTCCCAGCACAGGAGCTCAGTTTAGTTAACCAGCCCAATGCAGTAGCAGGAAAAGAGACGACAACGGTTAGTAGCCACATATACCACACTCTCACGACAAGAGAAGTGTCAGCGGCTAATGCCATACCAACCCAAAGAAGCTAAGTGCGTCAGGGTGGGCGCCTTGTGGAGCCCAGTGTACCTCGCAGAAAGAGTTTTAACAAGGGTAAGTTCTTACCATAAAACTCGTTTTCTGCTGCGGGGTACACTGGGCTCCACAAGTCTTTACAATGGGGATGTCCTAAAGCAGTTCCTTATGGGAGGGGACGCACTGTAGCGGGCACAAGAATCCGGCATCCAAAGGAAGCATCCTGGGAAGCGGCAGTATCGAAGGCATAGAACCTTATGAACGTGTTCCTGGAGGACCACGTAGCCGCCTTGCACAATTGATCAAGGGTTGCGCCACGTTGGGCCGCCCAAGAAGGTCCAACAGACCGAGTAGAATGGGCCGTAATGTGAACAGGAGCTGACAGATCAGCCTTCACATAAGCATGCGCAATCACAATTCTAATCCACCTGGCCAGGGTCTGCTTGTGAGCAGGCCAGCCACGTTTGTGAAATCCAAACAAAACAAAGAGAGAAACAGGCTTTCGAATAGAAGCAGTTCTCTTCACATAGATACGGAGAGCCCGTACCACATCCAAAGACCGCTCTTTGGGAGACAAATCAGGAGAGACAAAAGCTGGAACCACAATCTCCTGATTAAGGTGGAACGAAGAAACCACCTTAGGTAAATTTCCGGGACGAGTCCTAAGAACTGCCCGGTCACGGTGAAAAATCAGATATGGGGAACTACAAGACAAGGCACCCAAATCCGACACTCTTCTAGCAGAGGCGATAGCCAGCAAGAACACCACCTTCAGGGAAATCCACTTAAGGTCAGCTGAACCAAGAGGTTCAAATGGAGGCTCCTGCAATGCCTCCAAAACCACCGACACGTCCCAAGGAGCCACAGGCGGGACATAGGGAGGTTGGATACGCAACACACCCTGAGTGAAAGTATGAACATCAGGTAAAGTCGCAATTTTTCTCTGAAACCACACCGACAAGGCAGAAATAGGAACCTTGAGGGAGGCCATACGCAGGCCTAAATCTAGGCCCTGCTGTAGAAAAGCCAAAAGTTTGGCTGTACTAAACTTGGAAGCGTCATAATGGTTAGATGCGCACCAAACAAAGTAGGAATGCCAGACCCGATCCGAGCAGAGGCCGGTTTCTGGGCCCGCAACATAGTTTTAATGACCTCTTCAGTAAAAACCCTTAGCTCTTAAGACGGAAGCTTCAAGAGCCACGCCGTCAAAGACAGCCCGGCTAGGTCCTGGTAGACACAGGGGCCCTGAACGAGGAGGTCTGGGCGTTGTGGAAGTAGAAGTGGACGCTCTGACGATAGGCCTTGCAGGTCTGAGAACCAGTGCCGTCTGTGCCACGCCGGAGCTATGAGAAGCAGATTTCCTTTTTCTTGCTTGAACGTCCGAATTACCCTGGGCAGGAGTGACCCTGGAGGGAACACGTACGGCAGCCGAAACCTCCCCGGCACTGCCAGCGCATCCACGAATGCTGCTTGAGGATCCCTTGTCCTTGCTCCGAAGACCGGAACCTTGTGATTGTGTCGAGACGCCATCAGATCCACATCTGGAAGACCCCACCTTTCCACGAGGAGTTGAAACACTTCTGGATGGAGGCCCCACTCGCCGGCATGCACATCCTGACGACTGAGAAAGTCCGCTTCCCAATTCAGGACTCCCAGAATGGATATTGCCGATAGATGGCGTTCTGCCCAATGTAGAATCCGTGAGGCTTCCTTCATTGCCAAACGGCTTCGAGTGCCGCCTTGATGATTTATGTAAGCCACTGTGGTGGCGTTGTCCAACTGTACTTGAACAGGACGGTTCTGAATCAAATGCTGGGCTAGGTTCAACGCATTGAAGACCGCCCGCAATTCCAGAATGTTGATCGAGAGGAGATATTCCTCCTTGGTCCACCGACCCTGCATGGAGTGCTGCTCCAGCACCGCGCCCCAACCTCTTAGACTGGCATCTGTCGTCAACAGGACCCAGTTGGATATCCAGAAGGGATGGCCTCTGCACAATTGTCGGTACTGGAGCCACCAGAGCAGCGACAGACTGACCTCCGGAGTCAAAGAGATCATTTGAGACATGATCCGGTGAGGCAGGCCGTCCCACTTGGCTAGAATCAGCTTCTGGAGGGGGCGAGAATGGAATTGAGCATACTCCACCATGTCGAATGCTGATACCATGAGGCCCAGCACCTGCATTGCCGAATGTATCGACACTTGCGGACGAGAAAGGAAGCAACGAATCCTGTCCTGAAGTTTCAGGACTTTCTCCTGAGACAAGAACAACCTCTGGTTGTGAGTGTCCAACAGCGCTCCCAGATGCACCATGCTCTGAGCAGGGACCAGGGAGGATTTCTTCCAGTTGATGAGCCACCCATGGGATTGTAGAAACCGGACCGTCATATCCAGATGACGCAGGAGAAGATCTGGGGAATTTGCCAGGATTAACAAGTCGTCCAGATACGGCAGTATCACTGTCATCACCGCCATAACTTTGGTGAAGACTCGCGGAGCCGTTGTTAAACCAAAAGGTAACGCCCGAAACTGGTAATGGAGGTTGCCAATAGCGAACCTCAGGTATTGTTGATGTGACACTGCTATAGGAATATGCAGGTAAGCATCCTGTATGTCCAGGGAGACCATGTAGTCCCCAGGTTCCAAGGCCAGAACTATAGAGCGATGGGTTTCCATACGGAACTTGGAAACCTTCACAAACTTGTTCAGTGCCTTGAGGTTGAGAATGGGCCGGGAGGACCCATTCGGTTTCGGGACTAGAAACAGCGGAGAATAGTACCCCCGGCCCCTCTGAGCAAGAGGCACCTGTACTACGACTCCTGTATCCAGGAGGGTCTGTACCACCGAATGCAGAGTGTTTGCCTTTGTCTGGTCCGACGGGACGTCTGTCTGGCAAAATCGATGAGGGGGTCGGTTTTTGAAGGCTATGGCGTAACCTCGAGTGACGACTTCCCGTACCCAGGCATCTGAAGTGGTGTTCAACCATTCCTGGGTATACCCTAGAAGCCGGCCCCCCACCCTGGGATCCCCCAGGGGGAGGCCCGCCCCGTCATGCGGCAGGCTTATCGGTCTTGGCTGCTGGCTGACGGGCAGCCCAGGATCTTTTGGGCTTCGGCTTACCAGGTTTGGAAGTGCGGGCCTGCTTATGGTACGCCTGACCTTTTGCTTTACCTGAAGGACGAAAGGGGCGAAAGGACGTGCCTTTGGCCTTCGACACAGAAGGAGCTGTATTAGGCAGACAGGCAGTTTTGGCAGTAGCCAAGTCAGCCACTATCTTATTTAAGTCCTCCCCAAACAGAATATCCCCCTTGAAAGGGAGTACCTCCAGGGTTTTTCTAGAGTCCAGATCCACAGACCAGGATCTCAGCCACAATATCCTGCGAGCCAGGACTGACGTAGTAGAGGCCTTGGCTGCTAGGATACCGGCATCAGAAGCCGCCTCTTTAATATAGCGAGAAGCTGTGACAATATATGACAAGCATTGTCTAGCATGGTCAGAGGAGATTTCAGCTTCTAACTCCAAGGCCCATGCTTCAATTGCCTCTGCCGCCCATGTATGCAATAGTGGACCTTTGTGCAGCACCCGTGAGGGTGTAAATCGCTTTTAGACAACCCTCGACACGTTTATCCGTAGGCTCTTTTAGAGACGTGACAGTAGTGACAGGTATAGCTGAGGAAACCACCATCCTAGCCACATATGAGTCTACTGGAGGAGGTGTTTCCCAATTCTTAGACAGCTCTGGCGCGAGGGGATAGCGAGCCAGCATCTTCTTTTGAGGCACAAACTTCGTACCCGGGCTTTGCCAGGGTTCCTGACGTATATCCACTAGGTGGTCAGAGTGAGGTAAAACTTGTTTAATCACCTTCTGACGCTTGAACCTATCTGGTTTCTTAGGAGGAACGGATGGCTCGGGATCATCCGTAATCTGCAGAATTAATTTAATAGCCTCCAAAAGATCAGGAACATCCACATGTGAACTACCCTCCCCATCAGCCGTATCTGAGTCAGAACCTGTGGGGTCAGTGTATGTGCTGTCTTCATCAGACGAGGTGTCAGTGACAGCAGTGGATTGTGAGGAGACTAGCGCTCGCTTAGAGGACCTCTTGGACTTGGGCGAGCGATGGTCAGACTTTTTAGTAGTCAGGGACTGGTTCAACTTCTTTAATTGAGCAGATAAATCGTCCGTCCACGGCGGGTTAGCTGCAGGGACCACATACGGTTGTACCGGCATTGGGGGTCCCATAGGGGGTGTTAGTTTATGAACTAGCGTATGCAGAAGCGTGGAAAAAGCGGCCCACGGAGGGTCAGTATGTGCCTCCATTGCCACAGTCCCACTGGGGGGCAAGGAGCCCCCAGAACCAGAGACCACAGCTGCTATATTCTCCCCATATGTGCCTGTGGCTTCAGCAACACCAGCAGTGTGTTCCGCCCCAGAACCGTTACCCTCAGAAGCAGACATGATATAACTTGCAGTATGAGGTAACACAGTACAATTATTAGCAGCACTATATCCCTAAACCCAAACCCCTGCGCAGTGTAGTCAGTACCAGCAGAGATAAAGGAGAGATATGGTGACTAAATCACAGAGAAAAATACGTAATACAGTATATCTTTGTGAAAATCCTATATTAAATAACCCCTAACGCACCAAGCCCCCTAAGGTTATAGAATATAGGGATAGCAAGTTGAGTGAAAGACACGAGATGGACACCACTCAGCTATCAATGCACACACAAATAGTCACAGTTTGTACAATGCAGAGGTTATTACAGACAATAATACTGCACTGGTCTAGCTTACACAGCTATATAGTCAATAGATATAACACTACACAGTAAGAAACTGGATGTATATCACAGGGTAATTGTACTATAAACCCCTGACTAAATGCACTCTTTCTTACTAAGACACAAAAAGAAGAAAAGATTGTCTCTTTGTTGGCGCACAAAAGGAGAAAGAATGATTAAATCTAAGAAGTAACTTTTATTAGTAATCAATTAAAATAGATGTGAAATATATTTGGAAAAATATTTTATTAATAAAGATATTATATCAATTAAAAATATTCACTGTGTCACTTGTTTCATTTGCATTTATTAATTCTAAGGGTCCAGACCACTCGTAGCCTATATCCATCAATTGGTATAATTTTAAATGATGTGTCACTTTACAGGGGACCGAAAAGAAAGTTCGTGTGGAATGGGTCCACGTACAGAAAAAGTGTCCCGCAATATAATGCACTTTTTAAATGCAATATAATTTCTATAACACCCCCCGTTCTGTGCTCATTTATACAGTTGATTGCTTGCCTGTTCTTAATACTAAAGCAAGTTATAGGAACAGAACACTGTCATGATTGAAATCATACAGTGTTGCGATCCCCTTTTAAGTTGACACAATACTGTCACATGTGTTACTTGCCTATGACAAGGAGTTCCTATAATAAGGAAATTCATAAATATGATGGGGTAAATCAATGCATGATATGCTTGTATTCAAATGTCATACATCTGTCTTTTACAGTTTTATCCCATTAAAATATTGGCAGGAAGCCTTTAAGGAATAACCACAATATTTCTTGTGATGGTTTTATATGTATATCATGTCCTTATTGTGTGTCAGATTTATAATGCAGTAATTGGTGATTTAATATCTCAAAAGATATCACAATGTGTAAGGGCAGGGGGTCACTGAAACCTATGCAATAAATAGCAACTTTTTATTGCGGATGAAAGTACACCTGAAGTGTCTTTGCAGCGATGATTTAATATTTAGTTAATCTCTCATATATCTCTCACTGAATAAGGGAACAACACCACTGAAACATATATACTGTTTTAATTTTGCACCTATACACCCAGCCGCACGCAGTTTTAATTATCATCAGCGTGTCACTGCAACGGCTGTTTTCAGATTTATAATGCAGTAATTGGTGATTTAATATCTCAAAAGATATCACAATGTGTAAGGGCAGGGGGTCACTGAAACCTATACAATAAATAGCAGCTTTTTATTGCGGATGAAAATACACCTGAAGTGTCTTTGCAGCGATGATTTAATATTCCCTCATGTATCTCTCACTGAGTAAGAGAACAACACCACTGAAACATATATGCTGTTTTGATTTTACACCTATACACACAGCCGCACGTAGTTTTAATTATCATCAGCGTGTCACTGCAACGGCTGTTTTTATACTGAGAGAATGAATGATTAATTACCGCAACAACTGTTCTTATAGTGGTTGCAGTCTATATAAATTCCCCCAAATTCATTGCCAAGAAAATCAGTATTATATCGTTGCAGGTGTTATAATTGAACCACCATCAGCATATTTTTACACCACCATCAACATGTTTTTCTATTGTGGATATTACAATTTTAGTGCAACTGCTTATTTCAATTAGGTGTGATCTGTGCTGATTATCCCGGTTTCAGAGAGTATCAAAGCTTTAACTGGTGTATTTTTAAATACCGTCTGCACCTCCCTATAACAGCTATGAAGAAGCGTGCAGCGTCCGTGTATTAATAAAGGTTCAGTGCCCATATATATTGATCCTGCTGCACAATAGTATTTTTGCTAATTAAAACGTACCACACTATTGCGGCTGTTGGTACGTGTTTAGTACCTATTGTGTTCTTGCACATAAGTCCATTACTGACATTGCCCATACATATTTACTACATATACATTTCTTTCTCTTAATAGCTCCCTTAAATCACTCCTGGTCTGGCTAAGTGCTGGTACGAGTGGTCCTATACCTATTCCATATATCTGTTAGCTACATTACATTTGTATAAGTGATTGTGACATTTTTAGTGAATATAGCGGACCGATTTTATGCCGCTCTGAAACGCCACCAACGTGCACGTTTCACATCAGCTTCCTCAGGGCAAACACGATTGTCCTAACGAGGATGGCTATAAGGGGAAGCTCAGCCAATCATTTCAAATTAGCGTGACGTGTCACACAATCGCGTGACACGTCATTTCTACCCGTGCTTATGCTGACACCATGATTAAAGATATGTAATCTATTTACACTTATCGTCTGAATATCCAATAATGTGCTCATCATATCCAAGAGATCCTGACAGGAGTAAAAAATAATAATAATAATAATCCGCTGCTATGAGTTTAAAAGTGTGCTGCTCAAATATTTAGCCGAATTGCTTCAGGGAATTTGTTATTAAAGTGGAAACGCTTTATTACTAACTTGGAGAGATATCAAAATACTGTATATTGTAGTATATAAATTCTCATAATTTCATATCCCTCATAATAGAGTGTAAGAAAAGGGGATGGACAATATTATCTATAAGAGATTTTGAATTTATTATAAAAAGATTTTCTTATTACATATTGAGGACTGATACTCAGTCTGTTGATGTGTTAATATGATATGAGATATATATATCTCATATCATATTAACACATCAACAGACTGAGTATCAGTCCTCAATATGTAATAAGAAAATCTTTTTATAATAAATTCAAAATCTCTTATAGATAATATTGTCCATCCCCTTTTCTTACACTCTATTATGAGGGATATGAAATTATGAGAATTTATATACTACAATATACAGTATTTTGATATCTCTCCAAGTTAGTAATAAAGCGTTTCCACTTTAATAACAAATTCCCTGAAGCAATTCGGCTAAATATTTGAGCAGCACACTTTTAAACTCATAGCAGCGGATTATTATTATTATTATTTTTTACTCCTGTCAGGATCTCTTGGATATGATGAGCACATTATTGGATATTCAGACGATAAGTGTAAATAGATTACATATCTTTAATCATGGTGTCAGCATAAGCACGGGTAGAAATGACGTGTCACGCGATTGTGTGACACGTCACGCTAATTTGAAATGATTGGCTGAGCTTCCCCTTATAGCCATCCTCGTTAGGACAATCGTGTTTGCCCTGAGGAAGCTGATGTGAAACGTGCACGTTGGTGGCGTTTCAGAGCGGCATAAAATCTGTCCGCTATATTCACTAAAAATGTCACAATCACTTATACAAATGTAATGTAGCTAACAGATATATGGAATAGGTATAGGACCACTCGTACCAGCACTTAGCCAGACCAGGAGTGATTTAAGGGAGCTATTAAGAGAAAGAAATGTATATGTAGTAAATATGTATGGGCAATGTCAGTAATGGACTTATGTGCAAGAACACAATAGGTACTAAACACGTACCAACAGCCGCAATAGTGTGGTACGTTTTAATTAGCAAAAATACTATTGTGCAGCAGGATCAATATATATGGGCACTGAACCTTTATTAATACACGGACGCTGCACGCTTCTTCATAGCTGTTATAGGGAGGTGCAGACGGTATTTAAAAATACACCAGTTAAAGCTTTGATACTCTCTGAAACCGGGATAATCAGCACAGATCACACCTAATTGAAATAAGCAGTTGCACTAAAATTGTAATATCCACAATAGAAAAACATGTTGATGGTGGTGTAAAAATATGCTGATGGTGGTTCAATTATAACACCTGCAACGATATAATACTGATTTTCTTGGCAATGAATTTGGGGGAATTTATATAGACTGCAACCACTATAAGAACAGTTGTTGCGGTAATTAATCATTCATTCTCTCAGTATAAAAACAGCCGTTGCAGTGACACGCTGATGATAATTAAAACTATGTGCGGCTGTGTGTATAGGTGTAAAATCAAAACAGCATATATGTTTCAGTGGTGTTGTTCTCTTACTCAGTGAGAGATACATGAGGGAATATTAAATCATCGCTGCAAAGACACTTCAGGTGTATTTTCATCCGCAATAAAAAGCTGCTATTTATTGTATAGGTTTCAGTGACCCCCTGCCCTTACACATTGTGATATCTTTTGAGATATTAAATCACCAATTACTGCATTATAAATCTGAAAACAGCCGTTGCAGTGACACGCTGATGATAATTAAAACTGCGTGCGGCTGGGTGTATAGGTGCAAAATTAAAACAGTATATATGTTTCAGTGGTGTTGTTCCCTTATTCAGTGAGAGATATATGAGAGATTAACTAAATATTAAATCATCGCTGCAAAGACACTTCAGGTGTACTTTCATCCGCAATAAAAAGTTGCTATTTATTGCATAGGTTTCAGTGACCCCCTGCCCTTACACATTGTGATATCTTTTGAGATATTAAATCACCAATTACTGCATTATAAATCTGACACACAATAAGGACATGATATACATATAAAACCATCACAAGAAATATTGTGGTTATTCCTTAAAGGCTTCCTGCCAATATTTTAATGGGATAAAACTGTAAAAGACAGATGTATGACATTTGAATACAAGCATATCATGCATTGATTTACCCCATCATATTTATGAATTTCCTTATTATAGGAACTCCTTGTCATAGGCAAGTAACACATGTGACAGTATTGTGTCAACTTAAAAGGGGATCGCAACACTGTATGATTTCAATCATGACAGTGTTCTGTTCCTATAACTTGCTTTAGTATTAAGAACAGGCAAGCAATCAACTGTATAAATGAGCACAGAACGGGGGGTGTTATAGAAATTATATTGCATTTAAAAAGTGCATTATATTGCGGGACACTTTTTCTGTACGTGGACCCATTCCACACGAACTTTCTTTTCGGTCCCCTGTAAAGTGACACATCATTTAAAATTATACCAATTGATGGATATAGGCTACGAGTGGTCTGGACCCTTAGAATTAATAAATGCAAATGAAACAAGTGACACAGTGAATATTTTTAATTGATATAATATCTTTATTAATAAAATATTTTTCCAAATATATTTCACATCTATTTTAATTGATTACTAATAAAAGTTACTTCTTAGATTTAATCATTCTTTCTCCTTTTGTGCACCAACAAAGAGACAATCTTTTCTTCTTTTTGTGTCTTCAACCTTATTGTCTATGGCGGCACCCCCAACACATAACAGTGAATTAATATCATAATGCATGTATTAATGGGGTTTTTTTCATTTAATAAAGAACATACATTGACCTTTTGACTGGTGCAGAAGTTTTCCCTTCCCCTTTGTCCCTTTTTGTTGAAACTCTTTCTTACTAACACTGACTAAAAAGGCAGGTAGAATTCTTAAGTGTCATGTAAAGGCACAGCGCCGACAACCAGGCGGCTTTACATAGGAGGATTTGCCCAAGCAGTCCCATGAACAGTGAGCTGAGGAGTAATGGCGCCGCAGACACTGACAGGGAGTGAGGAAAAGACAGAGATGCAGCTCCAGGGCGGGAACACTTGCTTCAGGTCTAAGCCTTATCCCCCTTGCTGGCAAAACCACCGGGTACTGTGGGCGATATTAAAATCGGTTTTAAGAGAAAACCTGACCTGCGCCCATGCCCTGGTGATCTAGTGGGATCGCCTGTATCCACAGTGTCCAGCGCGCGCGGCCCGCCTCCCACTGACCGTGCCGGATCGCGATAAAGACTGGGTCTCGCGAGCGGGACCCACTTACCACCTCCTGAAGCGTGGCCACGCGATCCTGGAGAGCCCCAGCCGTGTGTGTCTAACATGAAGAAAACCGGAGCCTCCGCTGTAGGTACCCGGCAACCAGGGCTCGGGAGTGTACAGCGCCGCTGGGGAGAGCTGGAGCTGCAGCAGTGAATGTCAAAAGACATTTACCACCGCTGCTGCCCTTGAAGTCTTCACTTTTTACCTCATAAAAAGCTTTTCTCAGGGCTGCTTTGAGCAGCCCCTCTGTTAAGTGCCTGCTTACTGCAGCACCAACTGACAAACTGAGCTTCTGTGCTGGGAGGCGGGGTAATCTAGGAGGCGGCGCTGTGCATTCTGGGAACAGTCAAAGCTTTGAGCCTGTTGGTGCCTCGGATCAAGATCCTACTCTACACCCCATTGTCCTGACTTGTGGAGCCCAGTGTACCCTGCAGCAGAAAGACCCAATAGTCAGGGCCATTACGAGTTTGTTTGACCAGTGACTCCACCCAGGATACGAGGTCAAAGGATTGAAGCCTGATGACATGTGCATCTGACTTTTGTGGTGCCTGGTAGAGACACCTGGCATGGCCACAGCATGTGCCTGGCACCCAGCTTCCCACTCCTTGACATCCTCTTGATGTCATATCTTTGGGGTGGGAAAGCGCACTGCTACGGTTTTGCGAATACTTCCACGGTTTTGCGGGGGGGGGGGGGGGGGAGTGATGGAATATAAGCTTTCACCTATCTTTTTATACATGATAAATCATACCTGGCAAAATAAAGCACTGATATGTCTTATCCCCCTACTACTGTGTTCCCCAGGCAGAGACTCCGCTGCTCTGTATATTTTATCAATCTACAGGTCCAAGTTACTTGCTTACAATGGGAATCCTTTTTGTATGTACTTTGCAAGTCCTTTGTATCTCCTGACTAAGACCTCTCTTTTTATGCAAGCAATTATTAAAAATGGTTTATTTCTCTTTTTTAGGAAGGTGTGGGCTTTGCAGTTGAGAGAAGGAATTTATCATCTATCAAAGCAATTAACAACCTCATTTGCAAACAGGTGATGTAAAAATTGCCCCATGAGAAGTCTGTATAATATTAGATATTTTTTCTAAACTATTGGGATTAGGATTGCTGGTTAACCAAAAAGGACTATGATAATTCATATACAAAAATCTCATTATAGTCTTAAATATGAAAGGAATATGTTTTAAAGAATGCAAAAGATAAATTGTGATTTAGCTGTTGAGATCTTTTGTAATCTACAGAAAATAAATATTCCAAGGATTGGGCTTGCAAACGTTATCATTTGGGTAGTTGCCATCAGCCAAGATTTTTTTTTATGCCCCCACAGGAATTTTATTCATTGCTCTACAGACTGTTTAATAAACTTATAATTAAAAAACAGAACAGCAGCCATACAGTTATATATGTTGCATATGGACAACACTATCTAAGGCTATTCAATTGTTTGTGCTGCTGAGCCCGAGTTCCGCGGGTGCCTATATTTTCTGCTCGCACCCTCCTGAGGTGGGGAGCAGAAATCTTACCAAAGGGGCTGATTCAGAGGTGGACACTGTTTCTATGTTTTCACAGTTTTCCGCTGGTTGAAGGACTGTGCATGCGTCGGAGAAGCAGTCTCCATACAGCTGGGCGTACGTTGTGCCCTGTAAGCTGCAGCATGATTGACATGCTGTTGGCATTTGGGGGCTACAGTCAGGGGCATCAGAACGTTTTTCAGTTGAGGGGAGCAAGATAAAATTTCAGTTTGGCGCCCCTAATTTATGGCCACCTTAGACGGGTCACCTGTACCTGTAAGGAACTCTACGGAGCAGCTGGGAATGACCGACCACTTATATACATTATGGGGCATATTCAGTATGAATCGCAAGTAGCGATTCGTACAGAATTTTTGCTGAGGGGCCGCGGGCACCTCCCTACCGCTTCCCCACGGTCAGCAACAATGCAGCTGAAAAAAAAAATGGTATTTTCTCTGGTGCACAAAATAGGGTCAGTCTTAACAATTAGTACATTTGTGGGGCGTTTCCCACACCCCAGTGAGCAGTAACAAAAATAAATTGTGTATCAATTGTTCCAGGTGCTCCCTTCTAAGATACACCCACAATATTGCATCAATAATACAGATTAATTGGGCAAACTTATTCAGGCATAAACAGATATAGGGTGTCATTCAGACCTGATCGCACGCTAGCTTTTTTTGCTGCGCTGCGATTGGGTCAGAACTGCGCATGCATATGCACCGCAATGCGCATGCACGGGTACAAAGCGGATCGTTGCTGTGCAATGGGTTTTACGAAGAATCCATTCGCACAGCCGGTCGCAAGGAGATTGACAGGAAGAAGGCATTTGTGGGTGGCAACTGACCATTTTCTGGGAGTGTTTGGAAAAACGCAGGCGTGTCCAAGCGTTTGCAGGGCGCGTGTCTGACATCAATTCTGGCACCGAACATGCTGAAGTGATCGCAGCGGCTGAGTAAGTCCAGAGCTACTCAGAAACTGCACAAAACTTTTCTCTTATGTCCTAGAGGATGCTGGGGTCCACATTAGTACCATGGGGTATAGACAGGTCCACCAGGAGCTATTGGCACTTTAAGAGTTTGAGAGTGTGGGCTTGCTCCTCCCTCTATGCCCCTCCTACCAGACTCAGTATAGAAAATGTGCCCGGAGGAGGCGGTCACAGCTAGGGGAGCTCTCCAGAGTTTCTCTAGTAAAGTTTATTTTTAGAGTTAATTATTTTACAGGGAGGCTGCTGGCAACGGCCTCCCTGCGACTAAGGGGGGGAGTAGTGTCCGCCCTGCGGGGTCTGAGCCACTATCTCCGCTGACAGGACACTGAGCTCCTGAGGGGACAGAAAGTTCCCCGCCACAGGGGATCGCTCACCCCGGCAGCATGCCGCCACCCCCTTACAGAGCTGAAGATTTGTGGCGAGTGAGTCACCGACCCCCCCTAGCAAGCGGGGGGCCGGTGTGAAAATGGCGGCATATGGGTAGGAGCGCAGTATCAACTGCGCTCCGGAGGCTCAGTGGTACATAGTGCGGCGCTGTGAGGGGCACCCTGAGTCAGCGCCAACACCCTCACTTGTCACACAGCCTGTCGGGGTCCCCGGATCTCAGCCAGCACAAATCCTCAGGCCAGTATAATCCTATGAAGAGCGGGAAGACAGCGCCATTTTGGGCGCGGAGCTTCTCAGAGCGGACCCAGCAGCGTTCAGCGCCATTTTCCTGTATGCACAATGCTGTCAGTGAAGAGCAAGTCCCTCCACATCAACTCCAGCTATCTATCATGGTACCAGTGGGTTGTAGAAGGGGGGGAGGCTGCAGATCGACTGTGTAACCTATTAAGGTGCACAGTCAGCGCTGATAGGGGGTCTCCATTTATATTAAAAGTGCTGTGTGTGGGTTGGCTCCAATCACTGTGTCTCTCTTGCCATTCTTGGGGGTGAAACTCTGTCTGCCCTCCCGTGTGTGTGTGTGTGTGTGTGTGTGTGTGTGTGTGTGTGTGTGTGTGTGTGTGTGTGTATTGTCTGTGGTCTCCATTAAGAAATGTCCAGGGACTCTGTGTCATATGCTGCAGAGGATATGTCCGTTCAGGATGATCCCATTCCATGTAATCAGGATTGTACAGGTTTAGCACAGATTCCAGCAAGAGAGCCCGAGTGGTTATCCTCTATCAAATCTATGATTTCTCAGATTTCAAATAGGGTTGCGCAAAATTAATCTGCAACTCAGGCTCTACAGAACTCTATGGCAGTCTGGCCCATTCTGGTACATCAGGGCTCCCTGCTGTATATTCACATAAACGTGGTCTTGCTCAGATCATGCAGGATGATACCGATACTGATTCTGATACTGCAGATGGTGATGGGGATGTGCTCAGGGGGGGCTGCATCTCTTGCAAAAGGGGTGCAGTTGATGATAGAGGCTATTTAGGGATGTGTTGATTATTGCTGATACAACACCCGAGCAGGTTGAGGAGGCTTACTTCACAGAAAATTAGAAAGCCTCGCTAACCTTCCCTGCGTCAAAGGAATTAAATGCTATATTTGAAAAGGTTTGGGGAAAACCCGGATAAAAAATTCCACATACCTAAAAGGGTTGTGGTAGCGTTTCCTTTCCCGGTAGAGTATAGGAAAAAATGGGAAAACCTGCCTATTGTTGATGCGTCAGTATCCAGACTCTCAAAAAAGGTGGTTTTACCTGTTCCAGGATCTACCGCCTTGAAAGAGCCGGCTGATCGCAAAATTGATAATACGCTCAAATCCATGTACACGGCTTCTGGGGCAATCCTGCGTCCCACTATTGCCAGTGCTTGGATTGCCAAAGCTATAGTAAAGTGGTCAGGCACGTTACTTGAGGACTTGGATACCAGTGCCGTAACTAGGCATTTTAGCGCTGTGTGCAAGAAACGGCATTGGCGTCCCCCCCATACAAGACAGGGGCAGTGCGAGTCGTAGGCGCGCAAAAAATATATAGGGGCGTGGCTTCATGAGGAAGGGGCGTGGCCACAAAATAATACCAATTCATACTACGGTGCACAGTAGTCTCCATTATTCAAATTACGCTGCACAGCAGCACCACTACACCAGGTAGAGCCCCTTTTACACATTACAGCAGACAACGTCCCCTTTTTACACATTACGGCAGACAGCTTCCATCTTTTTACACATTACGGCAGACAGCGTCCCCCTTTTTACACATTACGGCAGACAGCGTGCCTTTTTACACATTACGGCAGGCAACGTCCCCTTTTTACACATTACGGCAGACAGCGTCCCCCTTTTTACACATTACGGCAGACAGCGTCCTCCTTTTTACACATTACGGCAGACAGCGTCCCCTTTTTTACACATTACGGCAGACAGCGTCCCCCTTTTTACACATTACGGCAGACAGCGTCCCCCTTTTTACACATTACGGCAGACAGCGTCCCCCTTTTTACACAATACGGCAGACAGCTTCCCCCTTTTTACACATTGTGGCAGACAGGAGAGAGAGAGATAAATACTTACCATCTCTCCCCGCTGGCAGTCAGGCTCCTCGTGCTGGCAGATCCCGGGCAGCCACACGGAAGAAGGAGGAGGAGGGAGGGGGACTGGAGCCGCAGCAGCGCTATGTAATTGATGGTGGCGCCACTGCAGCAGTTCCCTCTACTTCCGCATTGGCTGGCCGCCGCTGTGAATGCTGGGATGAGGGAAGCGCATCCTAGCATTCACAGCAGCGCCGGGCAGCCAATGCGGAAGGAGATGGGACTACTACAGCGGGGCTACTACCAATTACATAGTGCTGCTGCGGCTCCAGTCCCCCTCCCTCCTCCTCCTTCCCTGCCTCCGGCGCTGCTGCTCTCCTCCAGCGCGGAGCACATGCACGGGCACACACAGCACAGAACAGGCGGCGTCGAGGACTGCGCGGAATCCAGGAGAAGTATGGAGACCCTATCCTACACAGGTCAGACTCTTTGGGGAAGCATTAGATGCGTGGATCTCCACTGCTACGGCTGGTAAGTCACCTTATCTTCCCTCAGCTACACCTGCTCCGAAGAAACCGTTTTCTTCAGTTACATCACAACCCTTTCGGTCTAACAAGCCCAGAAAGGCCAAGCCATCCAACACCTTCTTTCGGGGAGGTCGGCCCAAGTTAAAAAAACCTGCGGCTGCAGGTTCCCAGGAACAGAAACCTGCTTCAGGTACACCAAAGTCCTCCGCATGATGGTGGACTGCACGCCCCAGAGGTGGGGCCGGTGGGAGCGAGAGTCAGACATTTCAGTCATGTCTGGGTGTCCTCCGGCCTGGACCGCTGGGTGCAAGATATTGTGTCCCAGGGGTACAGGCTGGAATTTCAAAATCTCCCTCCTCACCGATTTTTCAGATCAGTCTTACCAGCTCTGCTGGCAGACAGGACTGTCCTACAAGAAGCCGTCCAGAAGTTGGTGAAGGCACAAGTTATTGTGCCAGTACCTCCTCATATGCAAAACAGAGGTTACTATTCGAACCTTTTCGTGGTACCGAAACCGGATGGTTCGGTCAGGCCCATTCTAAATTTAAAATCACTGAACCCCTTTCTGAGGGAGTTTAAAGTTCAAAATGGAGTCTCTAAGGGCAGTGATATCAGGTCTGGAGGAGGGGGAATTCCTAGTATCTCTGGATATCAAGGATGCGTACCTCCACATTCCAATTTTGCTGCCGCATCAAGCTTAGCCTTGGATTCGCATTGTTGGACTGTCACTTTCAGTTCCAGGCCCTCCCATTTGGGCTCTCCTCAGCACCGAGGGTATTCACCAAGGTGATGGCGGAAATGATGATTCTCCTCCGCAAACAGGGGGTGAACATAATTCCGTACCCGGACGATCTGCTGATGAAGGCATCGTTCAAGGAGAAGCTGTTACCGTCCATAACACTCACGACCCAGCTTCTCAGGGAACATGGTTGGATCCTCAATCTTCCAAAATCACAATTGGAACTGACAATGCTAAATTCCTTTGTCGTATAAATAACCCTTAATGAAGTCTAAGAACACTGTACGCTGTTTACTTAAGAAGTACCGTAAGGGTACGCTAGTTGCGTAACGATCGCTCAGCCGTAGGCGAGACGCTCAAGCGCCACGTTCGCTCACGGCCCAGTGATCACAGGACAGCACGTTATTGGTTATGTCTAGAGTAATGATTCGCTATGGCGTAGCATACGCTCGAGACCACGAGGAGATCACCAGCGGCGCAGACGCTCACAACGCTATACCTTTATGTCTAAACCTTTTATCAATGAAATACACAGAATACCTTAATGTGAATACAGGGTGTATGTGCAACCTTGTGTAACCTAACTAACTACAAAGCTGCTTGAGCGTCACCGACGCTCAAGGGAACACTTAAAACTATAGAAAATACACAGATACTGGTTTAGGGTCCAAAGCCTATCAACTGTATTATATCTAATATACTTGTAAAAGAGAATAACAGTACAAATGATACACTACAATATAACAGAGACTTCCTAACCAAAATACAATACTATCTAATACAATACAATACTAGTCTAGGGGAGATATGAGAGAAAAGAGAATAGAGAGAGAGAAATGGAGAGAGATGAGAGAAATTGGCTCACAGTAAGACAATGATTACGGAGAGAAACTTACGCACAAAGGGTATGATCGCATGCGCCTCGATATCCAGCTCCCGATTGTCAGCAAGACAACCGTTGATGAGAGAGTGAAGTTGGATATGGTCGGCCTGCCTATTTATGCCCCACACACAATGCAATCTCACAGTCCCTACAATCCCATTGTCCATTGGACGTCGGAATTCGGCCCTGCATCATAACAAAAGGTCATAGGTTGATTCATACAGGTGGGCTGTGACGATTTCAAACAGCTCAGGTGGGTGGGGAACTAGGTTTCCCGCCGCATACCTGAGTATGAGTAAATAGTAGAAATGGACATAAACTTCTTATGTCCATAACTATTCGCACGAGCGATTAATACG